>NW_020699449.1:6649374-6681611 GCF_002925995.2 Terrapene triunguis | reverse complement strand
CAAGGAGTTTGGATCTGTATTCACCAGGGAATTGGTGAGAGGTTTCTCAAGGCTTCCCAGGGAGGGAATCCATTGGGAATGGTGGCAGCGGGACCAGAGCTAAGCTGGTAGTTAAGCTTAGAAGTTTTCATGCAGGCCCCTACATTTGTACCCTAAAGTTCAAAGTGGGGATATAGCCTTGACAGGAGGCATGAGCTAAGAACTGACAAACTCATAGCTGGAGATCAGACGAGTTCGCTTATGTGTTAGGGTGATGGGGTGTTCACCCCACATTTGTCCCAAAGAGTTTAATGGAGGCCAGACAGACCAACTAACTGATTAGGCTGCAAGATGGATGAATTAAGGCTGAGAGGAAAGTCCTAATTAGGAGAAGATCACCTAAGTGGGAACAAGTGGGATTTCTCTAAAGTTAGGGAGCTGATAATAGAGAGAAGCTGCAGGGAAGTAGGCTGTAGTTACTTCCTGCAAGAAAGGAGGAGTGTTTGGGGGATACAGAAGTAAATAGCATATAGCTACTCCATGGGAAGAGGGAGTTCTAGGGCTGGCAAACCCAGAGAAAGGGGAGATCCAGAAGGTTAGGTAAATCTCAGGGAAAGGCAGTAAGGTCCAGTATGGAACAGACCTCAGCTGCTAATCAGAGGGTCCCTGAGCTGGAAGCTGGAGTAGAGGGTAGGCCTGGCTTTCCCTACCAGCCCCCAGGGAAGTGGCACCATATGTGCAATGAATGGGAAGACTGCTGGTAAGGAAAGACTTTCATCCCCTGGCAGAGGGAAACACACATGGGAACCTGGCTGGAAGGCAAAGCTATGGAAAGGGAGCACACTGAGTTGCAGAGAGTGGCAGCAGGGGGCCTCAGAGCTGGAAAGAGCAAATTCCAAGAGTGGCCAGGAGGATGTGCTACCTGCGGTGGGTGGACCCTGTGACAGTTAGTGTTGTTCAAAATAAGTATTAGTGTTAGAAGAATGTGTTTAGAGTTTATAAAATGTTTAATTCATGCAGCTACTTATAATCTTATTTGTAATGTCTGTGTTCCATGCTGTCAGGAAATATATAAACTTTGCTTTATAACTTTGAAAATGTTTCCTCTAAACATGTGAACTCGGATGGGTGGAGTCGTTTTCCTTCTGCCCATCCAGAAGACCTACCAAACTCAGATGGGCCATGAAGGAGCATTGCCAATAGAAAGGATTGGTAAATGGCCCTATCCCACTCTGGAAATGCTATGTGCAAGGAAGCTAGTCTTATGGACTTGGAGGCTGAGTGAAGGAAATACAAGACACAGGAAATTTGTCCATCTCATTGCTGTTTGAACTCTCACAGGGCCAGAAACACTCAATTAAAGTCAGAAATCTCCAGGGGTTACCCCTGGTCTGCCCTGAAAGACATTTTGAATTGACAGATCACTACAACTCTGTCACTCTTAGGAGTAAGGTATAAACACAAATAAGTTGCAATGTTTGCTTGCCTTAACCTTTATATAACTCTCTTCTCCCCTCCCCCCCTCCCCCCCCCCCGTTAATAAAACTTTTAGTTTATTGCAGGATTGGCTACAGGCACTGTCTTTGGTGCCTGGTCTAGGGTACCAGTTGATCTGGGGTAAGTGAATGGTCTCCTGGGACTGGAAGCAACCTGAATATTTAGCGATTGTGACCATTTATCACTAAATCCAGCTTGCCTGGGTTTCAAGATAGACAGGAGAGTCTAAGAGGACTGTCTGTGACTCCATGGTAAGACTGTTACAGTGATCCAGGAGTTTACACTTGTCACGGGCTTGGTGAAATCTAATTAAAGAACATATCACCAGTTTGAAGTTTCTGCCCTGTTTTCTGACAGTCTGCCCTGAGGTAGGCACTCATGGTCTTGAGCCACTCCAGGCATTCACACTTTGTGAATGTGCTTATCCTTGAAGATTAGTGTTGGAAGAGACCTGAGGAGGTTGTTTTTCTTTGCTAATAAGTGATTGGATATTTTAACTCCATGAGCAGCCTTTCCGAGTCCCCTTTCTTACACAAAGAGCCTTTTTACTCGTCTTAACTGAGAGAGTCCTTAGCAAATACATCCTTGACTGAGGTATATTCAGGGTCAAATAATCAGGTCTGTATAATGAGTTTTGGACAAGTTCTGGCCTGCAGGCTTGCATTAGATGACACACGTGCCCTTGATTTTTGAAGACTCAAATTAACTATAATATAGTACTAATTTTTGCAGATGGGAAATCTGTGGCAGAGAAAAATGAACAGCCTGATGGAAAACAGTGAGTAAGTGTAAGAGCTGGGCATAGAACCTTCCACTCCTAATTCTCAATTCCATGCTACAGCTGAAGTGTAATATTCCTTCTCCAATTAATAGAGTACCTTTTGTTATGCTGGTGTGTATAGTAGTTTCCTAATCTTCTTCTTTCCTAACCCTATTATGAATCAGACCCCATTGTGTTAGGTTCTGTACATATTTGTAATACTAAGATAGTATGTTTCATGTGCAGTAATATGTTAAGGAGAGACTATGGAATAATTCTGTTCTTCCTGTCTAAGATGGTAAAAAAGGATTGGCCTAGCTGATTTGGAAAATGTCTGAGGCACTGGAATTTGTAAAGCTCTAACTTTTGTAAAGAAGTAGAGGGCTGAAGAGAAATGACTTCAATAATAAATACAAGTCACTCCATTGGGCAGCAAATGGATTTTAGACCTTGGCTGCTCCCAGAAGTTATAGAGCATACAATGTTATAATAGCGGCATTCTAGTGAATGAAACATAAATTCCTAGAACAAAGAATTAAAAAACTATTATGATCTGCCATGGAAATGTCCTGGTGAAAGTCATTTCACTTTTTTTTTTGTCTAAAAAGTGAATAATGTAGAGTTAGGCTTTATCTCTATATTTATTTCACCTTGCTGGCTCATATTATTAAATCGCGTAACAAAAAACAGTGTAATCAAACTGCTCAAAACATTATTTCAGTCTGTGTACATTGTTCTGCAAAGAAGTAGAAATCACCAGCAGGTAAGACTCCTAGACAATCTTAGGCAGGCCCTAAAATTGTCTATGGTTCTTACCTGCTGGTGCTTACTGGTTCACTTTACATTTTTTTTCAAATTTTAGACACTAAAGTGAAATGACTTTCACAAAGATACTTGCTTGACAGATAAGTGAGTTTTTTAATTCTTTGCCTCCATCACCCATCCAGAAATGCAAGAATTAAAATAGATTTACAAATTTTAAGGCCAGAAATGATTACGATGATCATCTAGTCTAACCACCTGCATAACACAAGCCATAGAATATCGCCCAGTAATTCTTGCACTGTGGGTCAGGGAATTTTCTCTATTGTAGAAGTGAACACTATCCAGCTCAACCTATGAACTAGGATGTATTTTTGAAAGACATTTATATTACACTGCTGATTAATGTATTGTTTTCTTGGTAATCTGTTCCAATGACTAATTGCCCTAATTGTTAAAAAGTTGAATAATCTTAGCCACATTAAGGGACCTCCATTTTCATGTGTTGAGTGATGAGAAATTCAGTTTCCCTGAGGAAAAGCCAAACACAAAATGTATTTGTCTAAATTCAGAAACAGTAACTTTAACTGAAAAACGTCTCCTTTATATCTTTGTGTTAATTACTGTAGTCGGGCGGCTGCCCCACTCCTGCAGAAAAGGGGTTAAAAGCAGCCCTGGAGTGGGCTGCAGCAGGGGAAGGCTAGGCTGACTGGGGAAGGAGCCACAGCGGGGGCCACGCCCCAATCAGGCTGCAACTGGCCCTATAAAAGGGCTGTGAGCCAGGAGCTCAAGGACACACTCTCTCTAGCTCCCTAAGAGAGAAGGACCTGGCTGCCTGGGAAGCTGAGGAGGGTACCTAGGTGGAGCAGTGCTGGGGAAGGGCAGAGGGAGCTGGGGAGCTCCGGCCTAGGAAAGCCCCAGGCTGCAAGCCGAGTTAAGGGCCCACAAGATAGTACTAGGGCTGCAGAGGGGAAGCCCAGGAATAGGCAGAGGCAGCTGGTCCAACCTCCCTTGCCGATGATGAGTGGTTTACAGACTGCAGTCGGCCCCAGGGAGCGGGGGCTAGATGATGACTGGCAGTAGCCACTGAGGCAAGGTGGGTTTAGGGGGTTTGGGGTTCCCCAGGGAGGGGAGGCCCAGATTGGGGGTTACTGCTGGGGCAGACTTAAGGGCAAAGGGCACCGGGTCCGGGAGGGACACGGGGGCCCGCGGCAGGCAAGACACCGGCCTGCAGAGGACGCTCTGGGCTGGAAGAGCTAATTCCCAGGATGACCAGCAGGAAGCGCTGTGCCGGTGAGTCGTCGCCCTGTACAATGACCTTGTGGTCAATACAGCTTGTGCATATTGCTATATATCAGTATGGTACAATAGAAATTACAGGACACTTAAAGCCTCCAAGAGAGGAAGTATGTTGCCAGGAGGAAATATGTTGTCAGGAAGATTGTTGCAGTGAAATCCTGGCACCTAGGACATCAGTGGGAGTTTTGCCATTGACTTCAGTGAGGCCAGGATTTCACCACTGGCTCCCATCCTTGACTCAAACTCTGAATCACTGTTTGACTTCAGCTAAGTAACTTAACCTTTTGTTTCTTATCTGTGAAATAGTAATTCACCTACCTCTCAAGGCCATTATGAGGCTTAAATATACTAAAAGTGAAGTGTTGTGATAGTTAAGGAAAAGTCTTCAGTCCTTTCAGCTACGCGAAGTACTTGAACTCTTAATCAATTCTGGGAAAAATCATTCCTTGGTTGCCTGATGTTTATTCTCCCTCCTGTTCTTCATCTTTGATAGGTGGAAATGTGTTTGCAACATTTTTAAGCCAGTGGGGATAAACAGAATTTACAGTAGAACTTAGCCAGTTACATTAAATTCTTCTGTTCCTTTTTCAAGTAGTCATTCTTTCACAAATCACAACTATTCAATGCTTTCAGTGCCTCAAGAAATAAGGAAGAACTAAATCTAAGTGAAGTAGCTAGAATTAACCCAAAATGTTTGTTAGATAATGCTTATATTTTAAAGAAGACTGAGTCATTTAGTGTAACTGAGTAGGTTACTATAAATCTAGGAACAAAGAATGTAGGCTATCTTTACATGATGGGGGACTCTACCCTATGAAAAAGATTTGGGGGTCATGGTGAATAATTTGAGCTGAATATGAGCTCCCAATGTGTTGCTGTGGCCAAAAAAGCTAATCCGGTCTTGGGATGTATACATGAGAATTTCACGCAGGAGTAGAGGTAATTTTACCGCTGTATTTGGCACTGGTATGAATGCTGCTGGAATATTGTGTCCAGTTCTTGAATTGTGGAGACCAGAAGGATATGGATAAATTGGAGAGGTTTCAGAGAAGAGCCACAACAATGATTAGAGGATTGGAACACGTCTTAGAGCTCAAAGTCTATCTCTATATCTATTTAGCTTAATAAAGAAAAGGTTGAGGGGTGACTTCATTATAGTCTAGAAATAGCTACAGGGGGAACAAATATTTAAAAATGGCTCTTCAGTCTAGCAGAGAAAGGTATAACACAAGCCAATGGCTGGAAGTTGAAACTAAACAAATTCAGACTGGAAATAAGGCATACATTTTTGACAGTGAGAATAATTAACCACTGGAACAATTTACCAAGCATCGTGATGGATTCTCAAGCACTGACAATTTCTAAATCAAGAGTGGATGTTTTTCTGAAAGCTATGCTCTAGGAACTATTTTGGGGAAGTTCCATAAGGCCTGTGTTTATATGGGAGGTCAGACTAGATAATCAAAATGGTCCCCTCTGGCATTGGAATCTATGAATTATTGTATAGCGTGTAAACTCAAACAAATTGTTTTGTTAATAACCTGTTCTGGGAAATTATACTGAACCTGCTATATTGGTAATATGCTACAGCTGTAGTTAAGGAGTTTTATGCTATTAGAATTCAGTGAGAAGAATAAAGGCATTGTGATCTGGTTCCTTTATCAAGTTAAAAGGATACCACTAAATGTGTTTACCTTTTGTGAAGTTGTAAATACAGGATAATGAAGGTTCCCAGTTTAAAGTGCAATAGCTATATCTCCAATCTCTCTCATGCCTTCTGTGTTTGCAGAAAAAATCCTGCTGCTGAGGCTGAAAGGGTTTGTCCTCTGGAATAAATGGCAAAGTGCAGCCCTGAACCTGTAAATACTTACACACATTTGTGAGATTTCTTTAAAAAAAAAAAAAATCTCTGAAGGATAAGACTGGCAGGAAAAGGAGAACTGCACATGTATTGCAATTTTTCTAGAGACTTCATCTATGTACTTAGTTGTACACAGTAACAGAACTGTGTAATGTATTTATCGATTGGGTAGTTTAACCATCTATTTGTTTTGCAGTCCAAAATTGAAATTGGAAGAGAAGAGAGTAAATAGTCTTCAAATAGCTATGTCCCTATATGGGTCTGGCTGGAGAATCTTGCTCGCATGCTCAGGGTTCAGCTGATCACCATATTTGGGGTCGGGAAGGAATTTTCCTCCAGGGTAGATTGGCAGAGGCCCTGGAGGTTTTTCGCCTTCCTCCGCAGCATAGGGCAGGGGTCGCTTGCTGGAGGATTCTCTGCGACTTGAAGTCTTTAAATTATGATTTGGGGACTTCAACAGCTGAGTCAAGGGAGCGAATTATTCCAAGAGTGGGTGGGTCAGCTTTTGTGGCCTGCATCGTGCAGGAGGTCAGACTAGATGATCATAATGGTCCCTTCTGACCTTAAAGTCTATGAGTCTATATACAACAAACAAGCCTTCTACAATGTATATTTGACTCCATATGCACAAGCTTCATGGTCAATAGTGGAAATGGAACCTGTACTATCAACACCAAATACTCATACCGGCTGAGCTAATGTAGTAATTTATTACTAAGCCACAGCATCTCTTCTTTAGTTCAGGCCAACCACTATGGGATTGTCTAAAGAAATTATTGTGTGTTAAAATTCACCGTGGTGGATTGTCTACAAAAGTAGTAATATGTCTTTTCCAAAGTACTGTTCTCTTCAGTTCTGTCACTGAAGGGGAACATTATGCCTTTGACGCTAGACTGATTTGCCATCTTACTGAGGCCATAAGGCTATATTGAGGAGAGCTGATCAATAATTTTCCATGACTTTTTGTGAAAACGTGGCCTCTTCTTAAATTGAATTTTGAGGGAAAAATTGGCAATTATGAATTTTTTCACTTCATGAAATGTCCATACTTTTCACCAAAACGTTCTCCTAAATAGTTCTCAAAATATCAGACTTTCAGTAAAACATTTCTGTAATATCCTGTTAAAAAAATTCTCTAAATATTGTTTCTAGAGTTGGTTTCAAAGATTGTTTAATGAAACCGAAGAGCATTACAAAGAATATGACTGACAAAATGGATGACAAAAACAGAAGTTTCCTCTGCAGTAGCAGTGAAGTATGTCTTATGGGCAAGTTTCTGCTTTTGAAATGGCTTCTTCATAAGAAGCTGATTGTCTTAAAGAAAAAAACACTCACTGGCATAGGCAACCAAGAGATACTCTGACTTTTTTTAAGCAAGAAGTTCAATAGGGCGTTTTTGTCGGGTTTCTTTGCAAGCAGATAGGATAAACTACCATGAGCAGATGGGAGTGCATCTGCAAGCTATTCATATTAGTGCAGATGTTCTATATTGTGTTCATATATGTGAGAAATATTAATGTAAGGAGCTCTGCTTAATCGAGTTATCACTTCAAGCTAATGTCTATAACTATCAAGCTTTTTTTATTTGTAGAAAGTCTGGCTTCTACCCCCTCTTCCCCCCCCCCCCCCCCCCCCAAAAAGACCTGATCATTGACTATTTTTTTTTAACCTCGCAGGAGGGAACTGAGGGCAAATGAGTGTAAGGTGAATACACATACAGAATCAAGTTATGCAGAGTAACATAATAAAGAAGAGGAGAAACTTAAGTGCAAAATTTAGGGTTAAACTCAACTCTTACAAACTATGGAAAAAATAAGGCCTGTAGTTGTTAGAAATGAATTTGTTTAAATGATGACTAGGTAACTTTATACCACAATTCATTGTTTAGTATTAACTATTATCCTTAAGTGGCTTACAAAGATCTGGTGTTTCTTACTGTCTAACCAAGCCGTAGTCTCTTCAGATTGAGCCAGAGTGGGGTATCTCAAATTTCATAGGTTGGACCACATCTTAGTAGAGACAGGTTTTAGGAACTTCTTATTTACAATGACGTAGACCATCTGCCCTTCCACTCACAATTACATGACACCTGTTACTTTTCTATATGCCAGCTGCTGTGATTGTAACACTAGGGAAGTGTGCATGTATTTTTGTGATAAGTGTTTCTTGCCCCTTTTGGAGG
Source organism: Terrapene triunguis (assembly GCF_002925995.2). Classification (NCBI taxonomy): domain Eukaryota; kingdom Metazoa; phylum Chordata; order Testudines; family Emydidae; genus Terrapene; species Terrapene triunguis. Next base: position 6,673,271 of record NW_020699449.1, on the reverse strand, counting down.
GGGTGCTGATCTCACTAGGTAACATCTTCTAAAGCACCTAAGTCCCATTTCAAAGTCAATGGAAAGGCACTTAGGCACTTTTGGAAAATTTTATCCATTGCCTAGCTTTGCTCAGCATTCTCTCTCAAATACTTACTCTCTCTCTCCTCCATCTGTTCTGTTCCTCTGCCTTTCATGTGTATCACTGTGTCTTGGTCCCCTTCCTCTGTACGTTTCCATGCTCTGTATTTCCCGTCTCCTCTGGATATGCTGTCCAGCTACCTAGTCCTCATCTCCACCCGTTCCCATGCACGTACTTCCTGGTGGCCTTATGCTCTGGGGATTCCTGTTACTAGCAGCTCCAGTCTCTTCAGCAGGGCTGGCTCCAGGCACCAGCCCAGACAGCATGTGCTTGGGGCGGCCAAGGGGAAATGGCGGCACGTCAGGCTGTTTGGTGGCAATTCGGCGGCGGGGCCCTCTCGGAGGGAAGCACCTGCCGCCGAATTCCCGCCGAAGAAGAAAGCGGCACGGTGGAGCTGCCGCTGGAGTGCCGCCAATCGCGATTGCGGCTTTCTTTCCCTCCCCCCCCCCCCCCCCCCCCCGCTGCTTGGGGTGACAAAAATCCTGGAGCCGGTCCTGCTCTTCAGCATCTTGGGTCTCCAAGGATGGCTTCTGCTCTGTATCCTCTTCTGCAGTAGAATTTACTAAGTGCTCCCCTCTACATCTTGCCCAGCTGCTTTTAACAGTCTCCTGGCTTTGTCTCTGCAATGAAGAAACTGGATGCTTATAGCAGCTGCTGGAAGCAAGGAGGAGCCAGCACCACATGGCCAGCCAGTTGGCCTCAGTCCACACAAAAAATGTTTTGCAGACCGCAGTTTAGCAACTCCAGCAATGGAGTGTTTTCTGTCTCAACGCGGGCTCTTTGCTCAGCCTGTGTTGGTTGTTGCCAAAGATCTGGAGAGAGGTTGGAATATCCTGATACTCTCTTCACAGCACTAAGGGCTCTGTAAGCCCCTCACATTTTTATTCTAAGAAGATGACAATAACAATGTTAAAATGGAGTTAAAGTTGAGAGTTATGTGTTGGTAGCTGAAGAGTAAAAGAAACATGGCATGGATGTTTTAATGATCCTAAACCCTAGTGTTACAAATCCAGGACATTGAAAGTTAAAGTTACACTTAAAAGAAATCCAAACATGCTATATAGCAAGAAATGCACACTTTAGGCATCCAAACAAACTTAAATGTGCCCTGTAATGACCATGAAATAAGCATATTGCATATCATATGATTGTTTAAGGCATCTTAATATTTGCAGGGCTAGATTAGAATAAACTGATATTTAAACACTTTTTTTTTCTTTCTTTCCTCTCTCCCTTATGGCTTCAATATAGGTTAAAAAAGGGGGAACATGCCTATTCGTAGTTTTAAAATTCTAAATCTTTTTACCAGCTCTACTATTCACAGAGCAACAGAACACATTGGAGCATGATGGATATTTTAATCACCTACCTCCAAATACGCCTGAGTTAGCTTTAAAACATGTTATATTCTTCCTGTACTTCCTTATACACATTTAATATTGCTAAGAGAGCAATTATAACTGTCACCTACTAATTGATACTATTTGATGGGAAATAGTATCCCTTAAAAGGAAATATTAGATATCCCTGAAAAGAGAACACACATGAAATATTAAAAAACCCAATAACCGATAGGTCAAACACTGTTTTGTGATATACACATTTCTTTATACTTGACAAGAAAAATGGGACATATTGTGCCACCTGTTTTTAAGCTGATCTCTACACTGATTTCAATTTCCTAAAAACAGATGGCCCGATGGGGCCACGTATGTGTTACATAACAGAGTAAGACTTGATGTCCTTAACTATTCATTTTTCTTGCTTTTAAGTGCTTGTGTTGTGTAAATGATGTGTGCTAAGTAATGATTTTGTTTAGCAACCTGAGCTGTATTTTTGGAATGAAGTTTTTTTTTGTTTGGAATAAGATACTAACTGGAATTTCTTCTATAACATTGCATACTTCAGGCTTAATGCATTTTAAGGGGAGTGTAATATTTAATGTATCGATATTGTTTTGCAATTATGGACCTGATCCCAAGCCCACTGAAGTAAATTGAAATGTTTCTATTGAGCTCAATTGGCTTTGGATTTGTCACTGGAATAACATTAGTCAGTATTTTCCACAGGTTAACTACTGCACTACAGCGATACCTGAGAGATCTCCTTTCCCCTGCCCTTATAATCGGAGACAAGTCTCTCAACTTCCCTGAGTCCAATTTTCCTCAGCAATCCTACGCCAAAAACTATATTTTGGACTTGTTGTCAAAGCCATGAAATTAGGAGGGATAAAGGAGCTGGTCAGTCATTCATGCAACTGGAGGTGTGTAGTGTGACAGGCTGGTGTCTGCTGTTTCAATAGAGAACCTCAGTTCTACCCATCCAAGTTTCCTCCCAAATGCTGAACCAGCAGATGCGCTCAAACATAAGGCCCCAATTTCTAAACTCAGCTGTGCAAAATAACATGTGCAGAGAGGCCTAATACACATAAGCAACTAACTGTTGTGCATATAAACCAGCAAACGTGTAAATGGTCAGTTAAATACGCAACTGGTCCTTTGGGTGTTCAATAATGTCTTGGTGGCAGGGGGCGGTTCAGTGAGTACAAACACCTAGAATGATGAAGTTGTGATTCTGAGAGGAGCCTCTGGATGCTCTTTTAATACAAATAAAACAATAGTTGGCTAACCAATTTGTACATTTATAAATTTGTGAACCTGATTTTTAAAATCAGGTTCATATTGTCATCAATCAGAAAATTAGTGCATGTGACTGACATGAATTCTCATACCTATATAGCTCCCCAAATAAACAAACATCATGAAACAGTGTGTCAGCTTTGTTTTTAAGCAAGGGGGACACGGAGCAGTACATCTATGAGGAAGGTGGTGTGACAATAGGGAAATTTCCTGTAATAACCTTGAAAGACCTTCTTGAATTAGGATAATGTATTATTGTGGGATGGGATTACATGGAACCTTTTGGGTAGTAAGGGGGGAGGGAGATGTCACAGATGTGAGACCTGGGAGTTCTAATGACCATATTAAAAAAAATCTGCCAGACACATGGATTTTTTTCGGGGGACCACAAATGTTAAGTGGTTTTCCTGGGGGATCTTTAGGGAAAGATTAATGCAAATCCCCCAACTCTCGTTATGCAAAAACGCAGCATTTTGAAGCTACGTCCTTAGAGGGTGATTTGTCATCTGATTACCAGTATAGAAGGCCAAGATAACTATCCTGAGCTGTAGAACAAAACAATTGATCTGCTCAGCCTTAATTCTAGTTCTGGATCTAAGATGGGTGAACTTGTCACAAGCAAAACCAAGTTGTGGGTTTTGAAAGACTATCCGAGCCCTAGGCTGAAGTTGCGGGTGACCACTGGCAAGCTTTTAGGGTTGCATGTATGTTCTTTCGTTGTTGTAATATGTTCTGAGTACTAATTTTATCTTATATAAATATGCTTGCTTAGAATGAGCTGTGTGGTAACTTATAACTGCAGGCAATACGCTAGTCATAGATATCGGCATGAAGACAAAACAGAAACTGGCCTTTTAGGCAGTCTTGCTTGGTGGAATATCAGTGTGGATCAGGAAGCTGTGCAGCCTTAAAACCCACAGTCAGAAAGGAGTGAGATGTGGGTCAGTGCCCAAAAAAGGTGATGGCTGGGAGCTGGAATCCTTTAAGAAGGTGCCCTTGAGGGACCATGGATGGGGAATACAAGTGCACTTATCCTGAAACTCTGACAGTTTGCATTATCCTTCTATTATTGAAGGGGAAACCCAGGTGCTTCAATTGAGTTACTGTAGGGATAAACCTAATCCAGTGAGACTAAGGGCTTGTCTACACTGCAAAGTTGTCAACAAAACTTTTTTGTTTTTCACGGGTACTTAAAAAAAGCTCCCCCCGCAAAAGACAAAAGTTTTGCCGACACAAGTGGCAGCGTGAGCGCAATTTTGTCATTGGCAGCAGCGCGCTCCTGCTCACAAAGCTAACAGCACTCGTGGGGCTGGAAGTTTTTTTGTCGGCAAAAGTGCCAACAAAGTACCTAAAAAGAGCGTTTACACGCTGACTTTTAGCAACGACACAGCCTTGTCACTAAAAGCTGCATGGTGTAGACAAGCCCTAAATCATTTGCCAGAGGACACAGTAATTGAATGGTTTAGGTATGGGACTGGGAGTCACGTTTCTGACAAGAATATACTTTTGCATAGCAAGAGCTCAAAAAGGCTGAACCCTTTATGCTGAAACGGTCCCAAAATCTCCCTTTGCCTGAGGTCAGGTAATGCAAAATTCAAGAACTGACGTAATCCAAAAGAGCTAGTTTGTCAAAACCACAAGCAACTGAAAAAGGGGATTGCTATTTATTTTGCAGGGCTTAAAAGTGTTCTATGTGCTCAAGGGCCATATAATTAGACAGTTCCCTGCCTCAGTGTTTATCTAAGGCCTTCAATCTGGAGTACAATGTGAGGGTAGCTGCCTTTGCTGGCACACACTCCTATTGACTTCAGAGGGGCTCTATACAAGCAGATCACCCACACATTGTAAACCATATGATCCAGGCCTAGGCAGACAAAAGAGATAAGGGGTGGAGGAAGGGAACTAAACACACAGACAAGGGATTGAACTAGTGTCTGCCAGGCCTTATTTGTTGTCTGTGCTCCAGTGACAGAATTTGCATGTGTAAAACTAACTCCCTCACATGCACCTTTTAGTGCATGCAAAGGGGGTGGGGAAGGCGGGGGGAGGGCTTGCTTGGATGCAAACTTGCATTCATACAAGTGAATGCCACCTGATGAAGATGGCCCTTTCCATTATATGTAGCTTGAATTATTATTTTCTTGTGTAAATTTTCATATGAATAGAAGTAACATACTCTTTTTAATGGAAAAACATTTCTTACAGCAGTCTGAGTCATTTTCTAGCAAAAAGCCGATGGGTTTAACCATTCTGCCTTAATGTTCTTTTGCATGACATTTGTGGTGGGTTTTTTTCCCTTTAATAAAGGGTCCAACATAATTTCAAACATAAAAATCTTTAAAGAGTCTTCCATCTGCGGTGGTGTGGGAAATGGGGTGGTTTTGTTTTTAAAAAAGGCTCTTATCTCCTGTATTTCAGCAGCAGTTAAAGTAGATTAATTGTTAGTTCACAGTGTACTTTACAGAGGATTTTCTAAAATGTCTTCTATATTTTCGTACCGTTCCATTATGTTAATTTCTACACTTCAAAGTGAGAAGCTCAGTCTTTTGCTGGCGTTTGTGATGCCAGTGAGACAGGCCAAAAGTCACACCATGTAGTATCAGACAGAATCATGAAGGCTACCCTAAAATAGCACTTGGTCAGAAATCTTGTCATCAATTTTGAATGACATTTCTGCCAGAGAGACCGAGGATCACATTGACTCCCTTGTTGAAGGTTCTATTGACTTGGTTTGTCACAGGCTGCTCAACTTGTTATGCAGTGGAGCATATTTGAAAGGCTCTTCATCTAAGCTACGATATATTATTAAAAAATGTCAAACCTGTTTTGCTGTTGCTGGATTCTAAATGATTCAGGTTGAACTCCTAACATGTACACAGAATCATCTCTCACTAATTTCCTTAAATTATGTATTTCCTCACCATCTGCAAGAGAATTCAGTAGGCAACTTAATTTTTTTCCTGGTGCAGCATTTTTCTATTTCCCCTCCCTTGTTAACTGCACAGTCAGTTTGAAAACATTTTTCCACAGGCCAGCATTTGGTAAGTATAATCTTGGCTCAGCAGGCAATGATGCTGAAAATATTGCTAGGTATCTGACTGTGCCTCACTGATTTAACAAAGCAATATGTGAAAGCATGTGGACAGTTCATTCTTGTAGTTTAGTTTTTAAAAAAAAAAAAATCAGCATCTACCAATAGTTACTCCAGTATTTCAAATACCACGGTGTAGTATGTTGCTGCAATTGGAATGCTAAGAAAACCTGTTGTATCAAGCACCCCTGGGATAGAATCAAACCTGTAGACTCAGCACTGTGTATAGTCTGTAGGAGCCCAAAAAAGGAATTGGGACTCAGTATGACAAGTCTTTCCCTGGTTACCCTTTGCTTATGTGGGAATGTAACTTACTGCAGCTTATTTTGCCCCTTGGGTAAGTCAGTTCCATTGACTGGCAAAGTGAGGGGAAGAGCTATAGCTCCCCTCTACTCCCCATCCTTCTGTGCCGAAGTGCATTTAAGAGTCCAGGAGAGAGACAGGTGGTACACGAGCATCTTTGTTCTCACACCTTGAAACCCTGTGCTGTGCACAGTTGGGCTGCTGATCAGAATCTGGCTTTGTGTTCCGCAGCGCAGCATCCTGTGCACTCCTTTATCCCAAACAATTATACACAGTAAGATATCCTTCTTCCCTTTTTAGGTAGGAAATTCTCATGGATTACACTTTAGATTAACATGAATGTTTGAATCTCCCATAACTCCTCAGTTCTTTACTTAGGAATAACCTACAGTGAATTGAAACAATACTAATTCTCAGAACCATCCTGTCCCATAATGAAACAAAGCCCATTATGATTTTACCTCAATGATTTAAATATGGCTGGTATCAACCATCATAATGGCAAATCCCAAAGGGATATAGCCTCTTTGAAGCTCGAGTGCCCCCCGGCTCACTCTCTGGCTAGGTCTTTGAGATAGACAAAAGGAATTTAGGGCCAGACTATCACTGGCAATCTTATTATGCCACCAAAGCTTTGGGCACCTGCTCAATTGCCAGTTGTGTAGCAGCATTTTTTTAGTACACATGCTTCAGAATTCATTGGTCTCCATTCTGATAATATGTCCATACCAAGAAAGCTGCTAAAACTGAACTAGTGCTGATGGAGGCAATTGTTGGGTTCAGCTTCGAATATCCTCCTTTCTGATCTTTTCCTCCCCATTGATATGAAGTAGCTGATGAACATGATGAGAACTGAAAATGTCAATCCAGTGTTCTTCAACCTTCCTCAGCACCCACACTTCACTTCTGTACAATAGTGTTCGTATAACCTCCACAGCGGGTCCATTATGTTCCTGATGTGAAGGTGTTGACACTGAAGTCAGCTACCTGTTACAGTCTGGTCAGTTGTCCTTGTAGCTGAAACAGCAGAGTTTTTCTGCTGTGAGGTGAAAATGACCAATGAAACTGTGATGGGGGTTAATTAGATGAGGGTTAACTGGAGGGGAACAGGAGGAGCCTGTATAAAGCTCAGAACAGCTGGGGGCTGCAGGGAAGCAGTCTGTAGTCACTCTCTGGGAGAAGGGAGATGTTGGGGGGAGCTATAGAGGCAAGTAACCTACAGTTACTCCCTGGGAGGAGGGAGTTGTGTAACCAGCAAACCTGGGGGGGGGGGGCAGGATCAAAAAGGTAGGAGAAAGGTCAGGGGAAAATCAACAAGGCATAGGATAGTACAGACCTTGGCTGCTGATCAGAGGGCCAAGTCGCAAAGAGGAAACTGCAGCTCCTGGAGCAAGAGAGGACAATGGGTGGAGAGACCGCCAGAAGAGAGTGTAGCAGCTGGAAGGAGCTAATCTCCAAAGAGGCCAGGAGGAGGCACCCCTACTGGTGAGTGGACCCAGTGACAGAAATCTTGCAAAAGGACCATTCCAGTAACCTGTGTGATGGTGCCAAACTTAATATTAGTGCCTGGAATTTTCTAATATTGTCCAAAATAGCTAAAGCCCGACCCCTCCTCATCAAGCAATTGGAAATCCTGAATGTTGGTAGCTGTGCTTTATCTGTAGTTAGCTGGCCAGGAAGCGGTCTCCGCAATTATACCTAATATCAATTAGGCTTTGCACTTCTATAGTATCTTATAGCTTTGGGTTGCAAAATGTCTTGGAAATATGAACAACTTAAGCACCTGAATACCACTGTGAACAAATTTTTAGTGTGAGAGACTGAGGCACAAAGAAGTTAACTGACTTGCTCAAGGCCCTACAGCAAGTCAGTAGAACCACAGCTAGAGAACACGACTTGAGTTATGGTACTCTACTTCCACCTCGAAACCACTCTCCAGCAACCAAATGTTATTGCCATCTAAGGGCTCAAAAACAATTCATGTAAAATTGTTTTAGTGTGGCAGTTTCATCTGGAAATAATTATTGCTATTGTTACTTCTAGAGTGGTAGCAGCTAACCTCACACAGGAACTAGAACCCGAGTGAAGAAAAATACAAGATTGGTAGACATTTAAGGCCAGAAGGCACCAGACTATAATGATCAGGTAATCTGACTTATTCCCACCTGAAACCCATAACCTCTGGTTGAGGTAAAGAATTCCCTGCTATAGAGAGCATGCCACCTGGGATTTAGACAATATGCAACAGGTGAACAGATGTATAAACTGGATAAGGGAGGCTAGGATGACTGTAGAGAAAGCTATAGTTGCATTAGTAATAACATTCAAACAGAGTTTTTAACTTATGCCAGATGGTGGTTGTGTGTGTGTTTTTCTTTTTTTTTTAAGTCCATTAAGAAACTGACTCTAAAGCAAATTTCAGTTGAAAGCTTTGCAAATTCTATTGATTCCATCTTGCAAATTCCTCCCAAGGAATGTATACTGTAGTAATCACTTACTGTATTTCAGCAATGGGGGAAAAAATCCAAAGGAATAATAGTTTCATCAGATTTACTCAAACATGAAGAGTTTGACTCTCTCACAGCTATTTGTGCTGAGCAGAACCATTCTCTAAACAATCTCCCTGAAGTAAATACTCTTGTTCATGGAGTAAGAGGCTACTCTGAGTTAATAAGAGTGGCAGAATCTGGCCCTAAGCCCATTATCTCCACTAATGCACAAAGGCAGCTAGAATGAAAAACAAGGTTGAAAATTAAACATTTAAGCTGTTACATGAAAATGAGCTTGGACTATAGGAAGCAGGGAGCAGCTTCTTAACTCAAATAAATAGATGCTAGCCATTAGGTCATAAAATAAGAATACTATCAAGGTATTCAAGGTATGAGCATAGTCACTTGTGAATTTATAAATCTCGACAAGGTCTCCGATTGAGCAAATTTGCATAGAATTTTCCTGTCTTTCTCAATTAAAAGTCACATCAAGTCCCACAAATATAAAGCATTCACACCCTCCTAAGCTGTATAGAGGAAAAACGAAACCGCAAAAATAAAGACATTGTTCCTTGGAAAATAACCTTTTTCAGATTTCTGTTCTGATGTTTCTAAAAGAAACAGAAATGGCTTGTGGAGGTGGCATTCAGAGATCCTGAAACCTCCAAAATTAGAGAATTGGAGAGTTCAGCAGCTTATCTAAATCCCTTATAGCAATTCACATGACTGCTACACCAAACTGACTCTCCCCTTCATAGTACTTTTCCTTGGTCCTGACCCCATTCCCTATTCAGATCTTCCTGGAGGGAGCTCTCAGGAATTATTAACTGAATATTGTGCCCCCCCACACACACACTAATACCACTACCCTAATTCTATGGGATACCAGAGTCTAAACTCCACCCTCTGACAATCAGGATCTACACACCCCAACAGGAGACCAGAAGATTTAAACACCAAAAATGAGCAGTTTTTGTATAATCAGAACTCACTGATTATATACTGTTGTACTAGAAAAGTATATTGAGTAAGGTCCTACATGAAAGTTTGTAATGTCCTGAACTTGATGGTCATTATGAGATATCGATGCAGACTGGAGTTATGAATCTACCTGAACTACAATTTCAGCTAGGTCTCCCAAGCCAGGTGTTTAATAAAACCAGCTCCAAGTACCAACCTATTATCCAGCCAGGAAGAGACAATGGTGGACTATTAGAGTTATTGGAAAAGCATTGAGACATCCCATCTCACAAGTTAAGAGGGGCTTTCCACACTCTGACTAAACATGAGTCACCACAGACCAAGGAGAAAAAATGGAAAAGCCTTTAAAAAGAGAAGTTTGTGTCTCAAATTTGGTGTCTAGAAGCTGAGGAACACTTACTTGGCAGGTGCTATCCAAGAAACACTTGATTTGCCCAGTGGCCAGAGGGGACTTTGGGGAACTGTTCAAAGGCAATGGTCATTTTGTATTAGCACAGGGATTATAAGTGTTACTCCTGAGCGCATACTGTGCCAAAAAAAAAAAAAAAATTCTGCACCCATTTAAAAAGTATGCACATTTTATTTGTCAAATAAAGGTGGGGGCTCAGGGGTAAAGGGTAATGGGACTTTGCAGGGGGTCCAGATGAAGGTGGTTGGTGGTCTGAATGTGGGGGGATAGAGCTCAGCAGCAGAGGCTGGATGTGGAGGGCTCAGTGGGGTTGGAATCCAGATGCAGCTGGTTGGGGCTCGGTAGGACAGGAATCTAGGTGCGGGTGGCTCATCATGGTGGTCCAGGTGCAGGGGGAGTGGGGCTTGTCAGGGGCATTATGGGTGCAGGGGAGGGGTGAGGGTCTGGGTGTGAGGGAGTCTGGATGCACAGGGGTTGGACAGATGGGGGAGCAGCTCCCTGTACAGTGATGCCTTCCCCTGCAGCTGAGGAGCGATGGGTGCAGGAAGTGTGGGTAAGAGGTTGCAGAACTTCCTACAGACAGGGGAGACATCTGGGGGTGGGTCTGACCTGTCCCCGGATGCTTTGCAGGGGAAGAGTAAGTCCCATCCTCCTGCACCCAGCCAGGACTAGCAGCTGATCCCAGTGCAAGGTGGGAATCACCAGCCGTGTCTTCCCCAGTACTGCCCCCACCCCATGGTGATTTACTTCTCTGCCAGCTGCCCTGGGCACCTGAAACATACTCCTGGGGAAGGTCGCATGGCTGCATTTGTGGCTTCCCTTTGCTTCCCCATCAGAGAGTCATTTTTCTGCGGGGAAACAAAGAAATCTGTGGGGGACATAAATTCTGCACATGAGCAGTGGCACAGCATTCCCCCAGGAGTAAGGTGTAACACCTGAGGTTGTGTCTTTATGTTTATATTCTATGTAACTTAGATGTTTGCTTTCCCTTACTATTTCTATTGAATCTGTGTGGTGGGTTTTTTTTTTCTGTTTAAGTCTTTTTGCTTATTTTTTACCCCAAGCAGATCTCTGTGGTACAAACTGTGTGGGGTGCACGTATGTAAAAATAAGCTGGTATCTACGGGACTGGTTTCATGCCTTTGGGGGGTGATGAACCGGGGTGGGGTGTAGAAGTCTCAGTGGCTGGTAGTTAAGAACTCTGTGTTGATGGACTTGGGGAGACTCGGGACTTGAAGGGCTGTTGGGGTAGTAATCTAGCTGCTGGAAGCCAGAGTGAGACCTTGCACTTGTAGACAGGGTCTGTACTGAAGCTGCACAGCATAAAGGCACCAAAGGTTACAAGGCAGGCATTGACAGAACCCCTGACTTGTCTGGGTGATCCCCAAAATGTCACTCCCACATGCAGCAGCAAGCACGAGGCTAGCTATGTCTCAACATTTCCACCCATCTGCTTGGGAATGGGACAATGGTAGCCCCACCATCCATGTCTTTCCCCACAGATGCTAGTGGAGTGAAGCAGTCAGATGCTCCAACATCAGAAAGTGGTGAAAGGGAGTAAAAAACATAATGATGATCTCTAATGGTGAGTGAATGAGGTGTGTCTTGAGGGGGAGGGTAGAGAGCCTAGGTGGGGTGGGATGTTGGTTGGACCCAAGGGGAGGACAGCTTCTAGAATAGCAATATCCACCCCATCCTCAAACCTTAGCTATTGTATTAAGGTTGGATCCAACACAGAGTTGTTGTTCAGATCTGTATCCTAGCCTCTTACCCTGATTTCAGAAAAGAGCATATCCAGATTCAGTTCCACTTCTAGACAGAAAGAATGATCGGGTTAGATATCTGCATCAAGGGGAAAAAATGTCTGCTATGCAAATTAACCCATGGGTACTCTCACATTATATTGGGGCTCACTATGGTCTCTTGATCAAAAGGTGGTGGAGCATATATGATTTGAAGTCACATCTGATGCTGACACTAAAGCTCATCACTGAAGGGGCATTTCATTCTTAGTTTATTTTATGGATGAGATGAACAGAGGTCCCATCTGCTTTCTTCAGGTGGATGCTGAGGTGAAAGTTAAATTCTTCAAGTTTGGGTTATGAGGTGGGTCTAGAGCTGGGCAGGAAACTCCTTTCCCATCCTATGAAAGTTATACCCATTCTGCATCAGGATGAAACAGACTGTTTGGAGGAAGAGACTTCTTCCCACCCTAGAATACCCAATACGTTGGGCATTCACCTACAAATTGGGAGTCTAATTGATTGAGAGCAGGGACTTGAACCTGGATATCTCCTGTCCGAGGTGAGTGTCCTAACCACTGGACTATTTTGAGGAGTCTCAAACTGTTCTATCCTAGACCTGTGAAACCTTTCTCCACTAAACTTTCATTGAAACAGAATGTACCCTCAAGAAGCTGATTGCTGAGCTAGAAGATAGTATAAATGCCTTTTTCAGTGTGGTAATGAAATTTCACTTTCCTTGTCTTGAGAAGGCGTTAAGAAATCTATTTGAGATTCCTCTAGTGGTTCTGCCTTCCCTAGTTTAATTATGACTTTTCTCCACCCTCTTTTTAAGCTGCTTCATTAAGTCAAAATCAGACACAGGGCTTGAGATACAATGAGTAATATAGAAAATACTCATGAGTGGCTGCAGCTGGAAAACTTCCTCTTTTTTTGTGTCCTCCAGTACACTCCCAGCTTTTCCTCGCAAAGCACTTGACCAGGACTCGTAGAATTCTTGGATCCCACATGATGGGCACCAATATAGGAGCCTAGAATGATAATTAATGAGGTATGTGAGGTCTGTTGCATATGAACAATAATATGAGGGATAACAGTTGCTGACTTTTGCTTTCTAGCTTACAGCTAAAGCTGTGAATTTTCTAGATAGAATGTAAAAGCTGGAAAGCACATAATGATTTATTACTTTCATTACTAGGAATAAAGATGGCACTAAAGTTGTGCGTATATTTGGAATAGGTATTTTTGGTTAATAGGCATACATTCAAAAGAGAGGACTATATATATACAAAACAAACGGGGCACAAAAAATCAAATGTACTCTTAATATTGGCTTTTCATGACCTTTACTGATTCAAGTGCATGGCTCTTTAGTCTCTATCTTCAATAGAGTTAAACATGAAACACAATGGCTTGTGTGAATGGTGCTTAATAGTTTAGATTAGATATTGTGAGGAGAAGTATGGTTTATATAAAGCGATAGCAGATGGTTAGGTGTGAACAGAATTGCTTGATATAAAAATAAACTGTTTTTCACATACTGTAGAGAGTATACAAACTATATTGCTTTGAATAAGCAATGGCTTCCATGAAAACAGATGTTTTGTAATTTACAAAGATTACACAAATGGAATGGTAAAATAAGTGTATACTTGCCAAACTATTGTGAAATATATATACTTGTGCATGAATTCAGTTTTATTACTCATTCATATAGGACAACCATGCACAAAGTATATCTAGTTTATATATTTTTAATCACCATGTAGTGGCCATTAGTAAGGAATTTTGGAATTACTTTTATTTTTTTCAAAGCAAATTTAAGAGGGATAGGGCATAAATTTTTCTTTAAAGGTTATTTTAGTATATTACAGAACATGGGATTTAAGCAAATGTAATGCTTTATTATGTATATTATAGTAAGATATGTAGGTCCCAGCCAAGATGAGGACTCCATTTTGCTAGTATTGAACATGCACACAGTAAAATACAGTTGTGCTTTAACATTATACACTGTGAGTATTCCCACTGAATGCAATGGGACTACTCACATACTTGCATTTAAAGTATTTGGTTAAGTACCTTGCTGAATCAGGGCCTTAATTTGTAAGCTCTTCAAGGCAGGGACTGTCTTTTGTTGTGTGTTTATACAGCACATAAAACAATGCAGCCTGGATCCCTAACTGGAGCTTCTAGATACTATTTCAATACAAATAATTAATAATATCTGCACATCTCCCATACGCTCTCTATTTTTTTTTTTTTTTACAAAAGTGCTGTATTGAGAAGACCTGTATTGCTCTTCAAAAATAGTTCAAGAGAGTTGGTAGCTTCTCAGAGACATTATTAAGGGCACTGCCTAGGAACGATAGGAAGTATGGCAAGAGACAACCCTGGCTTAACCAGGAGATTTTCAATGATCTGAAACTCAAGTGTCCTACAAAAAGTGGAAACTAGGTCATATTACAAAGGATGAATATAAACAACAACACACTCCTGTAGGGACAAAATTAGAAAGGACAAGGCACAAAATGAGATTAAATTAGAGACAAAGGGTAACAAGGAAACATTCTAGAAATACATTGGAAGCAAGAGGATGACCAAGGACAGGGTAGGCCCATTACTCCATTGGGGAGGGGAGAGAAACAATATAACAGAAAACGTGGAAAGGGCAGCAGTGCTAAATGACTTTTTTTTTCCCCACCAACAAGTTTAGTAGCAATTCAATGTCTAACATAGTGTACACTAGTGAAAATGAGAGAGGATCTGAAGCTAAAATAGGAAAAGAACAAGTTAAAAATTATTTAGACAAATTAGATGTCTTCAATTTGCCAGGGCCTGATTAAATGCATCCTAGAATATTCAAGGAGCTAATTGAGGAGATATCTGAGCCATTAGCAATTGTTTTTGAAAAGTCATGAAAGACAGGAGAGATTCCAGGGAACTGGAAAATGGCACTATACTTGCCCATCTATAAAAGGGGGAATAAGGACAACCCGAGGGTTTATAGACCAGTCAGCTTAACTTCAGTACCCAGAAAGATAATGGAGCAAATAATTAAGCAATCAATTTGCAAACACCTAGAAGATAATAAGTTGATAAGTAACAGTCAGTATGGATTTACCAAGAACAAATCCTGTTAGGTTGGTTTAACAGCTTTTTTTTTTTTTTTTTTTTGGACAGGGTAACAAGCCTTGTGGATAGGAGGAAAACAGTAGATGTGGTATTTCTTGACTTTAGTAAGGCTTTTGATACTGTCTCACATGACCTTCTCATAAACAAACTAGGGAAATGCAACCTAGATGTAGCTAGTGTAAGGTGGGTGCATAACTAATTGGAAAACCATTTCCAAAGAGTAGCTATCAGTGGTTCACAGGCAAGCTGGAAGGGCATAACGAGTGGGGTCCCACAGGGATCGGTCCTGGTTCAAATGATTATTAAATATCTTCATCAATGATTTAGATAATGGCATAGAGAGTACACTTATAAAGTTAGTGGATGATACCAATCTGGGAGGGGTTACAACTGATTTGAGGATAGGATTTAAAATTAAAAATGATCTGGACAAACTGGAGAAATGATCTGAAATAAACAGGATGAAATTCAATAAGGACAAATGCCAACTACTCCACTTAGGAAGGAACAATCAATTGCACACATACAAAATGGGAAATTGCTGCCTAGTAAGGAGTACTGCAGAAAGGGATCTGGGAATCATAGTGGATCACAAGCTAGCTATGAGTCAACAGAGTAACACTATTGCAAAAAAAAGCAAACATTATTCTGGGATGTATTAGCAGGAGTGTGGTAAGCAAGAGAAGAGAAGTACCGTAATTCTTCCGCTCTACTGTGCGCTGATAAGACCTCACCTGGAGTATTGTGTCCAGTTCAGGATGCTGGGCCACATTTCAGGAAAGATGTGGACAAATGGTAGAAAGTCTAGAGGAGAGCAACAAAAATGATGAAAGGTCTAGAAAACATGACCTATGAGGCAAGATTGAAGAAAAAAACCGCAAAACCCTGAGTTTGTTTAATCTGAAGAAGAAAAGACTGAGAGGGGACATAACAATTTAAGAACATAAAAGGTTGTTACAAAGAGGAGGGAGGAAAATTGTTCTCTTTAACCTCTGAGGATAGGACAAGAAGCAACAGGCTTACATTGCAGCAAACAAGTTTTAGGTTGGATATTAGGAAAATCTTCCTAACTGTCAGGGTAGTTAAGAACTGGAATAAATTGCCTAGGGACACTGTGGAATTTCTGTCATTGGAGGTTTTTAAGAGCAGATTAGGCAAACACCTGTCAGGGATGGTCTCGATAATATTTAGTCCTGCCTTGAGTGCAGGGGACTGGACTAGAAGACTTCTCGAGGTCCCTTTCAGTCCTACACTTCTGATTTCATCAGATGGACTAAATAACAATCTAGCCGGATGTATTATTGATGGTCCTGATTGTTATGAATATCTGCCAATTTTGAAAAAGAGAATTTCAAATAAATGTGGGTATTGGCTGGTTTAAAGTTCTAGAAGTCATTTGTGTACATCAACATACAGTATTAACACTGTCACATATTTTGTTTTTAGAATTTAGAGTATTCAGTCTGACAAACTGTACTGTGCAGGAAACCAAGATCTTAATTAAATTAAAGAAACTAATTGAGCATAGCAAATGTAAAAACAAAAGCCTATGGGGGAGTGAAGCTGCAATTTGACAAACAAACCGTAATGTATGTATGTCCTTTCATAGCAGTATGTCCTGCAGGTCGGTGAGCAATATAAGAATGGCCATACTGGGTCAGACCAATCATCTATCTAGCCCGGGGTAGGCAACCTATGGCACACGTGCCAAAGGCGGCACGCGAGCTGATTTTCAGTGGCACTCACACTGCCCGGGTCCTGGCCATCGGTCCGGGGGGCTCTGCATTTTAATTTAATTTTAAATGAAGCTTCTTAAATGTTTTAAAAACCTTATTTACTTTACATACAACAATAGTTTAGTTATATATTATAGACTTTTAAAAGATGTTCTAAAAAAGTTAAAATGTATTACTGGCACGCGAAACCTTAAATTAGAGTGAATAAATGAAGACTTGGCACACCACTTCTGAAAGGTTGCCGACCCCTGATCTAGCCCAATATACTGTCATCTAACAGTAGCCACTGCCAGATGCTTCAGAAGGATGAACAGAGTACTTATAGAGTGATCCACCCCTGTTGTCCAGTCCCGGCTTCTGGCAGTCAGATTTAGGAACACCCAGAGTATGGGGTTGCGTCCCTGACTATCTTTGCTAACACCCGTTGATGGACCTATCCTCCATGAACTTATCTAATTCTTTTTGAACACCGTGACACTATTGGCCTTCACAACATCCCCTGGCAATGAGTTTTGCAGGTTAACTGTGCATTGTGTGAAGTAGTACATTGTATGCTTGTTTTAAACCTGCTGCTTATCAGATCTTCATGTGTGGAATGGTGTAACAAGAACAATAGGACCATCAATAATAAATCTGTCCAGATGTATCAGTTTAGATTTATTATTGCTGAAAACACTGCTCAGACTATACTGTGCATGCACAAAATGTGATTCTGCCCTGTCCCCTAACCCCGATGAACCATAATATGCATAGGCGGCGGGTATAATAGTCCAGGGGAGGCTCTGCCTCCCCTGGTGTTGCCGCGGCAACCAGACCCCAGGTTGCAGGGTTTGGCAGTGAAGTTTTTGCTTTTATTATGGACATATTGGGGGAAATGAGGCAGAGGAGAAAGAATGTTCTCTTCTCCCTTGGGGCATTCAGCAATAACTCTTGGTGGCAGAAGCAAAGAGTAGCTCTGTATTTCTGAGAAGAAAATGTGGCAGGTACTGAAGTGAGGTCATAGCACTGGATCAACCTCACCAGGTGTATGTCATGCACTTGAGGAAAGAAAATCAACCAGAATAATTCAAAATCTACTTAATCTGAGCTACACAAATCAATGTAAAGCTCATGGAAAGGTACACTACCTATGCAAACATTATGTTAAACATGCAAACCAATGGCATCTTCCAAGTAAGTGAATTTAATTTCACAGACTGCCATGTTGCAACAAATCTGTAGACTCCTTACATAAATTGACATTTTCCATTACAAGGCACACAACCACTTATGCAGTGGCAGCTCCTCAGGATTGGTTTGATAAGCATTGCCCCTACTGTCTCTTCTTGAGTCTGGGAACTGCAAAGATCAGAGACCCCCACTGATATAAACTGGCTCTCATAATATTTTCGTCTCTTTGCCCACTATCAGGTGTCACGAGATCCCCCTCTGAGCACATGAATCGCTGTACTTCATATGGCAGTGGATAACATTAATATTTGAATTTTGGCCTTTGCCCCTAATAATGAAACATTCCATTTCATGCATCACTGTCTGTTTTGATGATGCCCTTCATATCTGTCCCATCTTCTGTTTTTCACATGCAGTGCTGTCACTCTTAAAACCTCAGCAACATTAGCCTTCTGCTTATGCCGTTATCAATTTAAAGTAGAGGTCAAATAGCCTAATGGTTATTTCTTCAGCCAATGTTAGGCAAGACCTATTTTCTATTATTTTTGTGTCTAGTACAGTAAAATTCTGCAGTTCACCCTTCCTATTGTGAGACTACCTATTGCTAATTTTTGGCTCCATTTAAAAAAATAATTGTATATATTTTTCATATTTAACATCAGTACAATAAGTCCATATTGACTGACAAATTAAAAGAAGTAAAGTCCATACGAATGGTAGCCAACTTGAGTAAACAGTCCTCCAAACACATTAGGAATTAAAATAAATAAATAAGATTCACTTTTATTAGATGTCCTCCCTCCTTATTTAGTTGATTTTTTTTTTTGAGAGGTCACAGCAGATACTTTGGAAGGTCTTTCATGAGGAGATAAAAGTTCCTATGATAAGCAAATTTATTAATCATAAGTATATGACCAGGTCATGTTTAATTCTTGGAAGCCAGAAGTTAGCTAAAAATGCTTCTGAGGAAAACTTCATCCTTAAAAAGTTTTTTAAAAAATATCAAAACAGTCTTTGTTTGCCTCCCCACCCCAAAGAGAAACTTCATTAGGTGACAGATCAAAGAAATCGTATTTATTGTTCTCTGAAATCACATACATAGAAAGCGTAAATGTGTCTTATGTCATTCCTTTTTGCTTCTAGTGGCCAATTCTATAATTTATTGTGATTGCATCACCCCTTCCCACAGAAATACCTATAAGAAGAAATCTGTAGAGCCGAAGGGACCTCAGGAACAAGAATGTGCTGGGGTGGGGGTTGGGGGGGGGGAGTCAGGGAACACGCTCTAGAGAGCCCCTGGATAAACTTCTGCCACAAAACTGCAGGGAGAGTTAAGTTTATTTCCCTGCCTCAAGGGCAATCACTTCCTTTCCGGATATACTGATCAACCACTTTGGCAGAGACTATTTATCCCTATAATGGGGGAGAGAAAGTAAGCATGTAGTGCATATACACTGTGGTGAGAAATACCCTCTAAATACCAATAGATAGATAACTGTGCAAATTGCATAGCTGGTATCTAAATACTGTTAGAAAGGGACACCTCCTATAGCTATTTAAAAATAAAAAAGTCACCTCCATGCTGGAGGGTCACTCTTCAAAGTTATATGGGAATTCCAAATGCAACTTCCATTATCTATTCTCACTCCATCTGCACAAGACACCGGCATGCCATTTGGAAGAAGAAACCTCTTTGTCCTTAGGCATTCCTCACACCTTTTGGAAAATGGCTGGCTGTTAGTGCTAATTCTAGGGCAGGGTGAATGTATGGTTATCACACTACTTTTTTTTAAACAGGTGCCAAGATCCTGCCACTCCCACAGTCTTCAATTAGAGCTGGGGGTGCAGAGCACCTCGGAACATAGCTAGACAGTATTTGGCAGTAAGAGTTAAGACAGTAAGAGAGTGAGTCCAGCAGTGGTTGAACATTAAAATATTCTCATTAAAGGGGGAATGAATAGGATGAAGATCTAACTACTGAGTCCCTAAAATACAGTGTCTTTTTGTGGTGTGGAATAAAATTCCAGAAGGGCTACGTGCCTTAAGAGAGAGGAAGTGACTTTGGGAACTTTGTTTTTCTCACCCTGTAATTTATCTCTAAAGTATTATGAAGGAATTGCATAAACAAGCTGGTTCAATTGAACTCTTTAATACATTTTAATTTGCTGCCAGTCAGCCACATAGTTGGCATGTTTGTCAAATTTTAGGTGTTAAGTGGCAAGAAGCTATTCTGGTTTTACAAGGAAATGTTCAAAGGCCAGTATTTCAGGGTGGGGGTGTTGTTTGAATGGAAAAGAGGGGAGATAATCAAATGAGTACTCTGTTACTTATGATTTATGCCTGACGGGGGAAAGAATAAGGAGCATATAAAAGTATTGTTGCCAAAAGGCTTACAGAGAATAAAAAGACTTTTCAAAAATGAAGTGAGCAAAAGAAGCACTAGAGATAAAACCATTAATAAACATAGGGAGATGAAACTGTTGTCAAAAATGGCTGAGGTAGTGAACCTCTTTCTAAAATTTGCCTTTACCGGGAAGATAAAGAAATGTAGGCACCAAGGGAGTGGGGGGAGGGAGGGAAGGGATGAAGAAATATATGCTGATATGAAAAAATAATCCAAACTGGAAGAAGCTTTGAAGGTGGCAATATATGTTGTGGCAAAATTCTTGCCATCCCTTGTTTTGTAACCTGCTTCACTTCTGACTTTTTCTGATTATACCCAGAGTTGACCAGACACAAGCATTTTAAGAAAAAGACTCTCCCAACATAAACTTCTAGACTTCTAAGGAAAAAAAACTCAGTCACTTGCAGTAATGTTGGAGATATATATATATATTTTTAAAGAGTTTCTGTCATTCTCTGCACTGTCCCCCTCTTCAATGTAAGCACAGCTGGCAAAAAAAAAAAAAAAAAAAAAGACACGTCAGACCTTGAAAACTTGGCACAGCAAAGGGAATTTAGCCTCTGCCCTTCAAACCCCTTCTGGGCTATGATGTACATTTCTTTTTTCCTCTTCCCCCTTTCTACCCCTTCATCCACACAGTCCATGAGCCAAGTGGTGTGGTAAGTGGAAGAAGTGGTTGTTTGTTTGTTTGTGGGGGTTTCTGGTAATAAATGAAGAGGTAGGTTTCTTTCTTTATTTTTTTTCTTAGAACCAATGAAAGTGTGTTTGTCTTTCAGGGAAATTTTTTTGCACATCTCCATCTGTTTAATTAAGAATGAGTATCAAATTAAGATGATGCTCGAGACAGAATATAAAATAGAGATGATTTAATTGGTAAGATTGTGCTGTGGGGCCTTATCCTGTTCCCACTGAAAACCACAGAAATGTTCCCACGGAGTTGAATGGAGTAGGATCAGACCTGTGAAATTTTTTTAACACTTTCTTTTAACCATCTCCAGTAAGGGTAGAGACAAACTGGGGGTAGAAGATACCAAAAACCCAACACCCAATTTGTCTTGTGGCCTTAAATGTGTTAATACATTTGTTAAATACCCAGTCTTTTTACTGAAAAGAGAAGGGGGAAATATTTATAACTGACCAGCCGTTATTGATTAATTTGGTCACAACAGCCACACATGTGGCTCTCAATCAACCATAAGCAGATCACCGCATTAGAGTTAGAATTCTCGAGCATAGTAGTTCCTACATACTCCCACAGATAACTTTTGGAATCTTTCTTTTAAACTGCTTGAAACAACACCCTGGATGCAAATACTCCTGAACTTTGCAAGGGCTTGGAACTGGAATCTGGCTCCAAATTTTTCAGGTAGGTAATGTTGTTAATTAGCCCAAACAAAAACTGGGTCCAAACGCCTCCTAACTTTCAAGGATTTCATTTGAAGTCCAGATCAAGGAGGCCATCTAGTTTAAATGACCAAGAAAACCATGTTAGGCTATTCAAGAACAAAAGTTTTATAAGAGTTGCACTTTGATTGACTAGTACATTATGACTGTAATTTTGTTGCAGGGGCCTGGAATGCTATAATAATTAGCCTGTCAACTTAATTGTTGTTCTTCATTAAAAATTAATATGAGGGAAGGAGTAATTAATCTCACATGTTTAGCATCATTAGGACATTCTGTTTTTGCAGTTGTATGCAGTTCAGTGTCTCAATTAATCTTCAGAAGAGTACCACTTCCTAATAGTAGGCTTCTCCTTCCTTATCTTCATTATGTACTTGAAGAGCAAAATATCAGATAATATAATTCCCAGGCGCATGCACACACACTCATTCCTCCACCCACCAAAAAAACCCCTTAAAATGGAAATGTCGGGGAATACAAATTATTTGAGGATTTAAAAAAAAAAAAGTTGCCCTGACATTGTAATTAACTTCAGAAGAAGAATTACAAACCCAGAACACTTAAAAAGAAAACCCCAAACATGTTAAGGTACAGAGATAACCTTAACTCTGTCCTACAGTGATTCCATGCAATCAGCATGCTATTTTATAATGAATATACTGTTAAGTGTCTGTGGGTCCAGACTAAATTACTCATTTTTAAAACTTGTTAGCTTTTTCTATTTTATTTTAACTTATTTTTCATGGTGACACTGTGGAGCAGAATTAAGGCTGCCTTGAGGCCAGATTTTTAAAGGTGTTTAGGTATCTAGGTGCCCACTGGGATTTTCCAAAGTACACACCTAAAGACCTTTGAAAATCTATGCCTCATTGTCCACCTGGACACTTTAACCCTTTGCTTTACTTGTGACCTTGAGGGATATTTTTCTTTACTATCTCAGCACCTATACCATAGCCTTATGGCATCTGCTTTTGTCCTTGCTTTCCCAGTTTTATGCAACAAGACAATGTTATGCTCTCACTTGGAATATTGAGTTTAGTTCTAGTTAATCCCTCTCGAAAAGGGTATAACCAAATTAAGGGGAGGAGGGATTCAGAGACCGCATAAGACTACAATTAAGCATATGGAAAAATCTTCAAATGAAAGCAGATTGTAAAGATTGGGACTGTTTATTGTAGAGGGGAGATGAATAAAAAAGGACATTTTGAAAAGATACAAAATAATAGATGGTATAGAGAAGGAAAATTAGGAACTTCTATCCACTCTGTCTCGATTGAATGAAATTGATAGATGACATGTTAAAATCTATGTTAAAAACTAAAAATAGAAAATACTTTTTCACACAGTTAGCCTGTGGAATTAATTTACACAATAGGCTCTTGAGGCCAAGATCTAAGGAAATTTTAAAAGGGATTTGACATTTTTATATTGATAACAGGTGTTAAAATAGTAAATATTAAAAATAAACCATGTCAGAAAGGAGATAAATCCTCATGCTTCAGAGCACAAGCCAACTTCTAACTATTGGACATTAAGCAGAACCTTTTTTCCAGAGGCAGGATATCCCATAATTAGCTACAGCAAGGTTTCTTGTGTAT
Organism: Terrapene triunguis; assembly: GCF_002925995.2. Lineage (NCBI taxonomy): Eukaryota > Metazoa > Chordata > Testudines > Emydidae > Terrapene > Terrapene triunguis. The sequence continues at coordinate 6,650,049 of NW_020699449.1, read as the reverse complement.
TCCTTGAAGTATCTGGTACTGGCCATTGTTGATAACAGGACACGGGACAAGATGGACCACTGAGTCAGTATGGCAATTCCTAATATTATTCTTCCCAGAGATGAAGATATAAATTAGTTTCTTCCATCTTCCTGCACAAATACAGCCAGCTCCTCAGCTGGGGTAAATTGGCATAACTCTATTGAACTATGCTGACTTATACCAGCTAAATATTCTGCCTTATGGTCTGTAAAGAAAACCAGAAAAAGGGACACTTTTGCCTCTCCCATTACTTGGTCACTGAAGTGATAATTAAACACATCAGTCTGTGTCCAGTGGAGATGGCATCAAAGCCTAACTTATGTTGTATCTCAAAAGTATGGCTTTAGGGAATTGCTTGTACAACTCCCCTGTCCCCCAAACACTGATGACATTCCACCTGTAATTGAACAGAAGTGCAAAATTATTTCCTTCCTCTTGTCCATTCTGTGTGGGCTTGTTTTACTTTTCCATTAGTTAAGAATTTCTTTCACCTTCCCTGTCAACTAGAGTCTAGACATGTATATGAATAAACTAATTGAAATTGTTTCCCATGTTTAACAGATGCTACTTTCCATGTGAGTAATGTTTGCATTACACTGGTCTACACTTTTTGAGAAGTTGTCTGCTTCAGAGATAAAATGTGCTATTTATTAT
>NW_020699449.1:6585688-6648974 GCF_002925995.2 Terrapene triunguis | reverse complement strand
TTGACTACATTTATTTCAGAAGCATTTTGGCTGTAGAGCAGTGTTATCAAATGATCTGCTGAAGAATAGAAAGGGTTCTGTCATGACTGCATATGTTAGTTTTTGCTTCTGATAGCCGCTTTGGAAATGAGCTGATTAAAACAACAACCACACAAACCTTTTATTTGCAGGCTTGGGGAGTACTTCAAGTTCACTGTACTCCAGATGACACACAAGGCAGGATTTACACCATTAAATGCTACAGCTGTCTCAGGATCTATTTTCCCTCCACAATATATAGCAAAATACTTGGCAGAACAAATAGAGATTTGCTAGTTTCACATATGTGGGTATGCTCTTTTCTAACAGAAAGAGAGAACCTTGAGCAAGTCACTTCATCTTTCCCTGCTCCCTACCTGCATAAGTATAATCCTACCCATAACTTACCTTCCTTTATAAGGTACATGGAGCACAACATTATCAGTTATGACTGCAGGTGCTCTGGGTTAGATTTAAAGAATAAGGGAATTGATGCTGGAAATAAGGAAAAGAACAAAAATACCGTTGCCTCTTTAAGAGATGGTAGAAGGTAGAATTCAGTGAAATGAACAGCAACAACACAAGTTCTTTGTAAAATGATTGTTTGGGGTTGTTAAAGAGCAAGCTAATAATATGTCTTGCCAATTTTCATTCAAAGTGGGGCTTTGGGAAGATCACCAAGGAAGGAGACATCCTGGGGTCTTTGAGCTGGAGCCCTTCCCACCCAGATTCTCAGGTTGGGGAGATAGATGTACCCAGCAGTTTCAAGGCTGTGGGTGCCTTTATTGGTGTCCCATGTCCCCTTGTCGCAATGGTTCAATATCTACGGCTCTTTAACTGCTCCCATTTCTGAATACAGTCTTGGGACTGAATGAAGTGAGGAGTAGGACAAGCATACCGGACTGCAAGAGCAAGCATGGATTGAAGCACCCTTGTCAATGCCCAAACTCTTCACATGAGGAATGGAATTTGGCGTCAGTTTTATCCCCAATGATGAGCTGCAAGGTAGGAAGGCTTCCCTTTCCAGGAATGAGGAGTTTTCATGGCCGGATGTCCAGTGTGGAATACGACATTGGGAAGGCTTGCTGGTAGTAACATCACTGGGGATGCTAATACTAACTTTTAATAAAGTTTGGTTGTTTCAGTTGTGGCCATAATCATTGGTGCATTATCTTGTTTCTTTAATCTGTATTAATGCTGATGGAAAAAATTGCCTATATGATTTCTTTCGTCTTCAGCTGGAGTTTTAGATGAAGATTTCAGGAATAAAAGTATGAAACTTGGAGGGTGGTGTTACCTGTGACACACACAGTGAAATCCTCATTCCACTGATATCACCGGCAAAGCTCCCATTTACTTCAGTGGCACCATGACTTCACCCCTTCTGATCAACCTCTATATCAGCAAGATGACTGTCATACAGTGTTACCTAGTGTGTAAGAAGAAGGAAAGGGTGCAATTTAAGTACTGTTTATAATAGGATGGCAGATGTCAGGAAAGTGTTGCTGCCGTGACATGTTCTCCTCTAGATCTGTGCAAATAACTGAGTTTTTTGGTTTAGTGGCCAAACTGGAAAAAAAATTAGAACATAAAAACGGCCATATTGGGTCAGACCAAAGGTCCATCTAGCCCAGTATCCTGTCTTCCGACAGTGGACAATACCAGGTTGACCCAAAACACTTTTTTTTTTTTTTTTTTAATTTTTCACAGAGTAAAATGGTCAAATTTTGGTTTGGGTAAAATAAAATGTTTCATTGAACCTGACATTAAATATTGTGTTTTGAGGGTTTTTTTTAACTTTTCTATTAAAATTACAGTAAATTTTGGAACAAAATAGCATTTTAAATCAAAACTGAAACATTGATTGGGGGGGAGGGGTGGCGGATGTGGAGGGAGTTTTTTTTTTTTCCTTGACCAAAACAATTTGGAAAATTCAACCCAAATTCATAAAATGTTTTGGTTGACCTGAATCTGCATTTTTTAAATTTAATTTATTTGTGCCCAGCTGTATTCATCTTTCTATTTAGACAGTAATGTCATTGAGGTAAGGACTGTTTCTTATATACAGCACCAAGAACAATGGATTCTGAGCTTAGTTGGAGTGCATTAACTTTAGGTAATGCCAATAATAAAAAATAATTGTGGATCGTCCTAAAATATAGTTATGATTTTCTGCTTTTTTCTGACTCATGCATTGGGAGCTTGCAATGTGATGTATGCTTCATGGAAAATTGTGATTCTTGATGATTAGGTCATGCTTGGTGGCTGAAGCAATAACTGGTGAAGAGAACTCATGCAGTTAGTGTGATTGCCAACGATAGCAAGAAAATAAATGGAGAGAGAAGGAATAATGAATTGAGAATCATCTGCCTTTTCTATGATGAGTGCAGTCTACAACTCCATGCTGTTGGGGTTTGAAATGGTTTTGTAGCCAAGTGAAAACCCAGTACCGTGGTTTTAGAAGGATGTTTTTTTAAAACAAAGTGAAGTAATCAAAATGTGAAGAGAGATGAATGATTTTGCTTGCATGAAAATAGAAATGTAAATTACTAGTCTCCACCTCATAGTTGACGACTATGTGGGATTATAAATGTTATTGGTTTATTTAGGATCCAAGTAGTGGGAGGCTGGGTTTTGTTTTTTTTTTTTCTGAAAGGAATCACAGGTTATTCTCTTTCACGAGTGTTTTAGACTGAAACATGTAGTTATTGAATGTGAACAGTGTGTTTGACTCAGTGCTGGATTTTAATAAAGATTTCAGAAATAAATGATTTTGAACTCATTGTTTAATAGAAAGCAGACAGATACTAAGGATGGAGTGTCACGATATGAAGGAATGTCAAGTAAAGATTGTCGTCACTTACATTTGCTTCAAAGCACTGAGGTATGGTATTCTTGCCATTGTCACAAGGCAATGCACATCTTGAAATCAGACAAAAAGACAAATGCCATAAACTTACTTCAGGATGATCCTGCATGGGTTTATACTGTGTGTTAACGCAGGCTATATGCAAATTCTGTATAAGTGGGTGGAATGGTGATTGAAATCTGAGTGATTGGTCAAATAGATGACATCTGCATTGTTGGTGAGAGGAGATTATGTGGTGGTTGTGTTTGGGAGAGAACTGGATTTGATATAACTCACAGTCATCTTGTGCACTTACCGCCCCACCCCCATGAGCTGGAAGCTAGGACGCTACATACGAGAGAGAATCTGGCCTTGCTTAAGCTAATCGCTGCAGCTGCAGTATTACTGACAAGGATAGCTAACCTTGAGTCTATGTGATTCAAAGTTTTTTTTCTTTTTGCTGAGAAGTTGCTTTGCTGAGAAGTAGAGATTATTAATTCTTTTCTGCTGCTAGGGAAACGGTTAGCCCACTACTAGGGGTTACGAGTTGTTGCTTTGTTTTAATGTATCTATAAAAGAGTTTAGTTAGAGACTTTACTTTGGAGAAGTTTGAGAGATTTTCTATGAGTCACGAGATGGACACCTAACTCCCCAGTGGGTAGGAGAAAAGCTGGCCACCAAAACCCTGCTGCTGTCCCTCAATACCCCCTCAGACTTTGGGTAACTATTTTTGGTACTCTGAGACTGTTGCTGTTTTAGATGTGTGCTTTGTACTCAAGAAAAACAGAGATTTTTGAGTTGAATCACTCACGTGTACCAATCATTTATCAGATGGAGGTGCTGTTGTTCTCCCCCCCCCCTCCCCCCCCCCCCAGATTTATTTCCTGACACTGCCTGGAAAACAGAGAATAGTTACCATAGCTTTGGTTCAGATAACCCCAGGTAACAGTTGTGGTGCTGTCATCCTGATTTCAGTATTCCCTTCTCCATCCCCTATAGAAATATAGAGGGAACCTAAAGGAGCAACCTATGAAAGGCCCTAGTTCTCTCCAGGAGCAGGAGACACAGTAACACTAATATCATCAACTATTGATTCTCGAGGTTTTTTGGTTTTATGGTAGGGTTTATAGGTAAGCGTAATTCCTCTCTACGCAAAGATTCCCTGCTGCATAACTGTCCTGCTTGCAACATGTTCCCCTTGTCCTGGCAGGGACACTGCAGGGCTTAACTGGTGCAGATGGTTTCTGGTGGCCCCTCCACTTCATGGAATGTCAGATGTAAAGCGTAAACAGCCTGTGGCATTCACTGTTGAAGGAAGTTAAGCGAGAGGGGGAAGTCAGAATTGACAACAGGCAAAAATCATTTCACTACCAGGCCCCTCCTGACTGGAGCACTACCTATAGATGACAATAGCCATAAAACTATCGTGATTCAGAAGAGCTGCCATTTAAAAGTCAACATTTACCAACAGATGCCATACTGCTACCACATTTATTCCGTATTTTCAGTATAGGAAAAAATGTGATATCAAGATTAGTTCTCTACTTGATCTCTACTTTTGTCTATATACTTGTTGTCTGACTTCTGAGCTATACAGGGAAATAAAAATGTATTCTATGTACTTACCTGGCTAGCAAAACTGAAACCAAAATGAATAAATGATGGGTTCTGTGTACTGATAAATATTGCAATTGCATTTGGTGCCTGTCACACAAGATTATAGCTTATGCTGTATTAGAATAGAACTATTCAAAATTTAAAATGTATGGTTATAGGATTAGTCAATGTAATACCACATGCACAGTATGAGTCAACAGTGTTTGCAATAGAAAATTTAAAATAAGGCAGGGATGAAGAACACATAGTTACCCATTCTATGCATATGTCTTCATAATCACATGTGGTGCTCTATGTAATAAAGGCAGCAGATGTGAGTTGGTTTCTGAGGTTTCCTCTCAATTTAGCAATTTGCACATAGGCTTATACGGATTCTGAAAGTATATCTATGTACAACAGGGAAAGAGAGTTGCCATCAGCCAAGTTAACCCTCTTATATAATAAAAAAAACCATAAAAATTCCAAGGAAATACCTAAACCTTTCCATACTATTCCCCGTATGCCTAAATAATAATTATTAATAACAAATTGACACCAGTCTGCCTTTAGGGCCAAGAAAATTCAGACCTGACTGCACCTTTCTATGCACTTCTGGCAACAGTTTTCCTTACTTCTGATCCTGGGTTGGAAGTTCCCTGTTGTTTGACAATTTCATTCTCTCTAGCTCCCATTAAAACCCCAGAACCCTCTCCCCAGATCCCTGTGACAGCTCTGACAGACCCTTCCCCAAAGTCCTACTTTCTGTGGGATCAATATAGCTATTCAATTTTTTCCCGTTACTTTGAAATGTGATCTTTGGGTTTTGTATTGATTAGAGTGCCTCGTCACGTCAGACTTCTAGGTAGCCACAGAACCTGAACAGCTTGTACAGTGGCAGTCAAGGTTTTGCCAAACCAAGCCTTCTCCAAGATGACTCGGTCATAGCCTGGATGGATCATCTCTAGGGCTGAGATGGTAGCTCAGTCTCCATAGCTATACAGTCAGTTGCCTTTCTGAGTCTAACAAAGAAGCCATTTATAACAGTAGAATATCTGACATAAAATCCTGACTAGAACTGGGAGAATAATGAATTTTTCAGTTCACTGGCAACTCTGAAATATCAAAAAAGGCTGGTTTCCGATAAAAAAAAAAATGGAAGCTTATTTACTTATTTATTTATGGCTAATGAAAAGGTGGGAACAAAATTTGAGTTGGGTCAAAGCAACATGTTTGATTTTGACCCAGTGCAAAATTCTTCTTTTAGGTTTTGCTCACTTTTAATAAGAGCAAAGGAGGACTAGATTGACAAGATGGCCAGCTGAGGCGCAGTGTCCCCTTATAACTTTTAACCCAGTGCACATTCACCTGGGATGTGGGAGACTTGGGATCAGTTTCCTCCCTTTGCCTGATGTGAAGAAGATATTTGAGTCTCCTGCAGCGTGGGGGTGGGGTCATCATAGCCACTGGGCTATTCGGGTGTGGGACCTTTGTCAATCTCTCTTCTTTAAGCTATTCCACTTTTTATAAAGAATTAAATAGTTATTGGGGCAGGAACTGGAACATGGGGTCACCCACAGCATAGCTAAGGCTGCAGAGTCTTTCTTGTGATTTTTGGGTGGTTTTTTCATGGCCCACTCTGTTCACTCATGGTGAAACTGCATATCCTTCATAATGACATCGGATAGTCATTAGGCCAGGAAGGCGAGTGAGAACAGCACTGTAGGTGTTCAGAGCACTCACCTAGGATGTGGGAGATTCAAGTCTCTACTCCAACTGCTCATTAATTATTTATAAAAAGTGGAAGAGCTTCAAATTCCTTCTCTTGAGATGAAGGGGGAGGGGAGGAGGCACTATTTGATTGAAAATAAAAGTCCTCCCACCCTGCCCCTAACAATGTGGCATTAGACTGAGATTACCAATTCATTTCCCATAAACCAGCAAACAGCCCCCAGTTGTAAGAATTTTTATTTCCTGCTGTTGCCGGGCAGATTTGCACCAGCGACCTAGACCACCGCTGTCTCTCCACAGCAAGCTCCTTATTTACCTCATGGCCTCTGGAACGTTCTGTAAGTGCTGCCTGCAGGAGCAGAACAAACACACTCCTGCACCTGCTCTGTCTCGCCCTTGTTGAAGCTGCTCAGCAGTGCTCCCCAGGCTACTACCTGACTCCTTGTGGCAGGGGGGAGACTTGCTTGGGGTGCTCCTTTTGCTGGGCAAGGAGAACCCCAAGGACCTAGCAAGGGAAACAGGATAGGTGAACTATTGACTCTGGGTAGGCCCAGGCAGAGAAATGTTTATTATAGGATTGCTTTCCTCTCAACACATAAGCACTCATCCCTGCTCTGGGAAATTGCTCCCAGCTGTTGAATTTGAGAGCCTCCTGTTTGGATGGAGAGAAAAAAAATCCCATGCTGGTATTAAGAACTGCATGTAAAGAGCATTCCTGTAACAGTAGGTGAGTTGGAGGAGAACAGAATTGATTTTAGTAGCAGGGGAATGGGAGGACAGGAGACTTGATTGCAGACAGAGGACGGCTGGGAAGCTGAGGATAGATGTGGGGCAAAAGCTGGATGGATGAAGGGACTGCAGAGACTGTAAGAGTATGAAAAAGAAATGGGGAAAGAGGGTGATAGAGAGAGAGAGAGGTTCCAGTAAGGGCTGAGGGCAAGAGGGAAAAAAAAGTAAAGAAAACATGGGAAAGAGGGTCTTGTGGAGAAGTGGTAGATGCTGGAAGCCAGAGGGAAAGGGTTCTGCAATGAGGATGGGAGAATAAACAGGGAACAGAGAGGAGATGGGGCACTGGGAAAAATAGATAATGTTACGGGTAAGGGTTAAGGAAAGATGTGGAGGAGAAAGAATTAGTGAAGAGGTAGAGGATACAAAAATGGTAAGAGAGATTAAGAGGAACAAGGGGAAAAATAAAACTCTCACCAGGAAAGGAGCTGAAGCAATGTCTGTACAATAAGTTAGTGTGTGTAACAAACCTTGGCTTGCTTGCAGACACCAAATGGCCATGTAGATGAGCTGCCTGTGTAAAATACTATTTGAGTAGGACTGGTAAATCAAAAAACAACAACAAAAAACTAATTTTGCCAGGTTGTTTTCATTTCATTTCAAAGTGTTGGACACAGACTGTTGTTTTTTTTAAATCTTTTTAAAAAATCTTTTAAAACTTTTTATCAAAATGGCTATATATTTTTTTTCCTGAAAACCTGTTTTTGCTAAACAAAAATTCAGTACAGACCTTTTGGATTAAAAAATGAACATAAAGGTATGGGAAAAAACAGACTGAATTTTATGTTATTTTTTTGGAGGGGTTGAGGAGCCAGTTTCTGATGATAAAAGTCTTTGGGAAAAACTGCAACCAGCTCTGTATGTGAGCATATTTGCAAACCACAGTCTGGAAAACATCCTTGTGATAAGTTTACTTTGCCCAAGTTTCTGAACTTTATTTTAAAAAGGCAGACTTTCCTGGTCATTCTGCCATGTGAATGCTGTTCTCTTTAGCATAACACTATAGCATGTTGAGTAAAATTATCAAAGATTGAGAGTTCTCCCATTTTTCCATTTTGATGATAAATCTTTGAAAAGTTTTAAAAATATTTCTGAAATCTTTTCCCAGTGTGTGTGGGCTGATTTGCAATGTTTGTTTTTGTTTTTTAAGAGAAAAGATCTCTCTGTGTGTGGAAGAAAAATCTAGTACAGACGCCTTTTCTGATGTGTTTTAAAGACTCTTTTTTGGTGGTGGTTACTTTAAAAATATTTCTAGTTTGTGGGGTTTTTGCCCTTTCCTGGCAAGGCTTCTTGCACCCTTACTCTTGAACCTTTTTCTATCTTTGTCCTGTTACATCAACCAGTTCTTCACTGGCATCCAAGAGGTTTTCAACTTTTACTTTTCTTATTACAAAGGTTCTGCTCATAGGAACAACTGTTCATTCCCAGTCCCTTTCTTCGATGTACCATTTGCCTGTGTGCTCAGTTGTTCTGAGATGGGAGGTTCTGCTGACATGGTGTTTTTTGGATTCACACTTAAAACAACTGGAACATCATTGCCCTTAATTTTTTTATATTTTTAAAAATTGAAACTTAAACACCAAGACAGACTGGTGGGGCAAGGAGAAGTGGGAAATAAGCGGGAATTCCTGAGGAGGATAGGATAAAAGAGTGAGCCAAATTCTGCCCTTGCAAATACATGCACAACACCCATTGGCCAGCTGTGATGAGAACTGAAGACTTAATCAATAAAATGCATGCCATATATTTTGCCCACTTAGATTGTAAATTCCTTGGGGGTAGGGACCATCTTGTCCTTATTTACCATGCCTTTCACAGTACGGCCATGAGACCTGATTGTAAAAAATTTGGGTTGTAGGGAATACTCATTTCCTTTTTCAGCAAGTGTATAATGATCTATTCTTTACATGAGATGATGTGAGGTGGAAGCTGGGGAGGTCACTCCTGTGGTCTGTAGGGACTTTTGATAATTTTTTTTTTTTTGGAGATATCCCATCTCCTAGAACTGGAAGGGACCCCGAAAGGTCATTGAGTCCAGCCCCCTGCCTTCACTAGCAGGACCAAGTACTGATTTTGCCCCAGATCCCAAAGTGGCCCCCTCAAGGATTGAACTCACAACCCTGGGTTTAGCAGGCCAATGCTCAAACCACTGAGCTATTCCTCCCCCTCTTGCCTTGAAAAAAGTGCCATCATCAAAAAGGCCCAACCAATCAAACTGCAGTTTTGAAAATCAAGCTGCAATAAGAGGCAACTATGTGTGAAAATGCTCACTATTGCATACTGATAACACATCCTCTTGCTCACTAACATACATGATCTTTCCTACTGTTTGCAGCAGCTTCATTCTTCTCTTCCTTTGAGTAAATAATAGACTTTTTGAGACTGATTAAAATGAATAGCAAGTGCAGGCTCGTGTGAAAACACTTCAAGGTTTGGCTCACTGAGTGGATACAACTCAATCCCAGGTGTTTGGTTTGTTGGCATTTGGGAGCTATCGATCCCATTCAGGTGTGCGTGGAGGTTTGAGTTTGGCAAGCTCAGACTTCTAAGACAACATTGAGTCTCAGCCAGCCTGCCTGCCTCTCCCTCTGAGATATGTTCTTTTTTTCTTCTTTCTTTGTCCTAGATTGCTCAAAGAAACACCTTGGGGCTTCTAGTGGGAGGCAAGTTTAGGAAGAGAGACCCTCTGGTTTCCCACGCAAGACAACCCCAAAATAGGAATATTAATGAGAATGTTAAGGAGTTGACTGAGTCTTAAAGCTAATACTACAGTTAGAATAATGTTTAAAGGGTTTCTGAAAGAATTATACCTCTGAGTTGACAAATAACAATGGACATTATGAGCAATACAAGAAATGTTAAAACTGTGCAATTTAAACTCCTATTTTGCAGATGGAGTAATTCTAGTGGCACAACCTTTGAGAAGAGTCGTTATTGGAACAGTTCTGCGAGTGGATGCCAGAGCTGCCTGCTATTTTGAAATACAGATAAACAAGCAAGCAACTGGTAAGAAAAGCTTAATGATAACTTCACCTCTTCCAAACAAACTGGAAGACAGATGGCTCTGGGATCTGGAACATGTGTTAAAAATAAAGGAATGGGAGTTTGTAGGCAAAAACAAGTTCCTGCTATTTCAAAGGAAAAGCTAAGCACTCTTGGTTGAACTCTGGAATAGGGAACAAATTTTCATGAACAGAAAAGAACATGTGGGTCAGCAACACAGAAAAACCTTGGTGATAAAAGGGACTCCTCACAAATGACCAGAGTTATGGATGTGAGGGTGTGAAAAGATCGCGGAGTTCTACATAACATGCAAATGTTCTCCCATCATCAGTGGGGCAACCCTACTTTTCAAAGATCACATCTCAGGAGGCGAAATGGAGAACTTGCACCCTAAAACAGGGTAAGAAGCTTTAAATACAAGCAAGCCCTTCTTAGTAATTAGGAGTATAGTATATACATCTTTTTGAGTCTGGTCTAGTCTGCGACCTAAACCTGTGTCTTTAGCAGGCAGCATTCTCCTGTGTTGGAGAAATCCTCTAGGTATAATCCTTTCATCTATCATGAACTGTGAAATCCTAGTCCTACTGAAGCCAGTGGCAATAATCCCATTGACTTCAGTGGGACCTGGATTTGGCCTGATAAATACATCTGGCTCCATACACCGTTGTTGGAAGGATGTTATTCTGAATGAATACAGGATAATACAATTCATTTCATGCTGTACACCCAATGTGATCACCTTAGCCTTCATAAAACATTGTGCCCTCTCTCCATATACTGCTTTATGCTAAATTCTTGGGTTTCCCCCTGTCTATTTAACAATGGGTGTTCTCCACTGCCAGCCAATATTTTGATCTAACAGTGATATTTTGATCGAAGAGTGAGTAGAATGATGTCTTGGAATCTGTGCATAGATGATTATTGGAGTATTGATTTCTTCATTACCAGGCAAAGGAAAATGGCTTTTTTCATGTACTGCAAACCAGCAGAACAACTTATGTTCCAATGCATACGGTAATTATTTATAAACTGTGTTCAAATCACTGGTAATACTTATACAACAGGTAAAATTCATATCAGACAAGCTACACTTATTTTGTCACAATATTGTAAGATGAGAATGTATAAGATCAGTGGGATGTATTTAGAAAGATTTGGCAGCCTTTTCATGAGTTGCACTCTGAGATATAAATTGAATTGGGGATCGCTTTCCAATAAGTGATTAAATTATTTGATGGAATATTATATGTGTAAGTAAATGAAATGTGGAGATTAGTGTTTTTATCACAACTGTTTACTAGACATGATTTTCATTGTTGATTTGTACTTAACTTTGTTTCATGTATTTTTCAATGGTTAGTTGTGGGTGGGGGGAGTGTTGTGCTAGACACTTGCACATTTTAAGTACAAAAGGAAGAAAGCAAAATAATAAGCATAAAATATGTTCCCAACCAAATACATCCTTTTAGTAATTTGATTTATAGGGAATGGGGAGTAAAACATTACAAATTACTCTTCAATAATTCGTGAGTATTTTAAATATGATCTGCCACATTGTGCTTTTCAATATGCCGAAAATGCACTCTCACACTTAAACACATGGCCTTTTACCAGGCCCGACTACTTATTGGAGTGTCTTGTTTAGGCACACACTAGATCTTGTGTTCTCAACTCCTTACCTGTTGAAAATGTTCAGGTTGGCATGAATGCACTTATTCTCCCAACTGCATTCACAATTACCCATTTTCTGCTATATGTCAGCTGCATTTCTTTGAAAATTTAGCCCCCACTGTCTGGAGAATATATCCTTTTAGAATATTGATTTAGTCAGTGCACTTGCGTGGGACTCTTTAACAATGAGAGCATTGTGCTTTTACTGAGGGAGAGAATCAAGTCTAATGTATTGAAAGCTTAATTGCCAGTTGCAAAAACTCTCTCTTGTGTCATCCAAACGTTAGGGAGCTAATTGTCAGCTTGTGTAAATTGGTGCGAGTCCATTGATTTCAACCCAGCGATGCCAATTTACACCAGCTGAGGATCTGGTCTCTAACAGCCGATTTATAGCTGTCCCCACGCTGGTGCTCTTAAGGAGGTAGAGGAAGAGCCCTCCCCTACCTTCTCAGCAAACCTGCTCTGGAGGCAGCCATCATGGGTTAGGTGCACTAACTAATGGTAAGGATAATCTAGTGTCGACCAGTGTAATCATTGGCACTTGAAGGCAAATATCGGAGCTGAGGAAGGATGGGCTTTCCAAGCCTCTGCTCGCAGCCAAGTGTGAGCAGCTATGCACAGTGGGACAGATGAGCTAGAGCAGGTTACATCTTTCCTATATCTTGAGCAAGACGTCCGGCTCCTGTTTATGGTCAAGAGGCACCCCTAGAGGCATTGACTTCCACAAGCTTTGTGCCTCTCCGCACTGCTGTCGAGGTGCACATGATGTTCCCTTCCTACACTGCTCTCAGACATAATTTATCCATACGTTAGAAGCATGAATAAACTAAACCAGTTAGCCCCGAGTACTGTGTGTATGTGACATTTTAAACTGTAAGAAATATAACAGACTCTGAGTTCTCTCTAGCCAATATAAATCTGAGGGAAGAGTACTTGATTCCACTCCTATTTTACTTTTCTCATTTGTATTTATTTATTTTTATCACTTTCTGCTTTGGTTTGAAAACAAGGCCACTTGAATTCAGGTTGATCCATCTTCTCTGACAGCTTGCTAGTTATGGCTATGTCCAGTTCTATGGAGATCTTGATCTATGCAGTTTTGTTTTCTTGTGAAGAGTACACATTCATGATTTGAATACAGAATACAGCATTAGCAAGAATACACTGGGTTGAGCAACCTGGAAGAGTCTGAAGCAGTGACTTAAGCTTCTGTACTGTATTAACAATAACAGTGACTTTACCCAGCATGAGGATTTTGAACACTGGAAAATGCGCCTTAAGTGGAAATTACCTAATGACATTATAAAGACTCTGGGGGAAAAAGTTAACTTATCAAATTTTAATTATTTTATTAATCTGATTTGGCAGCTTTTTACAATTATAAGCTACTGATGATTTGAGATACAGCACTGATCTGCAAATTGGCTAGTCCTCCATATTTCAGTTTGTACTGAGTATTTATAATTTTAATACCTTATACATAGCAATGGTAGGCACATTGGACTGACAAATACATGCTCTGAAAATGTATCAGAGCACCATGTGAAGGGAAGATGCGTGCCAAAATATCTCTTGGGGAAACCAGAATTAATTAAATGTGCATCTTCACCCTGCAATAAAACATCAGTGCAAAATTCTGAAAGATTTCAAGCAAACTCACTGTGCACTGAGTATTATAATATGGACCTAATAACCAGAATCCAAGGCAATTAAAGTTTCATTGCATTTCCTTGGAGTTGTTCTGAATGAGTATAGCTGACATCCACTGTTCACCTTTTTTTGAAGTCCAGGTTCCCCAAAGTTGGCAAAGACTGCTAACTGGCAGCTGTGGAACATCTAGAGGAAAGCTGCCCTCCAGATATGGGGGAGCTGGACTACCAGTAATGACCCCCTCTGGGATGGTTCTGAAGTTAGCTTGCATCCACCAGTTAGCTTGAACCAAGACCAGTTCTTCTTATAGTGGCCATTTTGTTGTTTGACAGCTCCTTGTTGTGTTTTTCTCTTCCAGAGGGAAAACCTACCTGTTAAATTTTCCCTTTCTTATTGCTAAGGAGATGTTACAGGGGTAGGGGGTGAGACTGAGCCATCTTGTTTTGGGCAAAGCTGGTCAGGAATAGAGAATTTTTTCCCCCTCTCATATGAGGGAGCTGGTCATCAAGCTTTGAATTCTGCAGTTTTAAGATGCAGAGATCCAAAGATACTGCGACAACTGGGTTTCGCTCTGCTAGTACTTTCTTGAAATCTGCAGTTTAATGGTTTCAATGTAACTAGGCTCTTCTAACATCGCTCTCCATGATGCACAAATGACGCGTGTCCAAAACATGCTGAGATTGCCTTTGGCAGAATTTTTTAATACTTCACATTCAGCTGCTCACAACCAATCTTACTCCTGTGCACCCCAAAACCCTATGTGCCTCTACATACAGGAGGGTCAGTGGGGAATTGGTGCGATAGTTTGTATGGTGTTTCTGAGAAGGATTGGTTCCAAGTGGCTGATCAAACTCACTTCAGCCGAACACGTGAAGGCTAGGGGAAATAAACAAGTTCATGACCTCTTTAGATGACAGATGGTAACTGTCCTGGCTACATGAAAACGTGTATTTTTTAAATTCAGTGTATTTCTTCATATTTGCCACCTTTGAAAAATATTATTAATCTTGTTTATTGGGTGCCATGCCCTTTTTATGTGGGGAAGGTTCAGGAACCAATATAGTATATAAATGGTTTGCTTCTATTTTAACTTTAACTTTGCTAATTTGTTTCATTCCTATGGATGTAAATCTGAATGGTGGCTTTTTTTACACTCCTTTTGCCCAAGGGTAAATGACTGCAAGTCAGTGGAGTTTCAGGCCCAATGACTTCTTAAAAGAATTGTATGTTCAATAAGATAGACATTATATGTCTATCTTCTAAAAGACTCCACTACACTTTTACATTTATTTCTAGTCTAGGTGCAACAAGGGAGGGTGGTGATCACCAGCAGACTCCCTTTTCTAATCTTTGAACTATTAGGGCAAAATGGTTATCTACACGTTACCTCATAAGTTTCTGACTTGCTATCTGATTGGAGTGCTTTGTCAAAGATGCAGTCTTCCTTAGCTCAGTCATCTACAATCTCAAGAACAATCTGACGGTCAAATATTGACCTCAAAAGTGGCCTTGTCCCATATGTTCTTTGTAGCAGGAGGTATTGCACTGTGTCTACGATCTTCTGATGTGCAAAAATGACACTTAGCTCATGTTGCTTGCAAAGGATACTGGAAATACTCCTTTGTTGCATCAACAAAAGCAAAATATTGGTATTTCATAACTGTATACATGTTTTAAATTAAAATTTACCCAACTGCTTAATATAGCTTAATACAAATCACTAGTGATGGCATTTGATTTTTGTTCTGCCCATTCACTATTAAAGTCAGCTGGTGAAAATCTGTTCTATAATAATGGTGTAAATCCAGAGTCGCTCTAGATTCCGACTAGTGTAAGTGGAATTGACCCAACATGACTGCTTAAGTGAGTAATAGGGCCAAATCCTGTGATATCATTTACTGCTGGTAGATTAGGCTCTTCTTTGAACTGTGAACAATCCAGCTAATCATACACATTTGTTTCTTATTTGTGCCACCACATCTGTCTATGTTACCATATTATCCAAAAAATATAAATATATATTCCTTTCAGCTAATTCTTGGAAGAAGAGCATTTTATTTCCCTCTTCAGAGATCACCACTTCTTCTTGATATGAACAAAACACCCTGAATTCTTCCATAATTTACACCCCAGGGGATCTCACTGAAGCCAGTGGGTTTGTATGGGATGTAATTCAGGGCAAAATTTGGCCTCCGACTTTAATGTGTTACTCAACTAGCAACAAACTGTTCACTGCTCTGGCCATGGTTACAGTAACTGTATATAAGCAGAGAGCTGCAAATCCGTGTTTTGTCTATTGCCTTTAAAGACCATTTTTCACCCATTGGTAACAAGAATTGAAATCAGTGGTCACGCATGCTGATGCAGTTTAGCACTATTGGCTACTGTTGATGTTAATGTGCTAAGATCTTGTATTTACACAGCACCTTTTATCCAAGGATCTTCTGGTGTTTTACAATCTTGGCTAAATAGTACTAAGTCCATGTTATACATGGAGAGCCTCCTTCTCCTCACACATAACGTAGATTAAGAATGATGTCACTGAAGCAAAGGGGGGGTACCCTGTTGTGAGAAGAGTGTTGCTTTAATGGAGCATGGACTCCTCAGAGAATAGTGTGGAAGGGAATGTCATGCCCGGGATGACTGAAGATCCACTTGCTTGTGCTTTGCTTTCCCTGTTGAATTTGTGTGTGTTGGTGTTTGTGTTGTAAACAAACAGCAAAATTCTAAACCTCCCATAGGAGTCAGGGCAGTTGCATATGCTCAGCCGGCTTCTTTTCTTTAGATGCTTGGAAAATGTTAGCCCAAGCCCTCTTCCCTTTGAGGAGAGCATGAAGTTCCAGCTCCATGAAAAGAGTTCTGTATTAGTTTTCTTCTGAAGAAGGGAAGCATCTGGCCCTATTTTAATCAAAAAGCAATTGGTTCAACAGCAGGATATGGCTACCCTAACATAACCACAGCTATCGGATTTTCTGAGTGTTACACAGAAGTGAGTGCTCTGCCTTTTTATCCTCCCAACTGTCATTAAATCATGCTCACTTCCAGCTTCAACCCAAGATTGCTTGCTGTTATGGTACATGATTCTCTGTGATTCTCCCCCTCTCCCCCCCCAAAAAAAGGTCTCATCGATAAATGTATTTGTAAGTATGGTAAATAAGCCTCAGGATTTCTTTATAGCACCACAAAAACGGTTGGAAAAGATCAAAACTTCTAGCGGATAATACAAACATGATTTACCATAAGCTTTTTTGTCAGATGGTTTTAACTACTTGGCACATGGCTACACCCTGAAATATACTTCTTGGAGAAGTTTACATCTAGTTTTCTTCTGTTTCACTAAATGAAAGGAAAACAGATACATTTTCTACAAAGACCAGTTATCCTAGAAATGGGTCATGCTCTGTCAAAAGAGGACTTAACTATTTAAGGTTTAATGGAGAAGAACTGCATGACATATATGATTTTATGATGTAGATGGCGGTTTACTATGAGGTTTTAAAGCCTTTTTAAGCCATGAGAAATCTAGGATTCAAGATAAGACCAAGTCATAGAGTTCAAAGCTTGGGACAGTGATGTGAGAAGCAATTGTTAGATTTCTACCATGAAGAAGCCATTCATTTAAAAAAAAAAATGGGTAAGCAATACAGGCTGATCAAAAGACTGAGGTGTAATCCCAGTTATTGGAAAGGAAATGTTCTATTGTTTTACAACGATGTAGCTAACATGTCTTAGGCTTGGTCCACACTTACCCCCCAAGTCGAAGTAAGGTACGCAAATTCAGCTACGTGAATAACGTAGCTGAATTCGACATACCTTACTTCGAACTTACCGCGGTTCAGACGCGGTCCACACGCGGCAGGCAGGCTCCCCGTCGACTCCGCGGTACTCCTCTCGTTGAGCTGGAGTACCGCAGTCGACGGGGATCACTTCCTGGTTCGATTTATTGCGTCCAGACCAGACGCGATAAATCGAACTCGGAACTTCGATCCCCAGCCGCCGAACTAGCGCGGCAGTGTAGACCAGCCCTTAGAGTACATAGCGGCTGATTTGCAGAGGATAGTTTGTGATTCTGATTGTCTTGTTCAGGTAGCCATAGTCTTGCCTCCATTATTGTTGTTATACTTTCGTCATATTAGGTGCACGTTCATGGTCTTGTCTCGTTACTGTATGATGAAAAGGTCATTCATTACATAACTGACTTCTGGCACAATGAAAGGCCAGGCAAAAATCAACAAATGGGCTTCTCTTGGTATAAGGAGGAACGCAGGTTTAGAACACTGAAGAGCAGTACATGTTGCATTGCTGCTTGCACCATAGCAAGCAAAGGTGCCCATGTGGTTGTCAGAATGTAGACAGTTTGGTTGTAAAGAAGCTTATAGGTCTAGCAAGCTTAGAATAAAGTCACACCAAAGAAAACATGCTTCATCGTTATTGTAAGCTCTCTGCAAGAACAGCATATCCTTTGTGACCCTCAACTACAGAGCCTTGGCTTCATGCTAAACTAATGCTAGAATAACCCTGGATATCCCTTCAGAGTCCTTCATTTAGAACATTTAACTTCTGTAGCTCCCAGGGAAGGGCACTTAACCAGAAACTGCGGTGATAGATGTGTTAGAAATACCTGTGCAGTTTTTGTTCTAAAGGATACAGTGCAATTTTGCATTTTAGCCAACAATAAACCTTAACAAAAATGAAATCCATTCTCTGAATGTTCTTCAGTGGCCCATAAAACTAACTTGAAATTCAATTTTTGCAGCATCAGATTTTTAACTTGCAGAAAAATAGGAAACGCCAGGCCAAAAACACACCAGCTTGATATAATATTTGTAGAATTAAAATATTACTAATGTAAACCAATGTCTTTTTGCAAGATTTCCATTGCCTTATCGGTAGAGATACAAAGTAATAAGGTTTCATCTGATAATTGTGTCCCAAATATGAAAAAGACGGCTGAAGCATGCTTGATAATGTGCAATCTATTGACTTTATAAGAAGCTGACTGGTTTGTATCACAGGAAGCATTTATTATGTCATTACGCTCAATGAAAACCTGTGCTACTTCACTGCATAATCTATAAAACAATGACAGCTTTCTGAATTACTAAACAATCTTTCCAGACAAAATGAATTGATTATTATGACTTTATGCTAATGGTGGTTACTCTGATAAATTACACAATTTTTTAAATGATTTCTTGTATAACCATTTTTTTTTCTTGCAAGTTTGTGATGCCCGTTTTTGGCCAACTGGTGCTCTGATACGTAAATGACCTATAAACAGTTCAGCTTTGCTTTCAAAATCATATGGGACACGATTTGGGGAGTTCTGAAAAATAAAGACATAAATCTACTTTTAATTGAACCAATTCAGTAACTATAGGTCAGATTCTAATACACATGCTGAATAATACCTAATACAAGTAGCTCTAGTGAAACAAATAGAGCTATTTACAAAATAAGGTACTGCTCAACAGGAGTAAGGGTGGCACAGTCTGGCCATATACAGGCAACTTGTAAAATAAACTTTATTTCAGATAAATCCTCAGAAGTGCCAGAATTTTTAAAATTTGAGAACCCCTTCACATACCAATCTTTGTGTGCGTGTGTATATATATGTGTGTATTTGTGTATTAGTTTTAATTCAATGCCACTCAAATTTAATAGATGTTCTCCAAGAAACTGAGATCAGCATTTTCAAGGGTCTATTCATTTTGGGTGCCATTGTTTGTGGATGCCACCCTTGAGACATCTACAGTCTAATTTTTCACAGATGCAAAGTACCCACAACTCCAGCTGAAGTTCACGTAGGTAGTTAGCACCTCTGAAAATCTGGCCCCAAGTATAAGCAACATGGTCAGTTTTGGGTTATAGTAAAAGCAAAGTTCCTCTCTCTTCTCTGCATTGTGAAGAGCTCAACTGCATGGTCTTCAAGCTAAACTGGGAGTTGATTTATCTAGAATAGAGTTTGTGGTCCTGTTTTCACTGATTTTTAATTGATTTTATTGCCAGTTACCACGAGTTGACTAACAATAGTAAGGACTAGTCTAGACAGTCATCAAATGTTTGTGGAGTGACTAAACTAGTATTTACCATCACTACGGTTTCAGCTCAAGTTAAATGACAACTTGAGTAAAAACTGGGCACAAACTTTGGGCTAGTTTACCTCACTTAGCGTGTCTCTCGAAACCCATTGACATGGAGGAGTTTATTATTTCACAATTATTAGAGTGCTGTAAATATTGCTGCAGCCTACAAAATAGCTTGTGTATATAATACACAATACATCTCCTCTGGGGCTATGAGACCTGCAGCAAAGATCCAAAACCCCATATTTCCTTCAAAATTTAGTTTGCAAACTTGAGTTCAGCTTTTTGGGGGTTCAATATCAATGACCAATTTAATCATAGTATACATTTAAGGTGATATATGTTCTGATGGGAGTAGAGGCGGCATCACCTACCATTTACACTATTTAATATATAAGAATGCTTTTAATTGTTCAGGGTTGTCTTAAATACTTAACTTTCCCCTTTCTGACTGGTTCTTTGCCCTGAACTACACAAAATTTGTGAGTGCATATGCAAATGTGTGGCTTAAAAGTATGTGATCAGTGATGCATAATTACACAGTGGATTTAAAAACAAAACAAACAGACCAAAAAAAAAAAAAAAAAAAAAAAAAATATTGATTTTCATTCTGAACATGATCTGTGTAGGTGGGTGAAATAGTTACACAAACTCTACAAGTCAATAAGAGACACAGAAGGGAAAGAATGGGACTGTGAACTAGCTTCCATAATAGCATTTTAAATTTTATTTAAAGAATTGAGCGATAGAGGAAAGAATGTGGAACGTCAGACTAGTAATTTAAGCAGAACAATTTAAAATGTGGAAAATTAGGTACTGAATATTTGTTTAGTTGACAACTTACCAATATACATAAATGTCTTTTTAAGTTTTTAAAGTATTAACTTAACATTTATGCTACTAAAAAAAAATCTTAACTATCAAGGGCTACCCTAGAGTGGAATGCAAGATTCCACTAATTATCCAGTGGCTTCAAAGATTATAAGGTGTGGGGTCATCTTGACATGTAACAGCTCTAATGTTCATGGGGGTTAAGTGCAAATGCATTTTAAAGATTGTTTGTAGGTAGGGAGTCCCTACCATAGTAACTAATACACAATAATGGGCCAAAGTGCTTCTGACGTGGTTTGGCACTATGATTAGGAAGGGCTATGTCTGGGTACATGAAAAAACAATCTGAACACTTGCTGCGAACTCAAATCAATATTAAGTTTCAAAAGCTGAAGTTAACTTTTTCTCCTTCTGGTATTTTAAAACTTCTGTTTCCATGTACCTTGCTACTTTATGATTATAGCCAGAAATGGAGGTACTGAAATACAACTGAAAAATCTCTGTTGGGGATATTTCCAACCTGGGCAGACTAAAGAAGTGTCAGATATTGTATAAGAGAACATATTCTTGTTATCTTTCCTTCGGTCTCTCATTGAGATGGAACTAAGTTCAAACAAGTTCAGGTAAAGTGACCAGTCTGGTAACTCTTACTCATTGGAAATTCAAGTTGATGGTTCATATTGTGTGAGTAAGGTCTGCTGGATTGAACCCAAACTTAATTTCTCTGCACCAAATCCAGCTGGCTGTTGAACTAAAATTTACTTGAGAGATACAATGTTAGATATTGGATATCATAACGGACAGCTGAGGAACAACTTACAGACCAAAAATTATTTGAGAAATAACTTCAAAATGTGAGGACAATGTAAATTGTTCAGACAATTTACAAATCAGAACAAGGCTAAATTTGTCAAATACCCCAAAACATTGTAGAAAGGAATGACTACCCAGCAAAGAAAAACCTAGGGCTGGCCTGTGCCAGCCAACTTGGGCTTGCAGGGCTCAGGGTGTGGGACTCTCATTGTTTTGTAGACTTCCAGGCTTGGGCTGCAGCCTGAGCTCTGGGACCTTCTCACCTTGCAGGGGTCTTAAAGCCCAAACCCCAGCCTGAGCCTAGAAGTTTATACAGCAATGAAACAACCATGCAGCCCAAACCTCAGAAGCCTGAGTCAGCTGGCATGGGCCAGTAGCAGGATTTTCTTTGTTGTGTCGACATACCCTCAGGTCATCTCTAGTTGCAGCCATCTAACTGATGTTGACCCCTATTGCGTTAGATGCTGTAAAACACACAGTAAAACGCAGTCCCTGCCACAAAGAGCTTACGACTTCAGTGGACAAGTCAGATGAAGGATAAGAGGGGCAACAGAGGTGAAGACTGGCCAAAGATTGTGCAGCACTGGAACAGCCTAAACTAGAATCTAGGTCTGAGTCCCAGTCTAGTGCCCTATCCCTTCAACTACACTCTGCATGTATGTCTTCCACTCACTTCAATGGGAATTGTGTATGCAGTCAACCAATGTCAGAACTCTGCCCACAGTATTCACATAACTAGGAATGTACATGAGGAATGTAGCTTTGAATGTGCCCTATTACAACTCACTGTTATTCTAAGAAGCATTTTTCTTTCCTCCTCACAGCTACTTTCAACAAGACATTGCATTTAACAGCTCAGGGCTTAATAATGATCGCATAGCAGCAAAGCTTCAAGAACAAATGAGTGTCTGGATTGCCTCCTAAGGTCTTTCCTCTGGTCTTATTACAAATGACAATGAAGATAACATTAGACAAGCAGTACAAAGGAAGAAATACACATTTGTGTTTTGGGTTTCTTAAAACCCCTCAACTACTAGCCACATCATTTATTTCAGTCTGTCAATGTTACTGCCTATCTTCTGGTTGGCACATGTAAAAATGCTCCCATTTGTCACTCATCAGAGAAACCCATAAAATTCGCAGCATTTTCCAACAGGACAACAGGCTATAAAGTAAAAGCCAAATATGATCCAGAAGGAAACTCACCCAAATATTGCAATTTGGTTCATATTCTTTCCCCTGCTAACAGGAGGGGAGAGAATTTAAACTTGGAACAACCCACCATGGACTCAGAGGTCCATAGCATACTGCTCAAAATCCAATTCTGTGGAGGGTCCTCTGGAATGTTGGCAGTAGGAGGGGGGTTGGGTCGGAGGATAATACTGGCGGGAAACTCTTTTTCTTCAGCATTCTCCATTGGAGACTACAGGAATACACAAATGTGAGTTAATGCAGTGCTAATAACCAATATTTTATAATGTGGGGGCTGGTTACTGATCAGGGTTAGTTAAAAAGGGAACTTAGGTATTCTAGTGTTTGGATTCACCTCTACACTTTTGACCCCCCTACTTATTCCCCTGGAAGAGTTTATTTACAAAGATGTGACTGCAGACGTTTGGAATGCAGAAAAAAATGAGTGTCAGGAACATAGAGTGGATTCCCCCTACCCCCCCAAAAATAAAAAGCAATGGAAAGAAAGGGAGTGGTGGAAACATGATGGGCACTTAGTAACCCAACTTTCCCATCCTTTGCCCCTGAATCTCTCTGCCCTGGTTTGTTAGAGTCAGAGTGGGAGAGAGAGAGATTACTGGCAGCCTGATGCCCTTAGAAACCACTGGATACCAGAGCAGAGATTTGCAATGAAAAAGATATTCATTTCACCTCTGAGCATACACCTACCTCACAGGGGGCTTAGAGAGTAGGTGCTGGGTGAGGAGCACAAAGGGCAACAAAGGTCCTTACAGTGTCAAAGGCTGAGAGTCATTCGTTTCCCATTAATTTCATTTAGGCATTTCACCGCCCAGAATGCCTAAAGCCTTGGGGTACAAAAAGAGGCACAAAGGTCTGGAGACAAGGTAGTATGGGTCTGGATATCACTGCCTACCACACAGTGGCAGAGAAAGGGTTAAAAGCAGCGTAGAGCGACTGCTCAGGGAACAGCCAATCCGAGAGAGGCTGCAAGAAGCAGCCAATCAGGGCCCAGCAGGCCCATATAAAAAGAGCTGCTGAGGCAAAGGTGGCCAGTTGCTTCTGGGAACTCAAGGGGTGAGCACTGTCTCTCTAACAGGCTGATACCTGTGGTACCTTGGACAGAGCATCTGCTGGCAGGGACCAGGGGAACAACAGGAACTCCTGACTGGCTGCTGAGACTGGATAGTTGCATGTCCTGAGGAAGGTTGAAGAAGGTGCTGGGGCCATGGGGAAGTGGCCCAGGGAGACACAGCAATGGAGAGAGAGGCAGCAGAAGGCTGCCAGCTAGTGGGTTCCTGGGATGGGATCCGGAGTAGTGGGTCTGCCCAGGTTCCCCCCAACCCATTCTCCACTGGGGAAGTGGCTGGACTCTAGAACTGAGAGGCCTCCCCCCAGAAGTGGGAAAACAGAGTGACCCCACCAAAGGGCCAAGTCAAGAAGAGGATGCTGCAGTACTTGGACTGAGGCAGGTCTGCAGGTGGTGATGATGACAAGTGAGGCACCACCAGGAGAGTGCTCACTGGCTAGCAAAGCTAATCCCTGTGATGGCCAACAGGAAGCGCTGCAGTGGTGAGTAAGCCCTGTGACACTCAGTCTCTGCAGGATTCCTGAGCCACAAAGCCTTAAATCCCTGATCCTTGAGGGAAGTATGTAGCTAGAATTCCCACTGTAAACACACCACATCCTCATGAATTTTTCCATCCTCCCACCAGTTTCTCCACAGGAGAGGAGAACTCAGGGCCTAATATGCTTGCTGTATATGCTGTTCCAAATTGCTTCTTGTGGTGACTTTCTGTTTTACATCAAGGTTTACACTTGGAGAAAGCTAGAAATGTTTTTACTCTGATTTATTTACATGAATGAACTAATTACTTTATTTTGTTGTTTTTTGCTTTCCCAGGGTTCTTTGATTGCATAGCCCATGTGAGGGCTTTGTATACCACAGTATTCGCAAAAACCAACATTATTAATAAAGAGCCACGTACTGAGAGTTTGTAAATTACATTTTACAGAGGTTTTAATCATCTTCAGAAACCTTTATTGAAAATTATAATATTGTATTCTATTTTTAAAAAAAATACTGAAAATGTGGGGGAGGGTGGCATTTCTAGTTATTATCCCCATTTTTAAACACCTTTCAAATATTGTAGAGCCAAAAACTGTTCTCAAACAGCTCCCCTTTTCTTGGATAGGAGTTGTAGGTACCTGAGGACAGTAAAAGCATTTCAGTTTGTGTATCCATACCACTCCATAACACTATAAATTCATGTTCCTTACCAATATATAAATCCAAACTCTGCTCCCGCATCATCTTATCTACCTAAGCATCAGTAATACTCTGTTTTTGAAGATCTTGACAGCAAACTTCATTATCTATTGAGGTCAGTGAGAGAGACATAATAATCATAATTCAACATCTCAGCACTGTTGCGACACTTATTTTGTGAAGTTGTCATTGCAACCCAATATCATTGTGTGCAGAGACTGGCTATTGTGACAAAAACATTGCAGCAATATCTAGATATTACACGGCAGTTATTTTATGTCCCTCTGCATTTCCATTTGTCACAATATCCAGTCTCTTTCCCTTTCCCGTTCTTGACTTAGGAATAAGAAGGGGATGAATCTTGGTGATTGTGGTCCATTTGTTCAACATTCCTCAGATTGTGTTCTTTATTTGAAGAATTATAGGTCCTACTCAATTGACAGATCTCTGTCCAAGTCTCTGTGTTACTGATGTGAGTCTTGTCCTCTGCCAGTACCTGGTTACATGGACTCAGGTTCTCTCCTGTTCTTTTCAACAATTTATATTACATTCTCCAGATCTTCTTGTCAGTCAAGAAATTTCTAGACAGAGCTAAAACTCCTGACTTCATGTGATGACAGACGCCAGTGTTTAAGGGTGGGGTTGCTTCCCTGAAATTTGATTCAAGCCAGGTGATCCAGCAGAGGAATGACGTAGCATCTCGGTATACTGGAATTCTGAGCTGTACCCCTAGTCTTTCTTCTGGAACACCGTGGTCACAAAACCATCTTCATGGACAAATAGCACAGAAGTAGCACACCTAAACCGAGGGGAAGCTGAGTCAGACTTGTGAGGGGAGCATCGTTTTTTTTCCAGATATGCCAGGAAACATTTAGACTCTGTGGCCCCAATGCTGTTTTGCCATGCCTCTGCTGGATGCAATAGAGTGCGGGGAGGGATATCAAGTGGTCCAGCTCCAGTGCAGGTTAGAACAGCACTCCAGGCACTACTAGCTTTTACTCAGGATTTTTGTATGTGACTAATGAGTGTCATCTGTGCAGGTGGCAAAAACATCAGAGATTAAACAAAATGTTCTTATTTGCTATGTGGCTTCTGTGCATTACAATTACCCCATATGTCCTATCCGCAAGTGTCCCTTAAGTGATGTACTGCAGGCTAATTAAAATTTTATTTTCGCCTCAGGATGTTTATGGAAACTGGGAGCCTGCATGAAAGAGGAGCTAGAGCCAAAATATTTCTACTGTTTGGACACCATCTGGCAGACTGACAGGAATACCCCCATTATCTGTATCTGTGGTGTCCTGCAATGGGAATCAAGTAGCAGGTGGGGAATACTTGGTTGCTATTATTAGCTCTATAGCCCTGCTAAGCCAGTAGGTTCCCAGGCCTGTACTACTTCCAGCAATTACACCTTCAAAATGATCATCAGAGCCAAGATGTATGAAATTGCTGCTGTCACTACCTTGAGCCTTTTTTCAGCAGAAAAGGTCAAATAACATGACACTTATGTCCTATTAAAATTAGAACAAAACACTATTATTTATAAGGGGACACCTAACTAACTCACGAAATGAAAAGTTATGGCCTGCCTAGTGACTACATCTAGTGTCAGGTATTTAAGTTCTCCTCCCTCAAGCATTTATTCCAAACAAAGTTTCACTGAAGTTGATGTTGTTATGCTCCAAATCCATCTGAATTATGTTGAACAGACATACTTTAAATATAAAAATAGAGGGTCATATCCTAAGCTGACGTAAATTAATGCAACTCCATTAACTTCAACAGAGCTATGCATATTTACTTCAGCTGATGACCTGGTCCTGTTTTCATACTGTAAATAAGAATGTGACCATAAAAACGTCTCAATGCCAACTGTAAAGGATTCTCTGTTCTGTAGCGGTAGCCCCTGACAAGCCTGATACTATGAAAGCAATGTGTTGAGTGTAGTATTTATCCAAACAGGGTCAAGTAACTTATTTAATAAAAGCATGTGTCCTACTGATCTTCATTATCTTTGTGAGATGTGTGTACAGATGATATTTAAGGAGTTGAGTATGTATACGGGGAATGTTTTAAAGCCTGCATCAAAGCAGGATTGTCAAGCAGGTTTTGACCAGACAAAGGATATATGTTCACATGTAACATAAGCATTGTAAGCCAGCATAATGGAAACCCATTTGTATGTGAAAGGAATAAACCAGGGAGTTATCCTGACTCTGAGGGGGGAAAAAACAATAAAATTTGTGTTATAAGAAGGCAAAATGATGCATATTTATCCTTCACTGAGGAAGCCAAAAGGACAGAACTTTTTGCATTCATGAAAGGGGAATCCTAGCTATGCTGGTTGATGATGCTGAAAGACTGCTTTAGGTGACAAACTATCCTATACAAGGATTTTCAAAGACTCGCAGAAATATAGGACTGGACGGGACCTTGATAAGTCATCTAATCCAGTTCCCTGCACTGAGGCAGCACTAAATATTATTATTTTAGCCTGTTAAAGTTTAGACTCTAAGAAGCATATTATACTTCTTGTTTTATAGATAAGCATTTCTGTTCCCACTTGGTATCCTTACTCACTATCTCTTAAATTTTAGTCGTTGATAATAAACTTACAGTTATTTTCATGATAAATATTTGTCAGTGCTGTGTTATTAAATTGGAGTTGAGATGCTCAGTTGAATCAAACAGACTAGTGTGTGCATTGTTCCTTTGGGGATAGTTTATCTTGTAATTTCTGAGTGTCCCATAACAGAGATTGGTTTCTACATGGGAACACTTCAAAATGGATTCAGGGATTGGGGTGCACCTATTGTTAACCTGCAAAGTAAGAGCTGACGAGTCGAGAGGAGATTATAACAGGCTGGTGGTGTCAGGGATCTGACACCCAGTTAAGTACAAGCAAGTCTCTCTCTCTCTCGCTCGCTGAAGGCAGGTGGGTTACAAGGTGACTCACAAGCCTGGGCACCCTGAGAAAGTGTCGGTGATGGGTAATAGGAACAGCAGATAATACAGTTTGTGATACTTCATTAATACTACTACTACTGGTCCATCAAGCCTGTCTTGCCTCTGCCTGTGGCTAATAGTAGGAGGGTGAAAACAATGTAAGTAGCAATACTGTACATAAATGGTGTGCCTAAACTGCAGCTGAAAGTTAGTTCTAGCCCTCTAGTTAGCTCTAGCACAAGTTTGCCTATCCAGCCTGGAAGGCTAACACGCTTTTCCCCCCCAACCCCCACTCCCCGCAAAAAAGCAGTGTGGATATTGTGGCTCAGGGTGCAGGTCAGGCTCTCAAGCCCACGTGACCCCTTAGGCTTAAAAGCCCAAGCTGCAGCCTGAGCCGCAGCGTCCACACTGCTGTTTTTAGCATGCTAGCTAGAGAGCCTTGCTGGCATGGGCAGACAGACTCATGCTGGGAGGGTCACTCACAGCTACGGTGTAGACCAGTGGTACCCACACTGGGGTTCGTGAACCCCTGGGGGTTCGCAGAACGTTATGGGGGGGTCACCAGAAAAATTTCTCTAATGGCAACCAGAGAATCCCGGGCACTGGAGGCAGCAGGTGGGACCCGGTTGCAGGGCAGACAGCCTGAGCCCCAGGGAGAGCGGGGCCAGGCAGTTTGGGCTGGCAGCCCGAGCCCTGCCCCCGTCAGCCCGAACCCCAGCGCTCTGCGTGGGGCTGGCAGCCCAAGCCCCAGGAAGAGCGGGGCCGGGCAGTTGGGGCTGGCAGCCCGAGCCCTGCCCCCGTCAGCGGGGGAGCCGGCAGCCCGAACCCCAGCGCTCTGCGCAGGGCTGGCAGCCCGAGCCCCAGGAAGAGCGGGGCCGGGCAGTTGGGGCTGGCAGCCCGAGCTCCGGCGGTCAGCAGGACCTGCAGCACGAGCTCAGTGGAGCTCAGTTGACTGGGGCGGTCAACAGGGTCCAGCAGCAGGAGCACCACGGAGTGTGGAGCCGGCAGCCCAGACCCTGGCGCGGGGCTAGTAGCCTGAGCCCTGTGGTGGGCAGGGTGGCAGCTGAGACCCCAGGCACGCATGTGGCAGCTCGGACCCCTGTCCTTGTCAGACAGGGGAAGTTGTTATGGAGGGCAGAGTGAGTAGGGGCCACGCTGTACGTGGGAGGTGGTCCAAGCTAATTTGTCCCTCGCAGGACACCCTCCTAGGGACAGACCTCGTGGCGGAAGAAAAGCTGTTTGCGAGCCAAACCAGCCGGATGCACATTGTAGCCCGTGTAGCAGTGTTAAGGTGCCTCTGTAATTGTCATTCTCTCTGGAGTGCTGTTTTGCTTCAGTGAGACTTGAGTGAATCTTCTAATTTTCTAGTTTGTTGGTTGTTAGCAGTCTCTCTGTGTTGTTTTTATTAGAACTTTTGTACACAAGTTCAATGGATAAGTGGCTGAAAGAGGAAAGTGTAAAGACGCAAGAATTGGACAGTGTTTCCTCAAGTCCACACTGTGGAAAATCTAAGTGTAATGATCATGATGGTCCTGGAAAGTCACTTACAAAGAAAAGAAAATATGACGACGATTATATAAAATATGGCTTTACATGCATTGGTGATCAAGAACGTCCAAAACCACTGTGTGTGATTTGTGGTGATGTTCTAGCAAACAGCAGCCTCAAACCTTCTCTACTTCGGCGCCATTTAGAAACTAGGCATCCTGCACACATCAACAAGCCTGTTGATTTTTTTCAAGCGAAAATTAGCTGAGAGGAAAAATGACATTACCAGTTTTATATCCAAAGCAAGTACTGATAATGAAAATGCACTTGAACCGTCAGACCGCGTGAGCTACCGAGTAGCAAAAGCATCAGAAGCCCATACCATAGCGGAGAGCTTGATTGGTCCATGTATAAAAGGAGCAGGGCCGGCTCCAGGCACCAGCCAAGCAAAGCTCATGCTTGGGGCGGCAGATTCTACCGGGCGGCATTCCGCCCAATCCTAGGGTGGCACAGCCCCTTTATTTGTTTTGTTTTGTTCACTGATCTGGCCGCCCTGTAGGGCGGTGGCGCGGAGGAGGGGAGCGCCCTGCTGGGAGTGGGCTGCGCGCTCCGTCTGCCCCAGCCGGTGCCAGGTCTGTAGCAAGCCCAGCAGGGCAGCCTGCGTCCTTCCCTCCCCGCCGACCGGAGCGGCGCGGAGCCCTCCTGGCAGGCGGCGCGGCGGTCGGGGCCACGTGGCGAGCGCCCCGCTGAAGCCCTGGTTGCCCCCTTTCTCTCTCTCCCCCCTCCCCCTCCCCCCACTAGCCGGGGCACGTCTGCAGCGCAGGGAGTCCCCCTGAACCCTGGCTCCAGCCGCCCTGCAGTGTTTTTTTTTTTTTTCTCCTGCTTTGCCGCTCCGGCCGCGCCCCAGGTTTTTGGTTGTTGTTTTTTTTGCTTGGGGTGGCAAAAAAGCCAGAGTCGGCCCTGAAAAGAAGTAGTTCATTGCATGCTTGGAGAAAAGGCTGCAAACAGAATTGACATGGTACCTTTGTCCAATAATACATTGTCACGAACAATTAATGACATGTCAGATAATGTAGAGACCACGATTGTACAGAGAGTGAAAAAATAGTCCATATTATGCTATACAGTTGGATGAATCAATTGATGTAGCTAATCTAGCTATTTTGCTACTGTTTGTACGTTATGTGAATGAAGGTCTGGTTAAAGAAGACTTGTTGTTTTGCCGACCATTGGAAGAACGTACAACTGGAGAAGATATCTTCAATCTGACTAATGCATGTTTTCAAGAAAAAGAAATAGATTGGTCTCACTGCCTAGGCATTTGCACTGATGGGGCCACATCAATGACGGGGAAGTATACTGGATTTGTAGCTCGAACAAAAAAGGTTGCATCAAAAGTCTCTTGGACTCATTGAAGCATCCATAAACAAGCCCTCACAACAAAACGCATGCCTGAGGGACTGAAGGAAGTGCTGGACAATGCAGTGAAAATGGTGAATTTCATAAACTCACGGCCAACAAATTGCAGAATATTTCACGTACTTTGTGAAGAAATGGGTAGGATACACAATTGTCTGTTGACCCATACTGAAGTTAGATGGCTGTCACGGGGCAAAATCCTTGTACGCTTGTTTGAGCTTAGAACGGAAATCCTAGTTTTTTTTTCAACAGCCACCCTTTCCACCTTGCCACCTGTATGGAAAATAATGTCTGGCTCCAGAGCCTCACTTATTTAGCAGATATTTTCTCAAGAATTAATGACCTAAATTTATCTCTTCAAGGTCTCAATATAACAGTTTTCAATGTGTGAGAGTGAGCTGAATCCATGATAAAGAAGTTGCAGTTCTGGGAAAGTTGTTTGGAAAACAATCAAACTGAGTGTTTCAGTAATCTTCATTACTTCCTGGCAGAACATAAACTTCAGTTGGATCAGTGCACTAAAACCAATGTAATTGCACACCTAAAAGGACTTTGCACAACTTTCAGGGAATACTTTCCAGCTATGTCAGGTGATAATGACTGGATTCACAACCCTTTTGATGATACCATTTTCTCAACACAGATATTGAACACTGAGGAAAAAGAGAAATTGATTGAGATCGCCTGTGATTACGAACTGAAAAGGAGTTTCAGAAATCTGGCATTGATCAACTTTTGGGTGAGTTTAAGAAACAAGTACCCCCTTCTGGCAGAAAAAGCTGCTGCAGTTTTGTTACCATTTTCAACAACATACTTATGCGAGAAAGCGTTTTCCTCGTATGCACATCTGAAAACCAAATACAGAAAGAGACTTGATGCCGAATCAGACCTGAGAATTTATCTTTCTCCAGTGGTTCCGGACTTCCAAGAGCTATGCAGAGCAAAGCAAACGCATCCATCACACTGAGGAAGGGAAAAAAATCTTATAAAAGATAGAATTAAGGCTGCATGTATAACTGCTTTTAAAATATTATAAAAAAAATCCCACCTCAACATAATGATATAGCACCAAATTTTATGCCTCAGTCAGGCACAAAATTTTCCATCAACACTTGATGCGCTTGCCTAAAGAAACAAAAATTTAAGTTGCAGAATCAAACCTGTCCAAATTCTTCTTCAAAGCCAGATATAACTATGGTACATTTTACATCTTATTCTCCATGACCATTTCACTACAACCACCCCTTCCTGGCCTTTTATTATCTTTCTACAAATACAGGAATGCAGATCCTAGTTAGCACCCTTTCCCTAACAGACTAGATAATAGGCTTGGAAGGATTTGTTTTTTTAAGTGGGTAAATGTTCATTTCATTGAACACACACACACACACACACACACACACACACACACACACACACACACACACACACACACACACACACACACACACACACAAAATATTCCCATCAATAATAATCAAAATATACAAATAAGCAAAGAAAGAAAAATGCTCCCTGAGACTTAGTCAAAATCCAGCGATTTAGGCTTTTGAATTAGGCTTGTTACAAATGGATTAGAGAATGAGTAATGTAAACAGGTACGATTTAAGGATATTTACTTTGTATATTTTGACATGTGAGATTGACAATTTGTGGTAATGATTTTGTAGCGGGGGCCACTCATCTCAAGTGTTGAGTGGCTCCTATTGGATGTGTGTGTGCCTGCTCTCTCTCAGCTTTTGTGTTGATCTCTGCCTGCCATTTCTCTTTTTCAGGTGGTTTTCATGACTACAGTGTAACCAGTTTACCTATAAGATCTTACAAGACACTGTTTGGCAAAATAGTCTGACAACAGTGTGTTGGGTGCTCCCTTTGCTAGGTGACATAAAGATTGGCTTTTAGACTCACATTTCTCTCACACTGGGATCATGCTTTGCTGTACGCCTTCATTTCTGTTTTGTATAATAAAATAGTATCCTGCTTGGAGATGGCTAATCTTCTTCTTTATTCATCAGAATTTCTATTTTACCTTCTCAGCTGGGGCAGTTGGCTGGGGAGTTAGCGAGGTAATGAGTTCTCTGGATGACTCCACTTGCTGGTACTAGATTGGGAAGCTACAGAGAGAGAGGTTATTAAAATAATAGAGGAGTTTCTGTGCTTGGAATATAAGGTGGAATAACCTGGTTGGGCCCACTTCAGTGAAGAGAAAAAATATGGGTAGGGAAGTAGATTTTTACTGTTCCTTATCAAGCCCTGTATGACTTAATAGTCATGAGCCCAGCTGGTAAACTTCCAATCCTTGTGGATATTAAAAGCCCCATTGGGAAGCTCATGGTGTTTCCCCAAAGTTAGAACTATTGTACTGATCTCAGAGCAGATACTAGCTTGAAGGGCAGCAGCGAATGTTACCCTGCTGCAGTTTATTGTAACCCAATAATTCTGGGTTTATGGCTTTATTATTCATTACTTTCAGAGTCTCTGAAGGTTGCAAGCTCCACTAACAACCATCTTTCATGACACACTTCATGGTTTGTGGCTATCACAATGAACAGCCGCAAAGTGGTAGACCTTGTAACTCTTGAGTAATATATGTCAGGGTTCACAGCATTTAGCTACCACACTGGGAGATCACTGGTGCTTGAGTGAGTAGCATTCTTAAGAGTCCACAGCAGCTGCCAATAATGCTGGAAAGCCTGCAGAGCTGTTAATGGTGCACAACACCTACAAACACCCCCAGCATATAGATAGCAGCCAAAACTATTGAGGGTCCTTCTGTCAGTGATTTGACTCATACCAGTTAGGGAACATTATCAGTACTTCCAAGAGTTCATTTGTCCAGGATAACTATAGTTGCAAGTACTGGCAAGGCTATAATTATTGGATGCTTCTGCTTAAAGGTGCTGCTAGTATACCATTGGCAATGATAGTCACCAGCAATTCTCCTCTATGTAAAAGGGCAGTGAGTGGTATAATGAAGGGCTCAAATCATTTAGGGCTTGTTTTCGCTGCAGTATTAGCTTGACGTATATAATTCAACTGTTGCCCATAACCTGACTCCTGGGCTCCCACACAAAACTGTAGCTCAAGTTAAGTTGTGCTTTGAACTTTTGCTAGCTGACTTGTCAGGTGGTGTGAGTTGAAACTCCAGTGCTGCTGCTGATTGAGCAAGCAATGAAGTGGGGACTCAGGTACTCAGTGTTTCTAATAGTCACCCAGTGCATCTCATTGTGTTTTGCAGTGTGATCACTCTCCCAATGGGAGGTTAACTTAAGAGGAGTTAACTCTAGAGGAGTCACACACTGCAGTGAAGACAATCCCTTTAAATTAATATTCCTTTATCAGTACCATTTATAACCATGAAGAGTTCTTTTCTCTATGGTAATAGTGCTAAGAAACATAGCTGATACGCCACTGACATTTATAATGTTCTCTATGTGCCTGAGGATAATGTCTGTCATTTCTTATGAACACCACTGACGTGTTGGTGACATTTACAAAGTTCAACACACATATATTACATCAATTTATAATATTCAGCAGGATGCCAGCAAAGTTTGTAAAGTTTGTCATGTCTCTGGTGACACTCAGAGGGACCGACTTCTGTAATACTATAACACTGAGCACAATAGGTCCAATGTGTTCACCTTTTTGAAATATCTGTGGGGGGAAAATTGTAAATATTTTTCATGATTTTTTTAACCAAGGGTCAACTTTGTTTTTAAAGAATCTAGCTTTTGATGAAAAACTTTCTAAAGAAAATCACAATCTTTTTCTTCTCCTGACATTTTTTAATCAGCTCTCCCACTGTGGTACTCCTGATTTACATAAGTGAATAAATGCGATTAGAATCAAAACCATTATATCTGGAATGGGGCTGACAACACTTATGTTTTAGGGCTGGTCTACACTCAAGATACATTGACCCAGCTAAGTCTCTCATGGGTGTGAAATCCACACCTGTGAGACACATAAAGAAGCTGACCTAATTCCCTGTGTAGACAGCTATCCGTCCACCGAAGAATTCTTT
The DNA here is from genome assembly GCF_002925995.2 of Terrapene triunguis. Lineage (NCBI taxonomy): Eukaryota > Metazoa > Chordata > Testudines > Emydidae > Terrapene > Terrapene triunguis. The sequence continues at coordinate 6,614,607 of NW_020699449.1, read as the reverse complement.
CATAGAGCTAGCTATTGCCTCTTGGAATGGTGGATAACCTACAACAATGGGAGAACCCCTCCCATTTCTGTAATAAGCGCTACAGCGGCAGCACTGTCCTGTGCCTCTGTAGCATTTTAAATGTAGATGTGGCCATAGGTTGGGTTAAACCTTGTTGTGAGTTGGGTGTAACTACATTCAGGGTAAAGGCAAAGGATTACACCCATTGTAATGTGGTGGCTGAAACAGTTATGCAACCTCCACCCCAAATGTAGGCCCCTATCTCCAGCCAAAACATAGGCACATCAAAGGCCACTTTGGAATTTGAACTATGTCGGCAGAGGTTGACTGCATATTGTTTTGGGTGGGAGGGGTGCCTGTGAGTGACAAGCAGGACAGGGAGACAGAAGCAGTGAGAAAGCTAAGTAGACCGGAACAGAAACACTAGTAATGTGGCCCAGAAAGAGAGCTAAGAGTGAAATCTTTGGGGTACAGAGTGCTGGCTGGAAAGGCAGGTTTGGAACAGCGAGTGAAGGTACTGTCTCCTGTTGCTTGATCTCTACTGTGTTCAGGGAAACAGGACTCTCTCTATAATCTCTGCAAGTAAGATTATATCAAAGAAAATACTTGATTCCATCATCAATTTCTCCTCCAAACTCAAACAATCCGTAGCATTCTGAATTTGACTAATTGATCAGGTCAGAGGGGGTAACAATGTTCATTAGATGCCTAATCATACTTGCAACATCCAGTAAGAGCCTTCAGGGTTCTCTCCACATTAAAAATTGGTCTTTTGATAGCTTTAAAAATTGGAGTTCAGGATTCATAAAATTGGCTGAGTTTTCATTGACATATTATGAATAAGACAATTTTGAAATTCATAGACCAATTTATTTCTGAGCTAGGAGTGAGCAAGCAATGGCGACATTAGGTTTTGAAAAGGAACACCCACTAACTTTGCAAGACCTGAAACTCATAAACGGAACACAATATATAATTTAGACTTTCAAACAATTCTCCTCTGTCCTCAGACTAACTAGGAAAAGTTGCAGGCTAGAAGGAACTATCTTAGAAGACTGGCAGGTGCGATAGTTAAATAATGAACATGATTTTCAACCTTAACTATGGAGTCACTATCATGACTCCCAATAATACTGTCAGATGTATTTTAGACTATTGTTAGCTAGTTGATAGTATTTATATATTATAGTATCTTTTTTTTGTAAAACTCAAGAGCCCGAATCTCTGCTCTGTCATATCAGTATAACTATTGAAATCAGTGTGGTTTCACCAGCATAAAGCTATCTTTCTGAGGCATTAATATGTCCCTTACTATGATAGTATCTAAGCCCCTCACAATCTTTAATGTATCCTCACAACAGTCCTAGGCAATAGGTGTACTTTTATCCCCATTTTACAGCTAGAGAACTGAGGCACAGGGAGATTTGCTCAAGGTCACAAAGGATATCTGTGGAAGAACAGGGAATTGAACCCAAGGAGGTGGGCAGAATAATAATAATCAGAAGTCATTTCATATATCCAAATCTTAATGAACAATGATCTGAAGACAAAGATGTCATCCTGGACCCAACAAATATGATAAAGAAACAATGCAGATTAGCATTGACATGTAAAGAGAATATGAGCCATTAGACTTGGTAGAGAAAGGACAATGGGATGAGTAGATCTTAAAATGCAAGTGTCTGGACTGAAAGAGACAACAGTTAGTGACTGATCATAGGCAGTAATACATCAGCAGAAAGAACACGGTGTATTTAATGTGCCACAGCAAGGAAGGGTACTACAGACAAGCTTTTTCCTCATGGTTCAGAAAACATCACCCAAAGCACTCATTCCCTACTGCAGTGTCATCAAGGCAGCAGATGGCAAAGTGCTAACTGCACAGGAAGACATTAAGAAATACTGGGAAGAAGGAAAAAAGTTTTAAGCATTTGGAGAGAATCCAAGAATGAGGATAAGGTATGCTGCTGGCAGAAGAGGGGCCTTTACCTTTTGTGGTGCAGGGATTAAAACTACAATGGAAAAAGAAACAATATTCAAGCTAGGAGTTGCCTGAGAGAGAGATAATAGTATATCTGAGTTCATGAAGCAGACTGTCAACTCCGCAGTTAGCATGTTTCCAGAAAATTCATCTAGGCATATGGGAAACAGAGGAATGGCCCTGTAGACTGGAACAAATCAACCCAAATCAAAAGGAGACCTCAAGAAGCAATGTGAGCCCTGCAGAACAATCTCATTAATCTCACCTGTGATTCTGGACCTGCTGCTGCTGCATGTCACTCCAAATTTTGCCTCCAGCAAGATGAAGTCGGGGTCGGTTATATGTGAACAGGCAGCATTGTGGAAGGGCCTGCAATAGGAAATCAGGATCATTTCCTCCCCCGCTGGAGGATTTCTGATGAAAAAAGCCTAAGAAATTTAATCAGCCACTCTATCTATGCTTCACTGATTACCAGGAGCATTTTTCACTGTCTTATGGAAAGGTGTCAGGCGACGGAGTGCTGATACTTGTAGTTTTCTTCCTTCCCTCCCTCCTACCCCTAGCTCTTCAGCTTGGATGCCATAATCACAACCTGTAGCATAATCATCTACAGCACTGAGCCATAAACCAAAATGGCAACAATTTCACCTTCTGTGAAGGTGCATATTCAGATAAAAAACATTGGAATTAATGTATTTACAAGCATGATATCCATTTGGACACTTTCATGGATATCCATTATTAGGAAACTTTTTCCCCTCACCCCTATCTCTCTCCTTCACTTCCCCTCCCTTGCTCCCCCCCCCCCCAAAAAAATAAATACTAAAATTCCTCTAAAATAAAATATTTTAAGGTATTTGAGTTCTGTGATATTTATCATGCACAAGAAGCAATGCAGGCTAATTACCAGCTAAACTTTGCTTCTAATTGTATGATATGGTGTCATGGTATGCAAATAGTTTAATTGCACTGGAAGTTGGGTGATCACTGAAGGTTATTTGTGGGGCTTGCAGTTGTATTTATCTAGTCGAAATATTCTGTACTCATCACCACAGTAGCTATAAAAGCAGCCTGTAGTGGGGCGTACCAACTCTTTAAGGTTTTAGGAAGGTGTAATGGGGCATGATCCATCCCCATCCTCTGATGCCTCAGAAACCTCTCAGATTCAGCCCAGTAAGTGACAGCTTCATGTGATTTATTTACATTCCCATGGCCAACATCAATACAGTCTTGAGCAGCAAATTATTTACAGTGCTTCTCTGACTTTAGCCCCTTTTTTTGCTCACAGGGGCTGAGAAGAACAGGGTCTCCCTTTCTTGAAATCTCTGAACACACTGGGCTCAGCTAACCCAGTCCAGATCCTCTCTTCCTTCCTCCCCCTGCCCCGGACTTCCTTCCTGTGTCTTCCATGTACTTCTCTGCTGGTGGACTAATTGGCTCATCCAACTTCCCAGTCTGATCAGCCAATTAGGTGGCACATCCCCAGTCAGCTTTGTCAGAGGGAACTGATTGGTGGGTAAGTGATCCGCGTGCTGGCTCACTTGCTATCTTTCAGCACTCTGTCACAGAAGGGAATTATGCTGGACCAGTATTATCCCATTCCAGGTACGAGATCTATGTGGCAGGGGACATGGTCAGTGAGGAAGAGGAAGTGGTTTCAGGGAGGTGGTGTAGGAAAATCCCTATTGAACTTAGCGGCAGAGAGCACCCTTATCCAGAATAGGGAGATTCAGAGAGAGCTGGAGAAAACCCTTCTTTTCTCCAAAAAAAAAAAAAAAAAAGGGGGTGGGGGGGGAGGAATAACCCAGTACTTTGGAATGTTGCGGGCTTGTTTGTGTTCTTCCATACACCAGCAAAAAGTGTTTTTAATAGGTGTGATGGGATTCACCCACAGAGCGGTGCGTCCTGCTGGCTGTCTCCGGGATTAGCTTTCTCAGTGGGCATGCCATCTCATGCTGGTGCCTCTCCCACCACCTTCTCTGCCTGCAGACCCCTCTCAGCCCAGGAACTGCAGTATTCTTTTCCTGACTCAGCCCTCTGGCCGCGCCACCATCCATGTTTTCATCCTTCCAGGGGGAAGTATCTCCCAGTTCTATATTCCAGCCACTTCCCCAGTGGTGGGGTGGGGGGAACCTGGGACCACCTACTACTCTGGTTCATGGCCCAGGGAGCCTGTAGCTTGCAGCCTCCAGCTGCCTCTCCTTAACTGCTGCACCAGCGCTGCTTCAATTCCCTGGGCCACGTCCCTGTGGCCCCAGCACCTTCTTCACCCTCTTCCCAGGGCCTCTAGCCCGCAAGTCCCAGCAGCCAACTAGGAGCTCCTTCTCACGCCCCTGGTCCCTGCCAGAAACTGCTCTGTCTAAGATGCTACCTTCCTGCAGCCTGCTAGGAACACAGTCCTCTCTCCCTTGGCTCCATGCAGCAACTGACTCTGCTCTGCCCTGCAGCCCCCTTTTATGTAAGTCTGATTGGTTGCTTCGTGCAGCTTCTCTCTGATTGGGGGCTGTGCAGTGGGCAACCAAGGCTGCTTTTAACCCGTTCCTTGCTGGTGTGGGGTGAACACCCCCTCACAGTAGGCAATCCTTCTCGGAAGGGGCCAGGCAGATTAAGAACCTGGGAAGGGGGAAAAAAAACTGTGCATTTTTGTTATAATTATTCAATTGGTGTGACTTGCCTCTGGCTGGTTGTTTTATTTTTAATGGCTTTTTTACATGCTGAAAACTGATTTGCGTGTCATGAACAGGGCAAATAATTCTCAACCAATAATTTAGCTGACTAACTCCTCCCTATGCAACCAGTTGACAAAATCTTGGAGTCATTCACTGAACAGCAAATACACTTTGGTGTGACAGAAGAGATAGGACAGAAGTATTTTCCTTTTTCCTGTGATAATCAGGGTCCAGACACATCGAGGGGAGAACATGGAGGTTGAACCTCAAAGGATAACTGGCTAAATTAACTAATTGTATACAATGTCATTGGACTATAAAAGTATATAGAGTACGGTATTTTGTGTAAGCTTGGAATGTTCTACACTTTGTAATTACAAGATATGCCTACAGACTGTGGTTATGAATTTATTAAAATGTGCTCCTAATTTGTGCCGCAACATTCAGCTCCATCTCTCAGCGGGCCGGTGGGCAGTTAGGGAGGGCCTACCTCCCTAACCAAACAAGACTAGCTCCAACCTCCTGGAGGTTTCTTGTACAAACCAGAAAAAGATAAATGATGGCCCATTAGAGTTAATGGGAAGACACTGGGGAAATTCTATCAGAAAGTATCAATCTGCATAACCATGAGTCACCATAGTCAGAGAGAAAAGGACCCCTTTTTAAAAAGGAAGGGTTTCAACTGAAGCCCATCCAGAAACTGAGAGGGAGTCTCTTGGTGGGTGCTGTTCAGGAAAAGTGGCATCCCCTTTATGGAATAGAGGATGCTGGGAAACAGTTCAGAGACAATAGGTAGCTTGTATGAGAAAAGGGATTTTATCTAATTTTGGAAGTGTAAAGCCTGAAGTGGCATCTTTGTTTATTTTCTGTGTAACTTGTATATGTTAGTTTTTCCTTCTTATTTCATCTTTGAATCTGTGGGTTTTCTATTGATTTTTTGTTTGTTTATTTTTGCTCCAAGCAGGTGCAAATGGTGTGGAGCATGTGTGCCAAAGTATGCTGGGGGCTGGGTTCATGCCTTCAGGGGGGAAGAACCAGAGAGGAAAAGTCCAAGTGTCTGATAGTTAAGAACTTGGAGTGGATGGATTGGGGGAGATTCAGAACTGGAAGGGTTGTTGGAGTCACCTTGCAAGGCGTAACTAAGCTCATGAGAGTCACAGTGAGACCTTGTGCTAGTGGGCAGGTTACTGTTATCAGGGATCTGAATGAAACCTGCATAGCATAAAGTTACCCAGAGTCGGAGACCTCCTGGATTATGACTGGGGAGACTGGCTGGATCCCCTGACACTCGCTCGGCGCATGGGGCTCTCCAGGCCTTGTACTCCTCTATGCGTACTTCAGGAGGTGAGGGCCGCTTTGCCGCCCGCTGCTCAGGCCTACCTCGACCGGGTCCTGCACGAGGGGACGCCCTGCCCACCCTCCATCCAGGCCCTCCAGACCTTTTCATCGGGCCCCTGCCCCATGCACCCAACTGGCCCCCCCGCCCCTTCTCCGTGAGCTGGCTGCATGATCTGCAGCCGGTCCGCTTCCAGACCACGCCAAGGAAACACCTATACACACTCATGCTCCACACTCTTCACTTCCTCACCCTCGTGTCCCGCCCCAACACAAAGTGTCGGGACCTCCTACCACCTATAGAGGGTGAGAAGCCCCGGTGGGCCAGCCTATACTCCACCCTGATCCCGAGGCCCACCGGGGATATCAGCTGGTGGCTCCTTCACGGGGCCATGAGCATGGGCGTGTATTTGGCATGGTTTACCCGTCCCAGACACCTGCCCCTTCTGCGGCGTGAGGGAGACCCTGGCGCACGTTTACTTGGAGTGCACCAGGTTGCAGCCCCTATACCGGCTCCTCACAAATATTCTGTTACGTTTCTGGCTGCACTTTTCCCCTCACCTCCTTCTCTACGCACTCCCCATCCATGGCCCCACAAAGTCACGGGACCTGCTGGTCAACCTCCTCCTGGCCCTGGCTAAAATGGCCATCTATAAAACCAGGGAGAGGAGGTTGGCCGATGGAGTCTCCTGTGACTGTGGGGCCTGTTTCCGATCCTCTGTCCGTTCACGTATCCGGGCAGAGTTCCTCTAGGTGGCATCCACTGGCTCCCTTGATGCATTCGAGGAGCAGTGGGCGCTGTCCGGGGTTCTCTGCTCGGTGTCCCCGTCAGGCTCCCTTCTTTTGAGCCTCTGACCGCACTCCTGTCCCTGTTATTTCATTAGTTGTCCCCCAAAATCAGTTGGTTTTCAGGTCCTGTAGATCCTCCCCTTAGGCTGGGGGGGGATCCTTTAGCAGTGGGCGGGCTTCCCCCCCACCCCCTCCTCCCCAAAAAAAGTTACCCAAGGGTACAAGACAGGCAATGACAGAACTCCTTACTGTGGTCCCCAGAACATCACACCTTCATACCCCACCCTCCAATCATGAAGATTTCACCAGCAGGGTTGCAGAGTACTGAAAAAGGCATGAACCTTTACAGGTTTTCCCCCACATTTTCTCTTTCTTTTTCTCTATTTTGTAACATACTAAACCTACATAGTGGCAGTTACGCCATGCCGGCAAGACATCTACTGAACACTAGAACTCCACTGCGGCAGTCTTTACATGTGCCAGTATAAGTGGCTTGGAGTCTCTGAACCTCAACTAATAAGTATCTGGAGATCCTCAAATCCTGGTGCTTGCACTGAAGCACAGGTCTGATATTAAGACCTAATTGCAAGCTTCCAAAGAGAAGAATCAAACCACCGTGAGGTGCTCCTTGGGCCAATGTTCCCCTGGTAAACAAAGCACGGTACAATGGACAAAGATAGGACTGTCTGCCACAAAGGCAGATGTTAGTGAATTATTGTCTTTAATAAAATCAATGATGTCTGAGAAGCTAGTCTCCTTCCCAGAACTAATAAAAGATGTAGATAAACTTGCCAATTGAGTAACAGAAGTTGGAGGGTGGCTTAAACCAATGTTCTGATGTGTAATAGAGTATTCACTCTGAAATCTGTGCTAAAACTTATGCAACTCTTATATAATTTGTTACATAAGTTACAGATATGAACTACTGCATTCATTTGTAAACATATCAATAGCTGTGATTCATACTGTGGTGGTTTTATAAGTAACAGTGTAAACTGTGGATTTTAATATCAAATACCCAATTCAAGATTTGGTTTTGGAAAATAGGTGCGCGTTTGAGTGAACCCCCCCCCCCCTCAAATATATGTGTTAGAGCAGCTTGAGCATTGTAGAAAGCAAACATGAAAGTGTTGTAAACATGGCTGGACTTTGGGGCTATGTCTACATGAGCCACCCTTGCCCATAATTAACATTGTTTCTCCTTTAACAGTTTTTTAAATGTTAATCCTTTCTTGTGGTTTCCATTACTACATTATAATTTGTTACTCCAGTAGTTGGAGCCAATCACAAACACAAAAACAACCTTAAGCAGGCTGCAAAGACGGGTCATAAAAAGGTCATGCATTTTCACTATATGAGCAGTCTAACTTCTGTCTGAAAGTAATTCTGTATTATATTGCTTAGCATTACTTTTTTGCAAAGCTTTATGGGAATTTTGCAAACAATCTCTCAATGCTAGCCAGGAGGGGATGCTGGGAATTTTAAGCTTACATGGTAACACCTCTGCTGATCTTGTGCCCCCAGTGAAGTATATTGTCGCTAGATTTTCCCCTCTTCCTTGCATCTTGAAAATGTCAGATCTGTTAATATTAGTTATCAAAAAACCCTGAAAGATTGGCCCTGTTGCAATAGGGATGTTCACTGCTCATTAGTCATTGTACTGTAAGAGTAAACACACACACCCCTCCAAATAAATTTGCCATTGCTGATGCTATAGTACTTCCAACTTATTTTATGACTTCTAATTTCCCTGATACTTTTCCTCCTTTGCCTGCCTGCTAAGAAGTTGGGTGGGAGCCTAGAAATATCAGTAACATGCAAAGAGGAAATGAAAGAGAACAGAATACTGCTTTTTAATTTCCTTTTGTGTCAATTTGTTTACAGTATCCAGGTTAAACTTGGTTGAGTTCAAGGGTCTGTATGCCAAGGTATTTTGCGTCCCCATTGCACGGGACTATCTTTGGACCTGATGCAATGTTTTTGGAAGACAAAGGAAAGACTCTCATTGACTTCCAGAGGCGCTGACTCAGACTATTAATGCAAGACTTGTGACTTTGTTCATTGATATGAATTAATTAGGATTTAAAAGTAATATATGAAGATAATGGCATGTTATTTAATTGTTAAATTTCAGTGATCTTCTACATTAACATTGCATTAGTTCATCATAATTAACATTATTACAGGGAATACCTAGTGAATTAATAATGACCACAAGTTAGCAGTAAGGACACAGTATGGATAGATTCTAAGGAAGATTTATCATCTTTTATATCCTCCTGGTGAATATATTTATGTAGACTTTCCTTTATCTTTGTGTTTGCTTGTATTTCTTTACCCTATAGTAGATGAAGCAATGCCAGAACAGAAAATGATTAGAAGCAATGATATTGACTAACTTATATTCACTGGATATACAGTAAGATGTGCTCATCTGTACTTGCTGTGAATCTGGTGCTAGTGTCATAGTTAACTCTCATCATTATAGTCACTGCCAAAGATATTGGTGATAAACAATGTACCATTACTTTCAAATTTTCCTTTTGCAGTCTGCCATTTTGTATTGGTGAATAGTGTAACAAGTTTTGCATTGCTGTAATTCCGTTAAATCAATGGGCACAGTGGCATATTAACAAGGATTCCAGTATCTGCAAATATGGTTGTAATAGGTGATCCATGGCTAGTGAAGTTGTGTTGTTACTTGCACTACTATTTATGTTGGTAAGCATTTTATAATACAGATCATTTCCTTGCAGTCAGCAACAACAGCTAGGGAGAAGGAAGCCACTTAGGCTAAAATATGAATGAATGGATCAGAACTGTTGGCTAAATCTTGAATCAAACGCTTAAGGTATGAAAATATTTGAACACGTATTTTAAATGTATTTTTCATTTTCAAACAATTCTGCATTTCTTGGTTCTGGCCTAGGATACAAGTTTATTAGCAAGAAAATCTAGTTTATTGGCAAGAAAATGTCTGCCTCAGTCAGAAACAGGAAATACCGTACATCTTATGAGTGAGCATGTTCTTATGAGCTTTCCAGGCCAATTCTCACTGCAGATGCCTGCTGGAAAATGTAAGTGTCTTTTAAATCTGCATTGCTGCTTGTGAGATTTTTTTTTTCCTTTTTAAGTTTCCAATTTGAAGATTTTAAGCATAAGTCTTGCAGGCAGGAAATGCAGCCATTGTTCTTACTCTAAAACTATATGATCAAAGAGAGGAGCTCTTGTAACTCAATGTTTTGCTGCCACAAAAAAACTATTTGTTGTGGAGGTGGAGGGGGAATCTTCCCCTGAAGCTACAGTAGCTGCAAATAGAACAATAAATCTGACATAGTCTTTCGCTGTGAGTATGGGTAGCAGTGCTTGCAATCTGTGTATACATCATGTCTGTGGGAAGTGCACGTCCTCTAAGAATGTATGGTTGTTAAGATTAAGAAACAAATAATGGTGGGAGGGTTCATTGAATTTGCTCTCAACCTTTTGGGGCAGTATTTTTGTGGTGCATTTAAAACCCCAGGACACCATGTAATTACTTGAATGCTTCATTTAAGAAACAGAATCTAACTTCTTGCCTCCCATTAACTACAGTGGGATTTAGGGGCACGCATTATCTTACAGCTATGTTTCTTAACTGGTGGGCAGGACCCCAAGAGGTGGAAGTCATGAGGCATTGAAAATTTCATTGCAATTCTAAAGCAGAATAATTTTGTGGCAGCTAAAAACGTCAACATTTGTGTGATTCGATATATTTGCTGTATTATATGGGCTGATCATTCTCATCATCAACTCATTTTTTACTCTTTTAGTAAACATAAAGGGGAATTGTGACTTTCTTTTTACTTTAAATAAAGGGTTGCCAACTTTTAATATAATGATTTGTATTGCAGTAGTGCCCTGAGGTCCCAGCCCCATTGTGCTAGGAGCTGTGCAAACATGTAACAGAACAAATTGTCTCTGCCCCAAATAGCTTACAGTCTAAGAATAAGATGAGATACAAAAGGTGCTTACAGTGGTTACAACAGACAGGCAAGATAACAGGATGACTAACCATTGTCAACTCTCACATAATTCCCTTCACTATCCTCTTTCTTTTATCTTTATTTTATATGCCTTTTCACTAGTTCTCCACAGCCTGAGATCTTGCTCCTTGCTCTTTCTTTACCAAATCAAAGAGCGCTTCTGCATTCATCAACCCCTGTTGTTGTTGTTTTGTTTTTAAGATCTAAGGGTATGTCTGTACTGCAGTGTAAGCCCAAGGTTTGAACTCAGACTCAAACCTAACCCACCTGCTATCTACATACATACATTGCGCTAACCCAGGCTCAGACTCAGAGTCCCAGGACCCAGGGTTGAAGCCCTGTTGCTTTGCAATGTAGACACAGACCCATGGGACTTGTGCTCTGGGAGTCCACCAAAAGTATCCCACAGTCTGACTTTTTGTCCTCTGGACAGTCAAGTTTGGTGGACTGTCAAGTTTTCCCACACTGCACCGTGAACAAAGGGCGGGAGGGCACTAGGATGTCTGGGATATGGGTGATCAGTCTCAGGTCTTCATAATGCAGAATAGACACTAGAGCCCCAGGTTGGGACCCAGGGTTCAACGATTCCTAACCTGGGGTTACAATGAGTGTAGATGCTCAGATCCTAGGTTAACAAATCCAGGATCTGCTAATTTGAGCTCTACTAATTCTGGGCTTCTATTTCAATGTAGACATATCCCAAGTCTTCTACCTACTAACAAAACAAGACATATACAAAATCCTATACAAGGCAAACCGTAAAAAATGTTCTTGAAGACAAACTGGGCCAATTAATTCCTCCTGCAAGTGCAAAGGGCCTGCTTTCCCCATTAGCTGGCACAAGAAACGTATCATCAAGTCACTCTTAACTGTAAGCCAGTTACATTTATAAGTGACATTAATAAAGATGTTCAAAAGCAAGTCTTACTCAGAAGAAATTACTTCTCTCACTTAGGGACCTGATCCTGCACTCAGTGAAGCCAAAGGGAATATTGATAGGATGAGGGCCTTAGAACATGGAACCAGAGAGTGTATATATTTCTCTATTTTTGGAGTTAATTATCTGAGAATCTGTTCAGAATTTCAATTAGAGGGCCAGGTTCAATAAAAAAATACATTTAGAAAAAAATCAATGTTTTGGAACCTGCTCTCAAGGCTGTAGGGTTTTGCTGCCAGAAATGCATTACATTATTTCTTGCTCTATTTTAATGGAACTAGCATTCCAGCAGCACCAGATTAGTGTGATCACCATTAGCACTGTGTGAAATGTTGAAGGGCTTTTGTATTTATTTATTTATTTATTTATTTTATTTAAAGAAAACGTGCATACAAAACTGAAAACAACTGACAACATTTTTGGTGAAATCTCTGAGTGTACAGTTTAACCTGAATGTGCCAGGATTTAAACTTTTTTACTAATTCTAGGGTTTGATGCTGCTGCCCTGGACATGCCCTGTATGCTGGGAGAGGCACAGTGTGGGACAGTAAATGCAGAGGCATAGGGCCAAGTTGTGGTGCAGATGCTCAGCAGGATGTTTCCCTAGGCCAAGGGAATTCTCTGCTGAGCATCTGCAGCTAGATAATGGCTCCTTTGCACCACTGCTGTCGTTAAAGAATCTGTCTTATTGTTTTTCTGCCACACTGAGTGGTTTGTTTGGTTCTGATGGTTTTGGATTATATTTCCTGTCATGTGTTGTTAATTGCCATAAGTACTTTGGGCATCAGTACACTATAAATAAAAATGTAATTAAGATGATGATGATGAATTGTATACTAGAGCAGGGTGTACAAGCTCTTTAAAGCAGGTGAGAAATCCAGCATGGCCCTGCTCTTGGTCCCTGCTCAACACCAAAGTACTCTGGAAGGGGACAACTGGGTGCTGAGGACGACTGCAGTAAGGCATGCTGGGAGGGAAAGATCAAATCACTTTCCTTATAATAGGGTGGGGGGACTGGAAAGGAGTTGGAGCTGTTGATCTCCAGTAAAGGACCTGGGAGGCATCCTTTTGCTGTACAAAGAAAGCAGAGAGAGGAAGTGATGCAAATGCTGTTATAATTATTTATTAAATTATAAAACCTTTCCAGATATTTTTAAACGGTGTGAGCAAGTCTTGGAAGATCTGCTGTGCGGTGGTGATTTTTTTCTTTAGGGGGGCTGTGGTAAGCAGCTGAGTGAGTTTGCTCTCATCCTTACTCTCTAACTGAAGTCAGTTCTTGAGACAGGGTTGCTCCCTGGAACTAGTCACTGACGTTTAGGCTGAGATTGCCTGTGTGGTCTTTATGACCACCCTTGTTCCAGTGCTGCTGTAGGTGTGTAAATAAAACAAGTTGCCACAGTATACCCAGACTCTGCACTGCTGATTTCTCCTCCAATAAAAAGTTGACCTGCAAGGCACTAACTTCTATCATAGCTCAGCAGTGCAGCAACAGTAGTTCTATAGGTGGTTTAAAAACAAAAATAAAAAAATAGAAGGGACATTGCTCTGAAAAGACAGATAATTTAATAGGGAATAATTTCTATAAAACTCTATAGAACCCTATTTGCTTCATAACAATTACATGTTATAGGACCTTTTCACCATGGTAAAAATTAATTACCTCTAAGACTCTTACTGTCCTTCCTGAAAAGAAGTTGGCTATTCTTTGCAATTTAGTTTATCGGCATTGGCTGCTTTCTTTCTAGAGGACTATTACATTGCATGGTTTCCTACTTATTTTTCCCAGTCTTTTTTTAAGACTATGTAGACACTGATCCTGCAAACAGTTACACATGTGCTTAATGTTGTGCACACATGTAGTCTGGTTGATTGCATATGTGTGCAAAGTTAAATGTTTTACATGATCAAGGCCTTACTGTATTCTATACTGGCCAAAAACTAATAATTTGACCTGTACCTCAGCATTCTGACCAAAGCTTCATCCCCAAAACATCCATGTTTGTTAGTGGAAAAATGTATCTCTTTCATCTTCTGGAATAATACACTGGTCAAACATGGGTTTCTCTTCTCAACATCTAAATTATTAAATCTCCTTTCTCAGTCCCTCCTGCCAACTCCCCTTGTAACGAAAGCATTTACTTAAATGTGTTGACTTCCTCCCAGTGCATGCAGAAAAGAAAGGGGGGTCATTTAAGCTTCTAAGTGCAAAAACAAAATGTACTGTACCTCTTGTAATGGGGAACAATCAAATGTCCATATGCTTAAGTATGGCACAGTGTTAAAGAGACATTGATATATTATCACCCAGAGTAGGAAGAAATCTGAAGATGTAACGAAGCTTAACCATTAGCAGCTCTGTACACGTAGCTGCAAATATCTTGCTCGGCAAGTCTTTTGTTAGCACAGTATCAAGATTAAAGAAGTTTTTTGCATCCTGCCACTTCCTTTAAAAAGCAAAACAAACAATTGCTTAACAGGTAGGATATTCTTTCATTGATCATGTGTATGATTTATTATGCTAATAAATCCAATTTCATTGAAACACATATTGTTCCAAACAAAGTGAGACAAAGGCTGAATTTAGGTCATTATATGTCTGGAACCCATCATAGAAATAAAATAATTAGAGAATGATTAATCTTCTCAGTTATTATGAAAAAGTGTAAAATCTAAACTATACCCCCAAAAATTAAATAACATGCAAATTGCAGCATACACTTATTTTTTAATATCAAATATTCCAGTGGTATGATGATAAATGTTCTTCCTTAATAATACAATGAATGTAGAAATTGCTAACGCCACCTAAAGTGTTGACCTGAAAATGAATCTGAACCATTTCTCTTATTTCAAATAATAGCACAATAGGGAAAAATAAATAGTTTTATTGGTTTGTTTTAATCGTTTTAAGTTATTTGTAAACACGATTTTGTTTGTTCTCATCTGTGTTGTGTTTTGTAGAAAATTTTCTACTTTTAAATTAATAATTGTAAGCAGGGTCTGAATGAGTTCTCCCCTGACTTCTAGCTGAGAGGGGGAGAGACTTCAGGAGCAAACTGTATTTACATAAACACATCTACTCTGCCTAGATATCCAGCAGATAGAGCGGTGTTGTTCAAAGTGATCAATTTTGGCAGGTGTTGAGTTACAAATCACTTTTTAGTATTGAATGCAGGGGTAGTGAAATGTTAACAATGTTGTCTTTATTGTATGAATAAAGGGGAGAAGAACTGTGCTTAACCTATCCCAGATGAGGGGGTCACCCTCAGCTGAAAGGACCTTGTTAAACCAGGGGCTCGAATGTCAGACCTTGTGAAAGTAAGAGGAGTGGGTACAGGTGTCTCAGCCAGAAGAAGTGGACCCTCCCTAAGGATCCCTGGTCTGGTTTAACCTGTTCCTCCCCACTGTTCAAAGATAGAGCTAAATAGGCTCCACTAGAAGCCTTTTGTTATTTTAAGTGCTCAAAAGAGCTGACAATCACTTGTGGTGGGGCAGCATTTCTGCCCAGCCTAAAAGCGGAAAATCACTGAGAGCTGGGTGAAACCTCAAGAGACTAAATGCAGAGGTCACAGCAGAGAGGCAGATGGCAGAAGGTGACTGGCGAGTGGAATGGTGGCTGGTGAGGCGGCAAGAGGAGCAGAATGAGGAACTGTGGCTGGTGGGACAGCCAGCCAGAGCAAGTGCTTAGATGGCGGAACAAGCAAGGTGTCTTCTTCCCTGGGTGGGAGGTGAACTGACTCAGCTGTACCTCTGAACCCTGCATCCTCACTGACCAAGGACACCCACTGTGAGTGGGATATGGTGAGGGAGCAGAGAGAGGCACAGAAAATGAACTTTTGGTTGTGGAACTCAAGAACATGAGGCAGAAGGCACTTCCCCACCAACTCTGAAGACGTCCACGCAGTGTGCAGCAGCAGTCAAAAAAACAAACAGGATGTTAGGAATCATTAAAAAAGGGATAGAGAATAAGACGGATAATATCTTATTGCCCGTATATAAATCCATGGTACGCCCACATCTTGAATACTGCATGCAGATGTGGTCTCCTCATCTCAAAAAAGATATACTGGCATTAGAAAAGGTTCAGAGAAGGGCAACTAAAATGATTAGGGGTTTGGAACGGGTCCCATATGAGGAGAGAGTCAAGAGGCTAGGACTTCTCAGCTTGGAAAAGAGGAGACTAAGGGGGGATATGATAGAGGTATATAAAATCATGAGTGGTGTGGAGAAAGTGAATAAGGAAAATTTATTTACTTGTTCCCATAATATAAGAATTAGGGGGCCACCAAATGAAAGTAATGGGTAGCAGGTTTAAAACAAATTAAAGGAAGTTCTTCTTCACATAGCGCACAGTCAACCTGTGGAACTCCTTGCCTGAGGAGGTTGTGAAGGCTAGGTCTATAACAGGGTTTAAAAGAGAACTAGATAAATTCATGGAGGTTAAGTCCATTAATGGCTATTAGCCAGGATGGGTAAAGAATGGTGTCTCTAGCCTCTGTTTCTCAGAGGGTGGAGACGGATGGCAGGAGAGAGATCATTACCTGTTAGGTTCACTTCCTCTGTGGCACCTGGCATTGGTCACTGTTGGCAGACAGGATACTGGCATGGATGGACCTTTGGTCTGACCCAGCACGGCCATTCTTATGTTCTTAAAGTATTGCCCCTCAGAAGTGCCCAGGGGTGGTGTGAAATTTTCCCAGGTTACTGGGTGGGGGCTCGAGCCAGTTCTGTGTTCTACTGTTGTAAAGGAACCGCTATTACTGAATCCAGCCCTGGTTGCTGCCGGCGCCACCTGGCAGAAGGGTTATATAATACTAATAATTTAAATGTACATAAGCCTACAGCTGTTTGGGGGAAAAAGCAGATAAAATTCATGAACATTTTGATGATTTTTTTTTTTTTGCTTAAATTTGAAATTTCTATGAAACATTGGGGAAAAATCATTTTGATATTGAAAATTTCGATCAGCCTCATGGAACAGTTTAAAAAATCATGCATTTCAAAGCACTATTAATACTTATTAATTCCATTTTACATGTGGGGAAACTGAGGTACAGCTATGTAGAGTACCTTGCCCCATGTCATGGAGTGAGTTAATGGCAGAGCCAAGAGGCATCTAACATACAATGTATACATGTGGTTGCAATTCTCATGCTACTGTTGTGCTATGGTGAACACGTGATACTTCGCATGAAAACTTTGTTTGCACTTTACAATACAGTGGAAGTGTAATTACACTATGTGATTATGCGTTTTGAATATGCATTTTTAATAACTAAATACCAGTTCTTCATATAACCAGAAAGTTCACTACTTTAAGGAACTATTTTATTATGATTATCCCTTGGGTTCATACATTATGTGTGTATTTTTAGCAATTACTTGCATTAATTCTATTGTGTTTACACTGTAATCACTCAAGTCACATAGTTAGATGAATTAAGTAGTAATTCCACAAACAAAAACTTATTTAAAAGGGATTATGGTGGGTTAAGTGAGCCATCCCCACCCCCAACCCATGTAAACAGTAAAATGTAAGGACATGCCAAGTTATGAGCCACTTTTAAACTTTAACTAAAAGCCCACACATCAAATTTCCACTGACAGTGACAGGGTCCACATGTTCACAGGGAAATCCCACCTGCTTGCCGCAGATAAGAAAACATACCACACATCAGTTAGCTGCCTCACAATATATTGCAAAACCCTAATTACAACTTCAACAACAAAAAATAATTAATGTTCACATATGTGCACCAGCAGAGCATTCAGCATGTTGTGTGTTTGGGTGGGAAGCAAGAGATTGTTAAATTCCTGAGTAGGGCTGCTAGAAAATTTCCCATCAAAACTGTTTTTTGCTAGATACCTGGGTTTTTGACTAAATTATTTTGCAAAAAGTGTTTCATGACTTTTTCTGGAAAGAGCCATTATCTAAAGTTTTATATGGTTCCTAAAAGATGGTAGATTTTCTTTATGGGGGTATTTTAGTGGGTTTACAGATGCTTGGCTGCATTTTACAGGCTTATTAGAACAGCTCATCTCTCATTCCTCGGTGATTACAAAACATTAGCTAACTGTGAGTTATATGATTTTTTTTAAAGTACTTCCCATATTTTTTGTGAAACTATTACAAAATTACCAGAAATTAGGTAATTTAGACATCGTGTATATTTTAAACATCTGTTTTAGTGGGCTCATTTCTCCCCTTATCTTTCCAGATTAATAAAGTAAATATTTGTTTGCCTTGAATGACTTCCCTAAATCCTTCCTTTTCTAAATCAAATATACCAAATAGGTATGAGTATTACTTTTATGCACAGTTGTGATTCTGTTTAATTTGGTTCACATTTAAGAACACAATTCTGAATGTAAACGGATTTTCAAAGCAGACTAGGGGGTTTAGACAAATAACTTCCATTAAAGTGAATGGAAAATATTGGTCTAAATCCTCTAGAATGCTTTCAAAATCTCAGCCCTAGGCTTTTTTATTAGGCCACTGTTCATTTGAAAGCCACAGTCATAGCCAATTGATAAGCCATAGGCAGTCTTGTTCCCATAAGGGGCACAAAAACTGTTTTCCATTCTTAAGATGGAATTCTTTAAGAGCTCAGCTTCAAATAACATACGCAAAGGACAGGTGGATGACGCTTTATCGTTGCTTCCATATTTATTGTTGCAGCATGAGCAGCTCTTGTTTGTGAACCTGCAGCTTTGAGTTGGATGAAAGCGGCTAGAGAACGCCCCTGCCAATCTGGACATTGTTAGTAGTTCTTTGAAGCAAAAGTAATACTAGGACTTGTTACTGAATTAGGACTCTTGCTATTTTGTTTTTAGTTTGCTTGCCAAAGAAAAATGGCAACAGTTTTACTCTTCTCTGAAGGCACTGTAAGCTTTTTTCAGGAATACAGAGAGGCAGAGTAGGTTCAGAGGTCTGGGCGGAAAGCTAGACATTTGCTATCCAATTAATAGTTGAGAGTTCTTTCTAAGCCTCATTATCCACAAAACTTTGAGTAGCACCAGCTTGGTGGCTGAGTAATGGCTAATGTACAAAGGATGACCCTGACATGCAGATTTTTTAAAGTTTCAAACGAGAGATTATTAAAGAAATAAAAACCTAAAAACTAAATTCTACTCTCCGCTATTCCATAAAACTCATTGGGAACTGGGTTCTCATACCTGAGGGCAGGATATGTTGCTAAAACAACACCATAGGCTTTGGCTTTTTAAAATCCTTCTTATTATAATAGAAAGCAGGAGATATGTGTGAGTGACACTACATATTCTTCATGGAGATATGCTTATGATATGAATATGACATAACTAAGATATGTTTTATGGAAGATGGATCATGTGAGGTATCATTGTAAAGATTATGATTTACTGAATATGATTATCCTATTTGTATGCATGTATCATTTCTGTATCTGAAGTTAGAAATATTGACTATGTAACAATTGCAACTGTGTTTATACTTGGGGAACGCCCAGCAGACAGTAGGCAATCAGCCTGGATGGGCCATTTGGGAAAACAATAGAACTCTGAAGATGCTATTCTCCCACCTTCCTGAGAAACTTCCTGGGATGCTGCTTTGACACTTCAGGGTCACGTGATGATGTCACCTGGCACTGGATTCCATCTTGGACTTCTGGTATTTTTCCACTGGGGAGAGGGGGGAATCACACTGAGAGACAAAGGCTTCCCGCCATATATAAATCCTATTTAATGCAGGAAAGTGAGGCAATCAAGGTTCTTCTCCACTGTCTCCCTGCTCAAGAAGGAAGACTGCTTGAAACAAAGGAACTACGCTTGGGGTGGTGGGAGGCGGGCAGGGGCTGAGCCCAGATGAGAAAGGTCTAGCCTGTGAAAGGAATACCTGGAGATTGAAGCTGCAAGCAATGCAGTTTACCTTCAAGAAACTCTGCAACCTGCTTGAAACAACATTTAGGGTGAGAATTTGCTATTACTAACCAGTTAATTTAGTGTATTAAGCTTAGTTTGTGTGTTTTGTTTTATTTGCTCAATAATCTGCTTTGATCTGTTTGCTGTCCCTTATAATCACTTAAAATGTAGCCTTTGTAGTTAATAAGCTTGTTTTGTTTCCTAAAACCCAATTTATGCAATTCATAACTGGGGGTGCAGAAAGCTGTGCATATCTTCCTCCACATTGAGGGAGGTAGCGAATTTAATGAGCTTACACTGTACAGATTTCTGTGCAGCGCAAGACAATACAATTTTGGGTTTACTCGCCAGAAGGGGTATGCACTTGAGTGCTGGGCAGTTTCCTAGTTGAGTCTTCCCATGCAGACCCTGTGTGATTCTACAGCTGGGTGTGTACCTACCGCTGTGTGTGCTGGAGGAGGCCAGAGAGCCTAGCTCTGTAAAAAACTGTAAGAGAGGCCAGGCTGGTGGAGAAGGCAGGCTCAGTGAAATCCCAGTACATCAGGTGGCACCCTGGAAGGGGGGTCCAACCCATTACAATATGCATAGGCTGCCTGCATATATTTTATTGGCTGGTGCATTTTACTTGCCAGAGCAGGGCTTTCTTTAGTTGACACTGAGGAGCCTTCAGGCTGGGAACTGAAATGAAAACAAACTTTTGCAAAGTTTTAGTTAATAATGTATAAGGACTCTACTGTTTTTCCCTTTTCTGATATTATAAAAAGGGTTTGTGCCCTGTTTCGGTTATGCCAAGTTCTGTATGCCGAAGGTGAGCATTTTAGAATGAGACAGTCCATGGAGCCTTTTTAAAATATATTACTGAGCACTGAAACTGAGAAAAATATGGAATTTGAAAGTAAATGTCTCAGTGTACACAATTAAGAAGGATTTTAAATATTTCAAACCTTTATTCCTTTGCAGCTTCTTTTGCAATGGTATGTCCAAAATATTATTTCTTTCAGTGATGGGATCTGTTCCCTTATGGCTGTTTCACTCTGTGCACCCTCGGGTTTCCCAGTAGCATCTCACAGGAGCAGAGCTTCCAGTCTACTTCCTAACCCACAATGAGTAGCCAAGATGTCACTCACACCACATTTTACCTCCTTCACACTAGAGGACAGGCCTAATAATGCTCTCTTCACACATGTTGTTTGCAGTGCTCTTGTTAGCCATGTTTGTCCCAAGGTATTAGAGAGGCTGAATTCTACTGGTGAAAGAGAGAAACTTTTGAGCTAGACAGTTCAAAATGTCAGAAACAAGTAAATTAACCATAAAAATTAATCCTGGAAGGCACTTTGAATTTTCACACACATGCACACAAAAGACTTCTAATGCAGTTAAGCAATGACAAATAAATCATACAGAAAATAAAAGATGTGAGCCATAATCTCCTTCCCTTGGCATTGTTAGAAAATCTTGCAAAACTGTTACCTACATTTGGTTACGTGGGAGACAGAATTGTAGCAATAATACTATTTTACAGCTTTCATAATGTAGTCCTTTGAAGGCAAAGGAAAGACTCCCTTAACTATAGATAGTGCCATTACATTACAACCCCGAGTAGGAGCTGCAGTGTCTGAGGGAGAAGTTAAGGAAAGATTGTCCATTCAGGAGGCTCAATTCCTCACTGAACTTCCTAGTGCCATAGTTCTGCTCCGCCCATCCCTCTTTCCCCCCCTGTGGGGTAATCTTGGACCTTGTGGCAAATAGTCATAAGGATGGCAAATATCTCTGGGGCTTGTGCAGCATGCACCACAGAGGGAAAGATTTCTTGTGCCCCTTCCTGCACACACTCTCGGGAGCCAGAAACAATCAGGCCATTAGACTCAGTTGCTAACTTAACCTGTCAGTCATCAGAGTTGATACACTTTTCTCAAATCAAATTTCTCTCCTTTTGAGCTCATTTCCCCTAAATATATATCATGGACAATTCCCATTTGATCTGTTGTTACTGCAATACACTAGACTTTTATATGCCTACATAATTCACTGCCTTAAATGAACAAAATGTTATCCCAGTTTACAGAGATCCTAGGCCTGATTCTCCTTTGTCTTGCACTTTGGGCCAGATTAGGACTGGTGAAGGGACAAAGGAGAGGTAGATTGTGCCTCCCCTATGCAGGAGCTGGCTAAGGCAAGCCTGAGAAAGTACTGCTTATTTGGTATATCAATTGCTGCAATGTACAGTGTTGTTAACAGGAATTGATGAGAACTACTGAAGTTACTATGCATCTTATTCTTAGATGGATGAGTGATACATTACGCTGGTGAAGGTGTTGTGGGGTGTGGTGGAGAGGTTGGGTGATAGGTTTGTATGTCCATTTCAGATTTGATAGGTGATCTGTAAAGGAGAATGCCTTTCGATACAGGAAAATTCCCCCCTTACACTGTACCTTCTTAGCAGAAAAGCAGAGTGCCAGAAAGAGAGAGCTGGTAGAGGGTAAACATGTTCACTTTTTTGGTTGCACCGCTCACTTACATGGTCCACCCCCTCCCCACAGGATGCGGGGGGCACAGGCAGGGCCAGCGCTGTGGCTCATTGGCTATTGGGAACTGCAGGGTCGGCACCTGCGGACGGGGGCAGCATGCGGAGCCCCTGTGGCCACCCCTCCACCTAGGAGCTAGAGGGACATGTTGCCACTTCCTGGGAGCCACCTGGGGTCAGCACCGCCCGGGGCCCACACCAGGAACCCCTTCCCGCACCCCTGCCCCGGCCTGGAGCCCCCTCCTGCACCCCAAAGCCCCCCATCCCACCCCAGAGCCCTCATCCCCTCCCACACCCCAACCCCATGCCTGAGCCCAGTGAAAATGAGTGAGTGAGCGAGGGTGGGGGAGAGTGAGCTATGGAGGGAGGGGGACATGGAGTGAGTGGAGATGGGGCCTCAGAGAAGGGGCAGGGCAAGGGTGTTCAGTTTTCTGCAATTAGAAAGTTGGCAACCCTAGGTGTGACCCACAGTCTGAGGACCACTGAGCTAGCGCATCTTAATAACTGCCACAAACTAAATAATAAATAACAGTAATACTACTACTAGCACTGAATACACTGTTATTTCATGCCATAAGTACCCCTAGTGCTTTAAAGACTGTAACAAGAGCAGGGGTCAAATTTTGTGCCTGTTACCCTGGAGTAAATCCAGAGTAGCCCCTCTCAGGATTTATTCCATTTAGTATACATGAGAGGAGAGAATGGCCTCAGGTCTCTGCCCTGAGAGGAATATATTGTAAGGCCCTGATACAGGAAATGACTTACGTATGTGCTTCAATACATTCCTATTCAGAACACAATTTAAGCACATTCTTAACTTTAGGCATGTATATAAGTGAAGTCCTCAAGAGGGATACTTTTCTGAACTGAGGCCTAATTTGGACAAAAGCAGCACAAGGAATATCATTGATACTGATTATATGCACTGTATGGATTTCCCTTTGCTACTATTTGAAATTTATTTTGCTATTTATCTCTTAATCAGTGCAATACCTGATTTTTGGGGGAAAAAAATCAAATCATTCCCTTTTCACTCTTATTTCAGCCTCAGTCAAATGTGAACAATAGCAGTAATTGCCTGTTTTTGGTGTTGCCCCCCCCCCCCCGCCCGCAAAAAAAACAGGGTTTTAAGTTGCATTACATTTGAAAGACAAGACACTTCATGGGAGGGTTGCCAGTCAGTCTCTTGTGAGCCATGCAGCTCTTAAGTAATTACCATTCCAAATGTGCAGCTGAAACAAAGTTGAAGGAAATCACAAATGTAGACTAATTGTACTATTATCTAAGAATCTTTTGGACTGACTGGTCCTGATTCTCCACAGCTTTGCACCTTCATTTACAGCTATGCAAAGTGCATAATAAACGCCCCATTCTGAGTTGTGAGTGTTTTACACTCACTTTGCTCTCAGTTTACAGAACTGTAAATGATTTGCACAATGTGCAAGGCTGTGGAGAATCAAGCCCAGGGCCATCCCTAGGCATACACAGCATATGCGGCTGCGTGGGGCACTGGAAAATTTGGGGCACCATTCCCCTCACTGGCCGTGGCTGGAACCCTCTTTTCTCTGGTCCCTCCCCCGTGCTGGGCCCACAGGCTTCTCCCCACCCACAACCCCGCCTCCTCCCTCAGGCTCCAGCCTCCGGCTCTGCCACTCCAGCCCCGGGGAGCCCAGAGCGGAGTCCCTCGCTGGACCCTGCCTGGCTGAGCCACTCGGTCTCTGGCGGGGGCCAGGACAGGAGGAGCGAAACTTCGACATGAGTCAGCGGGGGGGGGAGTGAAGGAGAGGGGACTTAAAGTGACTTAAAGTGCGCTCACTGTCTCTCACACTTCCCTAACACACACACAGTCTCTCTCACACAGAGACTGGCTCTCTCACACAGAGACTGGCTCTCACACCCACATACACTCTGCCTCTCACGAGTCACAGTCCACCAGTTCAGATTGTCTCTCTCTCACACACACGCACACCCATTCACACTTGTATTATTGTTGTTGTTATTACTGCTTGGTACTTCCTGTCAAAATGCTGGTGGTGAGCCAGGAGTGGCCAGGGGCTGCAGGAGGGCTGTGTGCTCTGGCAAGATGCAGCCCCCATGTGACAGCATGAAGCCTTCCTTGAGCCACTGCCACAGCATCTGCTGTGTACAAAGCTCAGTGTGTGTCAGCAATGGGGGGAAGGGGGCTCTGGGGGTCCGTGGGGGGGGGTGGAGGGGTCAGTGGTGCTGGCTGGTGACCGCCTTCAGTGGAGCATAGGGGCACCAGTTTAATAATACTGGGTAGGGCCCCATAAATCCTAAGGATGGCCCTGATCAAGCCTATTGTTTTCTTTTATTAAAGTCTTTTTTATCAATATATATTGGTATACTGGAATGGGCTTTATTCCCACCAGTCACATCATTACTACATACCAAGATGAGAAGATGCTGGTTAAGGTTTAATAGCAATATACTTAGGCTAGGTCTACACTGGGAGGGGGGGAGGAATCGATTTAAGATATGCAAATTCAATCCTATTCAACTTACCCTGCTGTGAGGACAGCGGCAAATCGACTGCTGCGGCTCCCCCGTCGACGGCGCTTACTCCTCCTGACGAGGTGGGAGTACGCACGTCGATTCGGGGATCGATTTATCCGTCTAGATGAGACGTGATCAATCGATCCCCGAGAGATTGATTTCTACCCGCCGATCCGGGCGGGTAGTGTAGACTAGCCCTGTATGTCACAACAGCAAACATCAGTACTCTGTTGCAGAAAATATAGCTGACCACAAATAGTTCCTATATTCACAATGGAAGCCCCAACATTCCCCTCCACAGTGTTATCCAACTTAGTACTTTATACTACAATACTGTTTACTAAAAGATAAGATTTTAGTGTACAGTTAGGGATTGATGAGTTCTGGAGTGAGATTGTTTTGCAAACTCTGTTTAGGGTCACAACAGCTTTACTTTCTTGCCATTTAAAACTCCTATTATTTTCTCTAGTGTTTCAAGTATGATTCACTTTTAAACATAGGTATTCCTAGCTAAAGGGAAGCCTGTGGTATGCATTAGGTATTGAATAACCCTTCCTCATGTCCAAAGAAACAACCTAGGCTGGAGTAAGTGGGTGATTATATGCAAACTATGGCTAAGTTGTGCAAACACACACACACACACACACACAACTTCTTTTAGAACTCTACCAAGAAGACTTTAAAAATTGTGAAAATTAATGCTTGTCCTCTGGCTTGAAAGAGACTATGTTTAAGAATAATGTATGTTTGAATAGTGTATCTACCTCCTACTTTGTAAGGGAAAACTTAAACGTGGCTTCAACTAGGATGCCTCCTTAATGCATGACCCTGAAATTGTTTTTAGCTTGATGCCTTACTGTCTGCAAGTAATTAATATTTATACATTGCAGTAAGCGCACATAGTTCTTTTTACAAGACAAAAATACACGTTAACCTTACAGAAACTTTATAGATGAGCATTTCACACCTCTCTGAATGCATCTTATCTGCTGTTGCTCTATCTTGTAGGGAGTGCTATTTAGAGCCAGTAATAAGATTGACCAGATAGTTCTGCAATGGCATTAAAATGGATAGTAGAACTCAGGCTGTCCCTGCATGACAGAAGTTCTCTCTGTATGCATGATTTAAGAATGTCAGTGCTCTGTAGATATGGATGCAGTGGTCACTTAGATTGGGGTTGCCAAAATTGATCCTTCTTATAAAAGAATTCCACTGTAGTCCTAACTGTGGGCAGCCTTTCAAGTCTGTCAGTTTTAAGTAATTGAGAATGTTTTCTCTTCACATCATTTTCCAGTGCGCGTGGTAGTTTACTGCTGAATGCTTTCTCGAGAGAGGTAATAGTTAAGTCCACAAGAGGAAGGAAGTGATGTAATAGACGGCTTTTTGTTGCTGCAGTGGCCCAGAACAAAACTGGAAATGTTTAATGGACTGAATAAAATATCCTAAGGGAGGATGAAATGTGAGCTACTATCTAGCACCAAATACTGCATTTCTCTCTTTTCCTGTGAACAACAGACTTGCTGCAGAAATAGAGTCCTGAGGGTACGGCCAAATTAAGTTTTGACATTTCCCTTCCACATTTTTTTTTCTGTGGAAAGGAAATGTCAAGAGAAGAACTGCTGCCACACAGAACTTGCTGCATTACCCCCTTGGCCTTTGAGTGTGTGGTGATATGGAGGAGGATGAGATATGGCTAGCGGATCATGAAGAACCTAAAGATTTGTGAGGAAATCCACTTCTCACTCTGTCAGTCTCCAGGAAATGGCAAGAAGAGGCAGCTTGTCTGCAATGCTTTCTGACTTCATTGTTCCTTTCTGGAAAAGTGTGTCCTCTATTCATGTAGGGGGGCAAAGTGGTCCTTGAACTCTATGCTGATGCTGAGTCTAAGAACAAATTAGGGAGCCATGTTCCCACTGATTCTCTTGCTCTCCCTGCCCTCTCTGATTTCACCTAGCAGCTCCACTTTGGTGCAAAATCCTCTGGGTTCAAAAGTAGAGCATGGAACATTGAGTAATCCCAGAATGCTCTCACTCTGGCTGGCTCTAATCCCTAAAATCCTGCATAGACTAAACCACCCAGTGCTGTATAAAGGGACTTCTTTAGTCTTTAGGGGACATATGAGGTACCAAGGATCCTCTTTCTCCTTCCATGAATTAAGGCCACATTGGCCAGACCTTGACTCACCTCTACCACAGTGAGGAAGAGGGGAAGTACGTGGCCCACCCCTGTTATAAAGGCAGTGGGAGAAACTAGGGAAAGAAAAGGTGAACTTATTGTTGCCTAATTACAAGTTCACTCACACATCAGAGGTTCAAAGATTTGGACTCAAATGTTAATGGCTTTGCTTTAAATATAGGTAAGACTTGGGTTGAGGGGGAGAGCAGTTGAACAATTAGGGTGAAGAGAGGGCCCAGAGCAAGCAGAGTGGAAAACAAATGTAGAGGGACAAAATGGGGGGAAAGGGAAAATAGAATATATACATATGTACACAAAAAGAAATTTTATATATCTGTTTCTGATTTCTGTGTGTCTAGATGGATCCACACATACACACATGTCAACACCAAACATTTAAACATGCATAACCTTACCCACTCACCCATTGAATAGTTCTATTGATCTTGACTTAAATTGGAGTATTCTTGTGAGTAGAGTTATGCACATGCTTAAGTGTGTGCAGAATTTGGAAAATATGTTCTTAAAGCCTTGACATTAAGGGCAGGTCACCCAGAGTTAACATGCCTTCAGATGGGTTCCACCAGACACAAGGTGGGAGATACTTATTTCCTTGGCTGACTACTGTGCATTGTGGGTGAGGTAATACCTTTTATTGGATCAACTTCTATTGGTGAGAGAGAAACAAGCTTCTGAGCCACACAGAGCTGTTGGTCAGGTCTGGGAAATGTATTCAGTGTCACAGCTAAATATGAGGTGCAACAGATTGTTTAGCATAAGAAGTTAACACATATTTCGAGGGACCAGTCAAGGTGAAGTGGTCACAACACTGCATATATTGTGTGTCTAACAATGGAAATATATTTGCATACAGAGTCAAACACTACTAAAGAGATTGTGGGGATTTAAGGAGAAGAAATTAACAGAAAGAGGTGAACAGTGATGAGGGGGAAGCTGTTTACCAGTGAAGAACAAACGACTGGTCTAATATAGCTAGAGATACAGAGAGATGCCCTGGCATCCTCCATCTGGGGACACAGACTGACAGTGGGTTTGGTCTTATGACAGGAAGGTCTCAGACATCCTGGT
This sequence comes from Terrapene triunguis, assembly GCF_002925995.2. NCBI lineage: Eukaryota > Metazoa > Chordata > Testudines > Emydidae > Terrapene > Terrapene triunguis. The sequence continues at coordinate 6,586,673 of NW_020699449.1, read as the reverse complement.
TGAAAAACACTGTGAGAAGGCCTTTGGGTAAGCAATGCCTTATTAGAGAAGAGGAGATCTTGTTAATTATGCTTAGGTTCTAGAATGTGTGTGATGATTTTGTTTTACATGTAATCCTTTGTTTCCAATATTTGTTTGCTATCATGTGAATCCCTGTTCTTTGTTAAATGAATTTATGATTGTTTTCTCTATAAACAAATATAAGGGCTGTGTGTTAAGTGGAGCTGTGATCCAGCGCATAACTCGTAAGCTTTGGTGTACTCTTCATTTAGAAACAGAGGATCTGGTAATTCTGGGAGTATGATTGGGGCTGGACACCACAGAGATGCTCGGAGGACTAGGGTGTTGGAGTGTATCTATAGCTAGCCTATAAAGGGATGGTGGAGTCTGCATAGGCTGAGAGGTGAGTGTTTGTGTTGCATGTGCCTGGTGGAGTCAGGGAGCTGACCCCTGCCAGGCACAGACAAAACTTCCACAAGCTATGGACAGGTGGTAGCAATGTGCCTCAGGGTACCCCTGGGAGCATCACAATATGCACCAGTGTGAATTTTAAATGCTCTCCAGACAAGGAAAGCCACAATTTGTATCAGCTGAGTTTATCCCCAAACCTGGGTAAACTCCACTGGAGCAAATAGTAACTTCCCTGGTCCACACTCGGGATATGCACCTGTGCAGCTATATCAGAAGGGAGGCCACAGATTGCTGGAATCAGGGCTAATTTCCCAAGCAAGCTACTTCTCCTTAATTAATTACTTGACATTCCATTATCCATTGGGCAATGAATAACCCAGTAGCTCCCCCAAATGGATCGTTACACTGTATCACCAACAAGCTGGACTATGTTCACTTGGTATTTCTCATTTCCTCTATGCTTGGATGCAATGCACTGCTTGGTCCTTTTATTGACTCTGTTACTTTTCATTTTATTTTATTTATTTATTTTTAGGTGTAGAAAAATAAACAAGCTATCACTAAAAAAAAAAAA
>NW_020699449.1:6545583-6575688 GCF_002925995.2 Terrapene triunguis | reverse complement strand
TCGGCCCGGCCCCCGCGGCTCGGGTCCGGCCCGCGCCCCGGCCCGGCCCCCGCGGCTCGGGTCGGGTCCGGCCCGCTCCCGCGGCGCAGCTCCGGGTCGGACCCAAGCCCGGCAACCCCGGCCAGAGCGCAGCTCGATTCCTGGGGGCGGGGCTTGCAGCAAGCCCCGCCCCCAGGAATCAGGCCCCGCTCTTGCTAAAGCCGGCCCTGCTTGAGGTGGCACTCTCCAGGCATCAGATGAGGGCAGTTACAGTTAAGAGGTGATATAAAGAGCAGCTAAGAGGAAGCCATTTTACTGGTCCTACAAAATGTGGGAACTAAGCCACATGTTCTTGAGCACCATCTACTGGCACTTTATGTATGTGTGTATATATAATAGACAAAGGAAGGAAGTCCTTTACTGTAACAACTATCAAGAGGTCCCTTATCTCTCTATCAGACCCTGAACCTTGGGTGATTATGGCTTTATCTAGATTAAGATAAAAAGTGTATGTGTGTTTCGTTTTTGCTTTTTTTTCAGCATTAGAACATGTTTTAACTAACCTGTTTTACAAGCCTAGTGTGGATAGACAAAATGTTTTATATTATGTGATAGCTGGTTGAGGTAAACTCTATGGGTTTTTAAAAGGCACTTAATATATTGGGATCGGCTTCCTACATGATTTTCACATGCTCTATAGGGAAGATGTCTCTAGATAGACCCAGCTTCTGACTATGCCCTTGTTTTGACTAGAAAAAGTGGTTAAGTTTCATTTGTCTTCACTCTCTCACATTACTGAAGCCCTATCTATGCTCAACCTTTTTCCTAGTCAAGAGAAGACCTATGGGTATTTCTAGACTAGAGTTTGCGCTGCTGTTTCAACCTCAGTTAAATGTTTGCCAATTAACATGAATGAACTAAAAATGGGATTCTAGGCTCTCTCTGGATTAGGATTTTAATGTGTGGTTTTAGATCATATTAGCCAGCTCAGTCTAACAAATTCCGTCTAAAACTGTGGTCAAAAGAAGGCAAATTGTACCGCAGAAGTTCAGACCTGTAGTCAAGAAATAGTGGGACTGGAACATCTTCTGCAGTAGGGTTCCAGTTATAGGACTGATTGCCAAAGGAGATCAATCTGAATTTAGGCTCTTACAAACATTAATCTAGCATTATTTTGTTCCATCTGCTTGCATTGTGGAAAAAGCACACAGTGAATGTTTTGACAGAGTGAATATATAGAGTTAATTCTCCTTGTGTTCTTACAAACATATCTTTTATATAATGTCACAGAGTTTCTTGTTTAAAGTAGAGGGCAAAGAGTTTTTACTGTCTGAAAGTACATTAACAAAGGATCAAATATCTCAAATTGGTGCAATATAAAAAGACTTTACAGATGGTTGGAAGAGAGAGTAGAAATTTCACTTCCTGGGTCCTTCTATTGACTTTGAAACATAGGTAGAAAAATGCCTGGAGAATGCTCCTGCATGGACAGAAACTGGGAGGTAAGAATTTAAAGCAATTTTTAAGGAATTTCAGTCATTGTTTGCTAAGGGCAGTGCAAAGATATGGTGTGATGGGACACGTTCCCAAACCAGTCAGGAAGGGATTAACAAGCTCCTCTGGGCACAATCGGCTCAAACCCCAGGCACCTGTGAGGCCTGTTTCACCTACATCTGCTTCAAGGAGGTGCTACACACAGCTTATGACCACATGGGTACATATCAACCGGTTGAAAGAGTCCATCCTTCATGACTGGCACAAACAAGAAAATAAAAGACAATAAGGTTAAGTAAGGAAAGTTACTGTGAAGTGAATGGAAGTCACCAACATAGCAGTGTAAAGAGACAGAGAGAGATCTGTGAGGCTGGATAGATTCCCAGAACTGATACTAAACTAGGCATAATATTCACAGTCAAATGAGAAAAAATTATGATGTATTTTGTTTATTTTAGACATATTTGACAACCTCGCTTTTTGGAAAGCTATTTGCACTTGCAACTACTAAACAATTCTTGAAATGTTGTAGTGTTTTGTAGTGACGGGACCTTTGCTAAGGATAATTTGGAAAGGATCGTTTGTCACTGAACCCCAGTATGCTTGTGAGAAAGAGGTTAGACAAAATTAGTGCCACGCTCAGTTTAGACACAGCTGTGAACAATGGGCGTGTATGAGCTGCAACAGTGTCAGGAATAGACCCAGATGTCATTGTGCCTCAGACACCACTCTGAGGCACAATTCCCTAGCAGCAAATTATGATACCAGTTGCACCAGCTCAGTTGCACTGGCCAGTGTGTGGGTTGAGGGAGTAGAGCCTTCTAACTCCCCCCTGCTTCATTGCCCAAGTGCAGTGCGCCCCCTTAACCATACATGACTGGACTCAGGGTCCATGTAGCCTGTGCAGGGATGTCAGAGGGATGCACCCCAGGACACAATTCTTAATGTTAAGATTGGTACCCCAAGCCAAAAGAGAATGTACTGGTGTACTGCCCTAACACGGGAAAGTTGTAGACAAAGGAGAGAGATGCTATGAATAATTCCTCTGCAGCTCAGTCACCTGAGAAGCCATACACTCATTTAATGATATACTGGCACTTGTCTTATTTTGAAAACCGGTAGAGACAGGGAAGTAGTAAAATATGACTAATGAAGTATTATAGCTGGCTTAGTACCATTGTATCTAAAGAGAAATGAATATATACATGATGTTTTTGATCCTCTGTTGTTGATTCCGTAGAATTCAAATGTAGCTGGCTTGTAGCCTGGAAAGATGCGTTCCAAATTTTAAATGCTACTTAGTGGGAAATTGACTTACTTTTTAAATTGTACCTTGTAAAGGTAGGGAATTTTTTAAGCATAAGTCATTTTTAAACATAGGCACTAGAGAATATTAAAATAAAAATGATGATCCCTTCCATACTGTAAGTTAAGAAGCACCTCCTAATGAGTACTTGGTATCTAATTCAGAGATAAGCAAAGAAGTCAGAGCTTTGGGTTGAGGCTGTCCACAAATTAATATTAATGAATTAAACTTTCAACAGTAGGTAAAGATTATGCCAGTTTTACAGATGGGGAAACTAAGGAACAGCAAGGTTGAGTGATTGGTCCATGTACCAAGTCAGTTGTAGAATCAGAAATAGCACCTATGACTACTGGTTCCTATTCTCCTGCTCTAACAAGAAGCAACATGCCTTTTTTATGAAAGTGGGGGACACCGTTATCACCTTTATTTGCCCAATACATTTTGAAAATTATACTAGTTATCATTTCAACCTCCTAAAGGAATCTTGTCATATTCCACACATTCCCTGCTACTCTCCAGGGCTTTTAACACAACACCACGGTGACCTTCAGATGAGTGGGTAAAGATCTTTCTCCTACGTTCCTGTTTGAGCATGTAGGGGAGGGCAGAGTAGTCAACCAAATGCACAGCAGAATACTGAAAAGGTCAAAGCAACAACACTTGCATTATAAAGACCACGGTAGAAAAAGAGATCATGAAACAAATACAAAAATAATCCTTTACAAAAACTTTGTTAAACTGGAGTTAATTATGAATGTACATATTAGTGACTTGAAAAAAATATGGGAAAATTAAAGTGAGTATCACAAAAAGGCCTGTTTTAAAAAACAAAACAAACATTTTAAAAGGACATCAGCTTTTATATTTATAATATTAATATTAAAAAAAAAAGCACACAAGTCCCTAAACATGATCAACAGCCAAGATCAAAGTTAAGGCATTCAAACAAGCTTAGTCTCCCCCACAATCCACAGTGACCGTAGCTTCCTGTTTTCCTCTTTGTGCTTTTTCATACCTTCTCTGCATGATGTGTGATTTTTGGAACAACTACTAATCTTGGTTCTTCTTCGAGTGCTGTCCCTGTGGGTGCTGCACTCCAGGTGACGGTGCGTCCTGGCACCGTTGATCGGAGATCTTCGGTAGCAGTGCCTGGTCAGGATGCACGCGCCCAGCTGCTGTCTCGTGGCGGCATTAGGGTCTGCCTGAGCCCATGCCTACCTCGCCCCCTTAAGTTCCTTCTCAACTGTCCTCTGCTGAAGATGAGACTTGGGGCAGTGCTCATCTCTTCCCTGGTTACTGTAGAAAATAAGTAGAGAAAAATAGAAATAGTTAGCTAGCCATTTCCCAGTTCACCCTTTCTTTTAGCATAGTTTGTTAGTTAAAAAAAAAAAATCCTCAAGTTAGTCTCTCGTTGAGACTTCCCTGGCTGCTCTTACTTTCATTATGCCGGGGTCACCAGGCTTTAAGAAATGTGGCTCCTGCAAGTCTGATGGGCACTTACTCTGCGTTAAATGCCTTGGCGAGACACACGTCCCTGCGAAGTGTCTCCACTTTACCAACTTAAAAACTAGAGCTCGCCGTGACAGAGACTTGCGGCTAAAAATGCTTCTCATGGAGACAGCTCTGCAGCCACCTACGGTGTAGCGGCACCAACAATGGACCCCGTGCCAGCAACGCGTTCCACCCTGGTGCTGACCAGAACGTGGGCACCGAGCCTGCCTGTCACCCCCGGAGCAGATTCAGACCACCTGCGGAGCTCTCACAAATGTCTCGCGGCTCCTACAAAAGTGAACCAAAAATCACTCCGGACTGCCGATCACACTTCACGCTCCGCAGAACAGCAGCCTAGGGAGCAGCAACAATTGCTGCATCAGCAGGATATCTCTGTGGCCCCTGAAACTGACTTTCTGCTCCTAGACACGGAGCACTCACTGTTTGAACAGCAGCTCTCGCCACCTGACCTGGCTACTTTCACAGATAGTGAGAACGACACACAGCAGCAGGCAGAGTTCTCCCCACCTGAATCTCCCCCTCCACCAGAGCCATACACACCCCAAGACATGGTGCATCATAAGAATCAGACTTAGTTTCCCTACTTTGTCCCCCAGTGGCCGGGACCCAACTTTACCTACCTGGTGCCCTGGCCTCAGTGGTATCTGTGGTCAGCTCCTGCCACCGCTCCTCATTGCGCCCCTTCTATCAGACCACAAGCTTGTCCTATGCCTATATCCCCAGCTCCATCAACATCTAGAGCTCCTGAACACCCTGTTGAAGAGGTGGGCTATGAACCCTTCCCAGATTTACTGGCTCCTGCCTCGCCATCAGCCACAGAGGATGCCCTCATTCCTCCACTTCCACAAAATGTGGACAACTTTAAGCTATTCCAGGGACTTTTCAAGAGGTTGGCACTCAGCCAGGACATCCCTTTGGAGGAAGTCCAGGAGACACAACATAGACTCCTCAAAATCCTCCAGCCCTCTGCACCCTCAAAGATCACACTACCCATAAATGAAGCCCTCCTAGAACCAGCTGATACTCTCTTGCAGACCCCTGCCTCCATCCCAGCGACATGCAAGAAAGCTGGATGTAAATACTATGTGCCCGCGAAGGATGTCGATTTCTTAAATTCCCACCCACAACCCAATTCTCTTGTGGTGGATGCAGCGACACAGAGAACAAAGCAGCCACACTACCAGCCCACTCCACAGGACAAGGACCTCAAACGCCTTGACCTCCTGGGCCACAATGTTTATAGCTCTTCTACTCTACAATTTAGAATTGCCAACTATTCCGCCCTCCTCGCAAGCTATGACTATGACAACTACAATAAGTTCTTTGATTTTGCCTCCCATATACCGGAGGACAGGAGAGCGGACTTCAAGTCAGTCCTCATCAAAGGTCAGTTGGTGTCTAGGATGGCACTACAAGTGTCCATGGACATGGCAGATACAGCAGCCTGCACCACTGCCACTGGGCTGGTCTTCCTGACTGTCTGCATCCGGTATCCCCAAGGATTTGCAGACCAAAGTGGAGGATCTTCCCTTTGACAAAGATAAACTCTTTTCCAAAAAAAATGATGAAGTCCTTCACACTATGAAAGATTCTAGAGCTACTTTGCGCACATTGGGCATATACCCATCCAACAGTATCAATCTTATCAGAGGCCTCGCACACAACAATATCACCGACCCCAGTCCAGACCGTATGACTCTGGGAGAAACCGCAACAGACCTCCTAGGCGAAGGCAAAACCAGGCGCAACCAACTACTTCCCACACACCAGGTGGTAAACAACAATTTTGAAGTGCTGGTCGGGGGTCTGCACGACCACCCCTTGACTCCGCTGCCTATTTGTCCATTTGGCTACCACCTCTAGGCTCTCCACCATGTCTGGCAACACATCACACAGGACCGCTGGGTCCTGGAAATAGTTCAGTCAGGTTACTCCATCCCTTTCTTATCTTCCCCGCCCACCCTTTCCCCTTCCCCATCCCTCTTCAGGGACCCCTCTCATGAGCACCTTCTCCACGTGGAGGTGGCTCATCTTCTCCACCTAGGTGCAGTGGAACAAGTACTGACGCAACATTGGGGAAAAGAGTTCTACTCCCACTACTTTCTGACCCAAAAGAAAGGCAGGGGATGGAGTCCTATATTAGACCTACACCGACTGAACAAGTTTGTATGTGTACAAAAATTTAAGATGGTCACAATAATATCCATGCTGGAACAAGGGGACTGGTTCACAGCCCTTGACCTACAAGATGCCTATTTCCATATATCCATTCATCCAGCACACAGACGCTTCCTGCGATTCACACTTGGACATGACCACTTTCAATACAGGATACTTCCATTTGGTCTCTCCACAGCACGACAGGTATTCTCCAAGACCCTAGCTGTAGTTGTAGCCCACATCCGCAAACACGGGATTATACTTTTCCCCTACTTAGACGACTGCCTTATCAAAGCCAGCTCCTACGATGAGATGTTAAAAGCGATGAACTTTACCATCTCCCTCTTCCACAGTCTAGGCTTGCAAATAAATTTCCAAAAATCCACCCTGATATCTACAAAAAGAACAGGAGTACCTGTGGCACCTTAGAGACTAACAAATTTATTTGAGCATAAGCTTTCGTGGGCTACAGCCCACTTCTTCGGATGCATAGAATGGAACATATAATACCTACACAGCAGATAGAGTTCTTAGGAGCTCAACTGGACTTGATTCAAACCAGAGCCTCGCTTCCACACAACAGATTCCTCACTATTACGCATTTCATACACACGATCTCTGTTCGCCCCAGAATACAGGCATGGACCTGCCTACAGCTTCTTGGTCACATGGCAGCCACCACCTTCATGGTCAAATACGCCAGGCTGCACGTGAGATGCCTTCAGGGTTGGTTCAACTCCAACTACAAACCCAGCAGACACAGTTTCTGCATAACACTGACTCCGCCACCGAATGTATTCGCCTCCCTACATTGGTGGACAAAACCAGAGAACCTATGCACAGGTGTTCCCTTCCATCCACACCCCCCAGTACTCATGCTCACCATGGACGCTTCCCTGATAGGTTGGGGAGTGCACCTAGGTGACCACAAGGTACAGGGCCGTTAGTCCCTCTCAGAGACGCATCTGCACATCAATCTTCTAGAACTCAGAGTCGTCAAGTATGCTTGCCTTCAAATTCTTCCCACCATAAAGAACAAGTCCATCCAAGTTCTGATGGACAATATAGCATGTATGTTTTACATCAACAGGCAGGGAGGAGCACAATCTCACTCCTTATGCACAAAAGCCATCCAACTATGGAACTGGTGCATACAACATCACATAGAAATCACCGCTTCCTACCTGCCTCGGTGTCATAACACTACTGCCGACACACTCAGCAGACACTTCTCCAAGGAACACGAATGGGAATTACATCCCACGATACTCCGACAGCTCTTTTCCCACTGGGGCACTCCGTCAATAGACCTGTTTGCTACTCCTCAAAACCGCAAATGCCATCTCTTTTGCTCCAGAGTGGGACTCAGGCATGCATCTCTAGGGGATGTGTTCCTCATTCCTTGCAACAACTCCCTCATGTACACTTTTCCACCGATTCCACTGGTACAGAGGGTTCTATGCAAGATCACAGAGGACAAGGCCCGGGTCATACTTATTGCCCCAGCTTGGCCCAGACAAACATGGTATCCTTACCTGCTATGCATGTCTATCTGTCCTCCAAGGACTCTCCCAGACAGAGCAGATCTCCTCTCCCAGAACTGCGGTTGGCTTCTTCATCCGCAGGTCTGGAAACTCCATCTGACGGCGTGGTTCCTTCATGGTTTCAATCCCATGAATTAGCCTGCTTGGAACAGGTCCAATATGTCCTCCTGCACAGTAGAAGGGACTCCACTCGTAAGACTTACCTGCAAAAGTGGAAATGCTTCTCCATCTGGTGCTTCCACAGATGCCTGACACCCCAGACTGCAACCCTCCCTGACATCTTAGACTATCTTTTCGAACTAAAACAGGATGGGCTTTCACTCAGTTCTATCAGAGTCCACCTCACGGCCCTTACCACCTTCCATGTCACTCTGGACGGCTATTCACTTTTCGCCCACTCCACCATGAAACGCTTCCTCACAGGCCTGCAAAGTCTCTACCCTGAGATTCATTCACCAGTAGCCTCCTGGAGTCTCAAACTAGTCCTCCGCGGTCTTGTGAAACCTACTTTCAAGCCCCTGGCTACCTCCTCCCTGCTCCACATGTCCATGAAAGTGACTTTCTTGGTTGCCATAATGTCAACTAGAAGGGTTGGTCAAATAAGTGCCCTGATGTCCTACCCTTCCTACACCATTTTCTCTAAAGACAAGGTTACTATGCGACCCCACCCCAAATTCCTCCCCAAGGTGGTGTCTACCTTCCACCTTAACTAGCCAATACACTTACCTGTATTCCATCCCAAGCCCCGCATGACTCCACAGGAAGCGGTGTTACATACCCTCGATGTCCGACGGGCTCTTGCATTCTATCTTGACAGAACTAAACCATTTTGTAAATCCCCTAGGCTATTTGTTTCTACTACCGAGAGATCAAAAGGTGAGGCTATCTCTAAGCAAAGACTCTCCAAGTGGATCTCAGACTGCATCAGATCCTACTATCAGACCTAGAATGTTCAACCACCAGAGAGTGTTAGAACTCATTCTACTAGAGCAATGTCAACATCCATTGTCTTCCTCCACAATGTACCTATGACAGACCTATGCAAGGCGGCCAGGTGGACATCTGACCACACATTTGCCAAACATTATGCTATCACACGGGATACCACAGCAGACACCGTAGTCGGCCATACTCTACCCACAGGGACACACATCTCGAAGAACCTCAGTTACTGCAAGGTGAGTAACTTTCTCTTTCCCAGCCTACTGGTCCTTTACTAAAACAGGCCTTTTTTCCTCCCAAATACGTAAGCACATGCCTCATGTTAGACATGTGAATAGTTAGTTTGACTTCAATGGGTCTACTCTTGTGTTTAAGATTCTTGTGTAAGTACCCTAGTTGAATCAGGGCCCCCAAGAGTAAAATAGAAATCTTCAGAGATCAGCTGAAGGAAGCTAACAGAATCTACTGCAGTTTCCACTAGGTGTGGGAGAGCAAAGGTAGCGAATAGCATATTCCCTCCTGTCCCAACCCCTAGATTGCACCAGTCTATAGGAGAAGTTGCAGATTGTTATTGTTGCCTACACTGGCAATGGCATGTGCTTCATGAGTCGTGCTTTATAGCAAGGGAGCTGCAGTCAGTGGGCAGCAGCATGGTTTTTGCTATTGCCATACACTTCTCGTGGAAAAAGAAGTTGATATCTGGAACCAAGTGTGTTTGTGATCTGAAAAGTAACCATGCCACATATAAGCTACTCTGAAAATGTAATTTGGAGACCCAGGCAGAGTCACAGCTGCTCCCCAACTCCCATCCCGAAGACCCATAGAGGAGAGTTGAGACATGCTGGGGCTTTGTGGAGAGATGGTGGGTCCCATTGTGGTGAAAAAGGGGAGATGGGATGCTCATTTGGTAAAATTCAAACCTCCAAGTGAACATGAAAGAGATGATTCACAGACGGCTCCTTTTGAATTGTATAATGCAGAGTGCTTTTGCATAACTCTCCACCAAAGCTTATACATCTAGTTTCAACACAGGTAGAATCCAGAGCTACTTTCCCTAATTTTGTGAATTTTAATAAACCCTCCTGGTAAATGCATCAAATACTACATACTCATGGGGGGGAAATAAACTACACTGATCCATGCAATCATGTGATATAGCTGTGCCAAAAGTAGGTTAGTCTATCTTCAGCTTCTGCAGTATCAGTGACTACAGGAATAATACTCTGCAATGTATATGGTGGGCTTTTTTTGTAAAGTAGTCATATGGGATTTAGAGAAGATTTCTTTGATGTTGCTATTTTTGCCAGTGTAGGTCTGCAATGTAACTATACAAGAAGGTCTTCTACCTATATCTTGCAGAAGATAGAAGTGACAGACAAGCAATGAATTGATACATGGTATTGTGAAGCTCAGGGATGGATGGGCATAAAATAGGCAAAGGTCTAATTTTCCTTGTGTAATATACAATGCCCAGTACCTCCCCTAAAGCTGTCAGACAGTAGACATGTTTTATTCATAGGCAGGATTATGTGAAGAGAGATCTATTATATGTGTCGATTACAGGGAAGGAAGGATAAAGATGAGCTTTCCCTCGAAAAGAAAATGATGATTTCCTGCAGTTAATACAATGTAGTCTATAATTTAAATAAACTTCTTCCAATGTATTTGGCCAACTATATTTTTTCATTACCTCTCACCCTTCCTAGTCCCTGTTCTTGCCTTCCACCCATTCCTTGTTACTGTGGTTTACAAACATCATAGCAATCACCGTAGGGGGATTGTATGGTTTAGGGGATTGGGATTGGTTACTTCCCAGCCTGGGGACTGATATGATTAAACATGTTGTGGGATCAATATGAAACGTACTGATAGTTTCAGCCCAGTTCCTAGTGTATGGATATCCATATCACAAAACTATGTCAAGTGACAACTTTATTGGTAGTCTCCACACAGAAGTCCAGTACTTGGATGGTTACAGAGAGAGAACTAACCTCTCTCATCTCTCGATGAAGTCATTCTAGATTAGCATTGAAGCAAATGAGATGAGGTAGTGCATTGGTACTGTCTGTACTTTACCTAGTCTGTGGTTGTGGCTTTTTACCTGGGGTCAAATTTTGTAAAGCTCTCAGCACCCACAAGGGCCTCAGATTTTCAAAAGAGATCCATTCATTAGGAGCAGGTCTTTGTTTGTTTGTTTGTTTAAAAATCTGGCCCTAACAGTCACAATGGGAACTGCTGAGTTCTTCTGAAAAGTTAACTGTTATTTAGGTGCCTAAACAGGAGCTGAAGTCTTTGGAAAATCTAGTCCGTATAGTGCCTACGGCAGGGTGGACTAGGTCCGAGGCCCCCTGCTGGAGGCCTCATGGTCCTGCCTCACCTCGCCCCACAATAAGAGCAGTTAGAAGTCCTCCAGCAGCCTAGAGTTGCTGCAGACGAGCAGCCAATCAGAGAGTCTGCTGGAGAGACCAATCAGGGGGCAGAAAGGCCCTATATAAGACAAGCAGCAGAGTAGAGCAGAGCAGTTAGTTGCTGTGTGGAGCTTGAGGACTGAAGACTTGGTGACTAGAAGAGCAGCAGTACCATGGACAGCTCACTGCGGAGCACTCACTGCAGGCAGGACTGAAGCCCGGGGAAGGCTGCTGAAGACCAGGTGCCTGGTTGGCAGGAAGATCTGCAGGACCAGCGGCAGGTCAGTGCGGGCAGGCTGAAGCCCAGCACAGACCCTGGCCAGGCCAGTGAGGGTTCCAAGATGGGCCCTGTTGGTCTGGTTGAAGACTGAGCCCAGGGAGGCCTGCTGAAACACCACGAGTTGTGGGTACAGAGATCGGTCCCGGCTGGGTGGTTGAAGAAGGCAGTGCTGCTGAGAGAAGACTTAGAGCTATGGCCCCATACCAGGGCCGTGAAAAGAACTTGGACTGTATATCCTGGAAGGGGGGACAGTGTGTGTGGCTCAGGTGGAGGGATGAGATGTTGAAGACCTGCTGAAAGAACCATCAGCTGGGGGTGTTTGCGAGAGGCGGGTGCCACCCCAACGTAAGACCAAAGGAGGCTCACACCCATTCAGCTGAAGGGGGCTGCCTGAGAGAGGTGGGCGCTGCCCCATGAGAAGACTGTGATTGCAGGCACATTGGCCAAAGAAAGGGGGTGCTTGCGAGAAGCTGGTGCTGACCCTGTTACAGTGCCCCAAAATGTGTTCAGTGCTTTATAGACAGAATGAGACAGGATTTCGTATGAGATTTCCAATGCCCCCGGGTTGTGTCCAGCTGGGAAATAAAACAGACTTTCTCAGGGTGTAGCGAAATGAACTTTAAAGATTATTGTTGAGGAGCAATATTTTTCCAGTGGATAGGTCACAGGGTGGGGAGTCAGGAGATCTGGAATCTGTTCCTGGCTTTAGGAGTGTCCGTCAGCATTCTACTTCACTCCTCTGTGCCTCTATTTTCCTTCTCACTCTCTTTGTCTTGTCAGTTATAGATTATAAACTCTTCAGGACAGGGACTAAATCTTGTGTGTCTGTATAGCGCCAACCACAAAGGGGACCTGATTTTGGTTGTGGCTTCTTTGTAACACAAATAAGTAATATTAATGAACTGGCTAATGTGAATATTCACCACTGCCTTCTACTGGATGGAGCTGGAACTGCATGTCATAAGCTGCTAACTGCTAATCACAGAAATGTAGGTAGACACCTCAAGAGGTCATCAAGTCCAGCCTCCTGTGCTGAGGCAGGACCAAGTAAACATAGACCATCGTTGACAGGTGTTTGTCGATCTGTTCTTATAAACCTCCAATGATGAGGATTCCACAATCTCCCTTGGATGCCTGTTACATAACTTAACTACCCATATAGTTTGAAAGTTTTTTTTTTTCTTCCTAACAGCTATCCTAAATCTCCCTTGCTGCAGATTAAGTCCACTACTACAGTGGACATGGAGAAAAACTGATCACAGTTCTCTTTTTAATGGCCCTTAACATACTGGAAGACTGTTATTTGGTCTTCCCTCAGTCTTCTTTTCCCAAGACTGAACATGTCCCTCTTTCTTTTTTTAAAACCTTTCCTCATCGGTGAGGTTTCCCAAACCTTTCATCATTTCTATTGCTCTCCTCTTGACTCTCCAGTTTGTCTACATCTTTCCTAAAGTGTGGCACCCAGAGTTGGACTCTCTATGCCACCTAAGGTCTCAGCAGCACTGAGTAGAGTAGGACAATTACCTCTTGTATAATATGATACTCCTGTTAATACCTGAAGACTCTCCCTTAGTTAAATTGGTAGGGTATGTGATTTTTTTTTTTTTTTGAGCTGGAGCTTCTGCATTCTCTCTATTTTCATTGCAATGTTCTGTGTAGCTTTGTGATGTGTGGAGTTCCTAGGTACTCATAGGATGGGCTTCTGCTTTGGAGGCCTCATGAAATCAGGAAGTGCACTGGAAAAGTTAAAATAAAAGGTGAATATTTTTCAATGCAAAAATATATTTTGAGTTCATTAGGAACTTTAGGTCAGGGTTCAGATTTATCCAAACCAGTTGACTCATCCCTAGTGAAATCTTGGTATGTTTAGCGTTTATCATTTTTCTTAGATTAGCAAAAGCTTTATAACATGCCAACTTCTGAAATACTCAGTGGACATTTTTAACATCTCATTGCACTTTTGTGCATTGTTGTGCACTTTCAGGCCCTGTCCTTACTCTGTCCTTCTCCACAAATGCACGTAAACACGCACAATAATATCTGTACATGTTGGTCTGAGCCAAATAAATCAGTCATTCACAAGGCACCACTTTGTTACCCCTGAGGGTCTCCTCTTCATTCTCTTGCTGAAATGTAAATAAGCAGCTTGCATGCTGCATGCTTTTTGCACGCAGCAAGTGGATTAGGTCCCATTGATCAGCAGATAGAAATGTATGTACTTTCAAAAATTCTAATGATTAATCAAGTGTAAAGTACAAAAAATGAAAGCAACTTTAAATGGAGTTGCTTTGCTTTTGACTAGTGTACGTCAGCTACAGGAGGTCAGCTGAAAAGTATATTTTTCCCCCTTTGCTTCATGTGGAATGTCCTTGTAATACCTGAATCCAAATAATATATTTCCTCATTTTACCTGCAGCAATTTAGCTTTCAAAAGACTCAAAACACAGTAGTTGCTGGAGTGTCCAACTAATGATTTTGATACTGATTATGATTTTGGTACTGCTTTGTAAAAGAAACAGACTAAGTAATTAGATACTATGGTTATTTGTTTATGGTTGGAAGTTTCCAAAGCTGCAAATCGTTAATAGATATTTTTTCACTTACTTTGTCTTATGTATTTTTTTTAAACAATAATTTCATGGAATTGACTTACACTCCAAATTTAAAATGCATTCAAGTGCTTGACTTGAATATATATATATTAATATACCATTCTATTTCACTTATTCATCTTAATTTGTAACACTAACATTTCATCACTTCCAAAGCATAGCTATGTTGTTGTTTTTCACTCAGGCAGTATATTTTGTTCTGCCAGTGAACTTAATGTCAAACATTGTTAAAGAGAGTCTTTAAAGTAATAAAATCCCACAAAGCCTCTAATATTTGCTGGGAGGTATTGTCTTCTTTGGGTTCATTGTAGGCTCAATGGCTGTCAACCTTTCCCATACCATGATCCCATGTTACAACAGAAAAAAGTTTAAGGATCCCACGCTGCAATAGTTTCAGGACCCTCGTCTCATCGAGCCATAAAGAAGGAAAGGATGGAGGTACAACTCCCAGGTAGAGAACCCATGTGATCACTAACTTGTGTTCCCACTTCTGGCTAGATGCCCATTTGGATGCCCATAAAAAATACTACATAGTCACAAATTTAAAGTAAAATTCTCCTCTAGGATATGCATAATGGAATTTTTACCAGTATTCTGCAGTCCCTATATACATGGACAAACAGCATGGGGGCAGGAGGTGTTGGAGTCAAATCTAGTCTGCAGATCCAGAAGGAGAGTTTTGTCCTAAAGTACCTTTTTGTCTTGGGATTTTTAATTTCTCTGTGATAAAGTAGTAAACATTTTCTTTCAACTCTTTTACACTTGATTATAATATGCATCTCATTTGGGGTATAAACTGTGTCCTGAGAGATTTGTGCAGTATTTGCTAACATGCCTTTGTGAATCAGTCCTCTGTTCTTAAAGGATAAGTCTTGGCCCCTCTCATTTACTCTTTATAAAATGAACTTGCAGGTGTTGTATCATTCCTAGCCTCATTCTGCCTTTTGTTTCACTGGCAGCTGGCACATGGCACCATTCATTGTTGTCTTGTCTTCGCCGCTGGTTCTACTTCTTCTCTTGATAATCAACAGCATCACAATCTTGGGGGGAGCCCAAGTTGTTCACTATTGATGGTAGGTATAGTCTTGATAAACATTTTGGTTTGAAATCTGTCTCTGAGATTTCAGTATGAATGACAGACCGTTTCCTGACTGAATCTGTGATTCGCTCAACTTTCCACAACACCTTGAGTTCCATTTTAATGCCATGAAGGCTTTTTTATTGTACCTTGAAAGGGCTGATAGGAAGGAAGACACTAGCCAGTTTATATTTTTATTGCCATATTGTGCATCAGCTCTAGACATTCCTGGGTATGAAATATTTTGCATCCTGTAAACAGACACAGAGGAATAGGGGCTGAGCTCTTCTTTTCAAAAAGACTGTTTTCAATTTAAGGTCTGTGACAGATTTAGAGGGTATGATTCTGTGCTGCACCTCCTGAGATTATGGGCTGTTCCAGTAACCGGCAAGGACACTAGAGCAACTTAAACTGTTGTGGGCACCTTTCTACATTATGGCAACCTCGCCGGCCTCCATATAGTCTGCAACACTGCATACTGTGGCCCGCCCTAGACATGCCTCTCCTGCTCCAAAGCCTGCCCTGTCCTCTATGCCAGGGCTTATGAATGGTTCATTAGAGGGCAGCCCAATGGCTGCCTTCCACAGTGCCTGTGCTAGGAAATCCTCCCCTAGCTGCAACCAGGTTTCTAGAACACCTTTACACCGCTTCAGTTCTCGGACATGGCCAGAGCAGAGGTGAGGATCTGGCCTGAAGTAGTTAAGATGTGAATTAAAGCTCATCGTGCTCAAGGATATGGATAAAGTCTCTGTGGATTTTTTTTTCTTAGTTTCAAACATGAAACCCATACGCCAAATTGAAGCACAGATCATTAGGGGAAAATATAAGTTAGAATTAATAAAAAGTATGAGAATTGGGCAAAAAGCAGCATTGAAATCAGATTGCCCCTTTTTTTTTTCTTCCCTCAAAATACTAAGCACGTGTTTGCCAAACTTAACAACAGGTCTCATGAGTATGCAAAGTCAGTTAGAAGGCAGAACCAATAGAAAAATAAAATAAAATAGGTCCTAGAGCGCATTTGGCATAAGTTCATTACATTTTAAAGAAAAAATGCCTTTACAATTTTCTAAAATCAAGTATGTAGGCTATATCTTGTAAGGGAGTTGTAACTTTTGGAATACAATTTACCTATTACTTCAGTTCAATCTTATTCCAAACATAACTATTCATTCTCTTGATCTATTTTACTTTGGCTAACTATCAAGAATGAGTTTCATACTTGCAGTTTAGACATGCATGCAAATGTAAACTAGGTCTTATTGAACAGTTCTGGCTGCAGGAGATCATAATGGTGAAACTAAACTTTTTTTAACATCACAGCCTTATTTTGGATATCTAGTGATTTAGGCTAGATTCTGATACCCGTGGGTACAATGATTCTGCAAGGAATCCTGTTGAAATCAACTCCTCAGTATAACTTCTTGCGGAGTTAGATACTATTCTTTGTGAGTTAGGGTATCAGAATCTGGCCTTATTTGCATTATCTGAATGTAAACGCTACATATGTTTGAAAGAGAAGTACTGTATTACAGTGCACTGGGTTTGTTAGTGCATTTCAGTAACATCTTGTCTAAATTTATTGTTAAAATACGTGTTGTGTTATAACCATGCAATTTGCAAATTGTTTCCCAGGAAGGCAGGAAAGATGAGTGTTCGTGGGATTTTTATAGCCTGTCATGGAGTACACATAACTCTCTGATGGGTCATGGAGTACACGTAACCCTCAAGTTAATAACCTGCAAAAGGAACATGGGAAAGGATCTGTCCAGCCCTGCACAATATGCTCAACATGCCCATTTAATTCAGTCCATATGAGATTAGAGCAGAGAGACAGAGTGAAATAGCAGGCGGTTGCAGTGAGGGCCCAGAATGGGTAAGTCCTCCTCGTGCCTCTTCTCTCTCCCCAGGGAGGAAATGAGTTTAGGAGAATAGGTTCAGGCTAGAGCCCATGGAACACCTAGGGAAATGATCCTGTTACTTGCCCAGAGCAGATAAGCAATTAGAGCAAGACAGGGAGAAGGGATCATAAAAGGAAGAGGAGGTTATTTGGGAGTGGGGGGAAATGTGGAAAAGGTTGAGAACCCCTTGCTCGGAAAATGGCTATGTCTGTGGAATTCAGTTATTCAGAACTCATCTAGAGAAGTCAGGCTGAATTGTCTGATTTTCCTGTCACTCATCTTGTACCCGGCTAGCCTGCAGTATCTATCAGGTGTTAATCTAGACAACACTATGTTGCATTGCAGGAATTGATTGCTTGGGCTGGTTTTGAAACCATATATGAAAGATTTTCCCCAAAGGCTGAGGTATTCAGTTTGAAGTCTGGAAGAAGGGAACTGCTGCTGTGAGACAGTGAGAGGACTGACTGAAAAAGACACTCTGGAAGTGCCAGTTCTTCTTCAAAGAGCTGCTCATTCCTGCGTAGCAAGCAGATTTTCCAGCCTACATATGTCTTGAACATCCAGAATTATTATACTGTCATGTCTTGAACTACTGGGGAGCTGTGAGGCCTAGAATTGAGGAAATAGAAGTGTTGCAAAGTTCAGGGCTAAATTTTCCAAAATCGAGGTCTGAACTTCAAAAGTTGCATTAAAATGTGTACCTGTCATTATGTGCTGTCTTACCACAGCTGTGCACACAGCTTGGGTGGGACATACACACAAATGGCCCTTTAATAATTTTACCCTTAATGTTAAAATTCCTGTTCCGTTGTTTCACTCATTTTCAAAAGGTCAAGTACTCTTGTGATCAAATTGCTTCTATAGCCAAATGCTTATTTTGATTCATGCACTTATCCTGTCAAAATGCTGTTTTCTTACAACCTTGGTGCTGCCCAAGCAACTTTCCAAACTGTATAACCCTGTGCCGAAGTGGCTGAAGCAAAGTACTCTTGTTAGGTCTATTTCTCAATCCACATGAAATTCTAACGATTTCTACTCCATTACATTTCTCTGGGCCAGAAATAACACTAGTAGTTGCAAAAAAAAAAAAAAAAAAAATTCTTTAAAATGGTATTCATGCCTAATCTATTCCAGTCTGATAAGGTGCTGTCATATGTAAGTACAGTAGGTTGCCATTCTCCCTTAAAACAACATCTGATATCAGTTTCTTCTCTCCAGTCATGCTGTCCAAATGCTTGAACGACTTAGACTGTAAGCGCTTTTTATGTGGTTGTAAGACAGCCAGCATAGTGGGGCCAGTGGGTGCCACTGCAATACAAATACTACAAATTAATAACTGCACAACTTAAGGGATCATGTTCTGAGTAACTGAAAATGACATTTTGGGGCATAGGAAGAAATTTAATCTACCTACTGTAAGGCACTTGGCATCCACTCTCCACATATCCACCAGCTATCAATCGGGGACCCTATACAGAAGAGAGGAGACATAAAATAGTAAAATTTTCAAAACCGTAGGAGCCTAAGTTCCATTTTCAAAAGTGATTTGGGTACTTAGAAGCTTATAGATACTTTTAAAAGTGACTAAATGACTTAGAAGCCTCAACCCAATTGAAAGTCTGCAGAACGTAAGCTACTAAGTTACTTAGGAGCTTTTGAAAATTGTACTTGTAATCATCATCCTTAATGTCTCTTAAAATATTTGTCCTAATGGTCATTCCTATTTCAGTGCCTCTGACAAAAATCATGGGTTTTTTTTAGTATTTTTAGAAGAGGTCAGATGAGGATTGAGCCAATCACCAGTTACTTTAAGGGCAGTTATTATGGTGTTTAGTGACACTTGGAATGAATCAGTGACAAGCAGGCATATGCAGTACAGTGTCTGATCAATAGTCTATATATCTGTGTGGAATACAAAGCAACCTTATTTACTTCTCTGTGTGCCTGCCTGCATAATATTTAGAGCTGGTAGGATTTTTTTCCCCACCTTGTTGAAAATTTCAACTTTTCTGTGAAAAATTGAAAGTGGGGGAAAAAAATATTTGGCAATGCTGCAGTGGTGCTTTATGGGAGCTGTAGTTCCAGGTGCTTTAAGCTCCCATTCTCCTCTATGGGCCAGGGTCCTTGGCTGTACTACATCTCCCATGATGCATCATGATCTCCCCTCTGGCTGGCTAAGCCAGCACAGTGCACCATGGGAGGTGTAATGTAGCTAAGGAACCCAATCCATAGAGGAAACATTTTAAAAAATGCACTTTTTCCATAGAAAGTGGACACTTTTCATATTTATTTTTTTTAGTTGAAATCTCAATTTTCCATAGAAAAACAGTTAAATGGAAAATTATTGACCAGCCATGAAAATATTCCTAAGGCTGTATTATAAATAAAAGATCATATTATTTAGATAATTTTTTTGAAATCACTTTTCTGAGGGGACACTATAAATGTAACACAGTGGTGCATTGTCTCCCTCTAGTGGTGACTGGACCAGAGTTAGAAGTTAATAAGCCAGCTTTACAGTCTTGGGTCTTTTAGTTTGGGATGTAGAGGTTCATGTTTTAGGATCTGAAGTTCCATAACTGCTGCTGAAGACTCACTTAG
The DNA here is from genome assembly GCF_002925995.2 of Terrapene triunguis. Lineage (NCBI taxonomy): Eukaryota > Metazoa > Chordata > Testudines > Emydidae > Terrapene > Terrapene triunguis. The sequence goes on along the minus strand of NW_020699449.1, from coordinate 6,555,874 downwards.
GGGCACGGTGAAACATACACGTTCTACATTTAGGCCCAAATCCCGTGGTCCTTGCTGACTTCATCTTTGCCTGAATAAGAACTGCAGGGTTTGGCCTGTAATAACTGCCCAGATAATAACATTTCCCAACACTGGAAACTCAGTAAGAATTGTGTCTGTTGCTTCTTGAGTAAGAGTGAAATCCCTGTGAGATGAGGAGTGTAGCTGTAGCCCATGAAAGCTTATGCTCAAATAAATGTGTTAGTCTCTAAGATGCCGCAAGTACTCCTGTTCTTTTTACAGGAGTCTTAGACAGCACAGCAGTTCCATCTTCCCAATACTTGTTGAAATTTCCTCTTAAATAGCAATGGGAAAATCACTTGTTAGGATCAGTGTTTAAAATCTCAGTGTCATTGTCAGTATTCGTGGCAGAAAAGAGGAGGATTGCAGCTGGTGTTAGAGCTATGCAAACCCTATTGAGTATGAGTCACAATATGGTCTGGGAACTTAACCCTGCAGCTCAGTTTGCAAGTGGTTAGCATCAAATCAGTCATTTCATATTCACGTGGAGGCTTGAAATTGTGAACTCAAGGGGATGTCTCTCCCCTCCTTCACAGCTGCACCCAGGTTGCCTCGTGCAGCCTTTTCCAGCAAACCCTAGGAACCACCCTCCTTACTTGTGGTGTTTCCAGGGGACCCAGCTGATCTCTTTTTCCTAACAGGATCCTGAGTCCAGTGACTGATACCCTTAAGGCCAAATGTGTGCTGGTGTAAACTGCAACAGTGCCATTGACTTTGAGCTACACTAATCTAAACCAGCAGATAATTTGCCTCTAGGTGTCCAAGGGCCAGTTGACAGCTACTCCCCCATCTTTAACTCTTAGGGAATGGTGGGCAGTTACTGGTGCTCCAGTCCTAGAGATCTTTGGGGTGGGGACGAGAGACATGAAGTGGCCTGGCCTACTCCTAAATAGCACATGGGGAATGAAAAACCCTTTCTGTCCTGTTAAAGCATCTTTGTCTTAATCTGCAAGTACAGATAGCACCCCGTCAGGCCTAACACAATAGCTAGGGAACCCTCTGGCTTTCTTTAGCTACCATGCACTAGGAAAAATGGGGCTTCATTTCTTTAGCCGTCACTTCACATTCATTAATAGCAGTCAGTTCTGCTGTGCTTTGGTGCCCCGCTGCCACTTATTTCCAGCAATCTATTCCCCACTCTAACTTCAATTTCAAATGTGTGACACTTCTGCTGTGGTTTCCTTTTCATTCTGACCAAGGTGGACAAAGGCACTAGTAATTAACATTGCCATGAAACACACCAGAAAGTAAAAGCACATGCCAGTGCCTCTTGGCAGTACAGTGGGGGATGATGGCTCTTAGATTCCAATTATGGATGCAAACTGTAGTCCAACATCCTCCCCCGTTCTTATTTCACAGCCACATCAAGTTAACTTTTTTATTTTGATGCATGTGCAATGCTGAACTTAGAAAGAAAAATGTCCTATTTACAAAAATTTAGAATTGGAATGAAATAAGTCTGTCATCATTGTATCATCCATCATCTATGTGCCCTTGGCAATTTTGTTTAGTCATATGTCAGAACTAAGCAAACCAGAAGTAAACTGAGTTGAATGGAAAAACAGGCTGGAAGGGAAAAGAGCATAGCAAGTTAAGAGGGGCCTCCTTCCTTTCCAAAATAAACTGTCATTGTGTTACTATACTGTTCTAATTTGATTTTTGTTTTGCTCTTCAGAAATTTGTTTCTGGAACTTATTTTTAATTTGCTATTGAAATGCATTAAGAATAGCCTAGAGCTGATAACTCTCACAACTATCAGGTCAGTCTTTCACCTGTGTGTTTATTAATACTACGCAAGACTGAGGATGCACTGAATACATATCCTGTCCACACCAAATCACACAGACCTTGAGTTGAGTCGATTGTACATGAACATGTGACTAAAGACTGTATCATAATGTTTATGCTTCGTTCTTCTCTTCCATGCCACTTGGGTGCCAGAAGTGAAATCACTGACAACACAAGAAAGACAGTTTCCCTGTGCTCAGTTCAGTTAACCAGCAGCACCGCAGTCCCTAGCTGCTAAAGCAATTGCAGGAAAAATCCTGCTCAGTCCTGGTCTTGACCATGCTTAGTAAACTCTGTGGGAGTGGAGCTTGTTCTGTGGGGTTGGAGCATGCTCACTGAAAGTGGAACCTTCCAATAATTCCACTTTCACCTTCTTATAAACGACCATGGCAAATATGCAAATGACAATATTCAGTAGGCATATAACTTGACCAAATCTAGGTTGATTTTCATAGACGTGGCTAAAGCCACTTCCTTGGCACTGCGGGATTGCACCCTCTCCAAATTTTACGTCCCAGTTCCAAAGCATATAGGTGCTAGAATTTTTCTCTAAAAAGAGTAGTAACATTTTTAACATAGGGAAACCAACATATTTGTCTCTGACCTTGCTGTTGGAAATAGTTGAACGGTTTTAGCTAAAACATTAAAAATAAAATAAATGTAATGTTATGCAAATTCCTGTTATGGAAAATATCACCCAAACTATTAGTTTGGCAAAGTTATTAATAACTGAAAAACAGGGTCTGATAATGGACAATTTTAGACAACCTTAACCTTAGGCATGGTTACAAGTTCCAGCCAAATAATAATTAGGGCTTATGTCAGGGGTTCCATTGGGTGAATTATGTAACAAAAAGGATGCCTGTCCTCAGTTGTCATCTTATATGCTAAAGGTCTGGGCTTTCCCAACAATCTTCTCATTTTTCTTTTGTGCTCTACTGAGGGTGGGGGTAGGGAGGTAACAGAGCTCCCATTACCATGATTTAACTTCTTCCCACTATGTAATAGTTCATACAGTGAATGGTTTGTTAATGTTTCAGGACATGACCATAGGTTTTGCAGCTCACTGGTGAAATCAAGAAACAGCAGATGTCACAATGTTTTGTTGTATTGAAAAAGGTTTGTTTTGTGGTCAAGACACGGGACGAGGATTCAAGAGCTATGGCATCAATTCCTGCTTCTGCTTTAGACTTCCTGTGTGATCTTTGGCAAGTCACTTAATTTCTCTCTGCCTCCATTTTCCATCTGAAAAATGGGGGTATTTGTGCATCCTTCATTTTCCCATAATTGAGGTGAGGGCTCTTACAAGTGCAAAATTTAGTCGGGCACTTTCCCACACCATGTATGTCAGGACAGTGTCCGTAGATGTGGTGCATTTCCCCAAAGTGACTTCTTGGAGTGTATAGTTCTGGTGTAAAATTCTTCTTCCCTAAAGCTACTCTCTCTGAGCAAGTATGTACCAAACCTGCAGCCATACAGGGCTCAGAACATCCTCAATGCTTATAACCTCCCCTCAACTGCTTCATTGCCAGAGCCTCCTTGTCTCCCTCTGTAGTCTTGAAAGATGACCTGGTGACTCAAATTGCCACAGCCCTATAGTGACAAGCAATCCGATTCCCTCCTTGCTCAGATGAAAAACTGCTCTTCAGACACTCCCAACGCTCCAGGAATGCTAAACACACCCTGACCTTCCTCACCTCCAGCTGCCCAACCATCCCAGATAACTTGATTACAGTACTTGCAGGAATCTGCCTTGGCTACACTCGGGACTCCATAGCGCTGCCGCAGCAGCACTGTGAAGCACGAGTGTAGTCGCGCCGCCAGCGCTGCGAGAGAGCTCTCGCAGCACTGTATGTACTCCACCTTTCTGAGGGGAATAGCTTGCAGCGCTGCGAACGAGCGTGCAGCGCTGCAGGCTCTGATTACACTGGCGCTTTATAGCGCTGTACTCGCTGCGCTCAGGGGTGTGTTTTTTCACACCCCTGAGCGCAGCAAGTTGCAGCGCCATACACTGCCAGTGTAGCCAAGGCCTTAGCAGCTCATCTTACAATCCTAGTGCCAGCCTTCACTCACACATGGACTTTACCAAAACTACAAGTTTACCTCACAGACTGCAATTTTTCAGACCCTCTTACTAGTCCGTAAGGAAAACCACTCTTCTGGGGGAAATCCCCATCTGATTGGCCACCCTTCCTCATTCCCCTGCCTCCCAGGGAAAGGCATCCAATCAGAGATGCTGTATTGGCTGAGGGACTGTCTGGTCCCTCAGCAGGTGGAGCAGCTAGTGCTCCCTGCCCTGCTTCCTCTCCCTCAGCTCTGTGATGAGGGACAGCTTGGGAGCAACTGCTCCTATCAGCAGTGCAGCTCCAACTCTAGCTCCCAGGATTGCCCTGCTTTGGGAAGCAAGGTGTGTGAGGATACCCCTGTGCTGCCCTCTCTTTCCAAGCTTCTAAAGGGAAAGGAGGAGGAGGAATTGTTTTTTGCAGTGAAGACTGTTTTGGGATTAAATTTGTTTTGGGAACTTTAGGGGTGCTTGCAATGAAGTTGATTGGGTTGGTTGAACAGTTGGCTTTTTTTCCCCCCACATGAATTCAGTTGGGGGTTGTTTTTGTGATGAAGCTGGATTTCAGGTGCAGAGGTTGGAACAAATTATTGATGCTGAGGGGAAGAAAGGAAGCAGAAATGCTGTAATTGCTCCCCACACCTTTCTCTGAATCTCTTGGCCTAGCTATACCAATTTGTGCAAACATATCTGAATGTATGTAAATGTATACAGATCTATGTGAATCAGAAACCATTTGTTGTTGTTCTGAGGATGTTGGCAGGTATGCCATCTGATTAATTAGAGCTCTTTCTCTGTGAATCTTGAACTAGTACATCTTCTGCAGAAGCAGCTGATGTGTCGTGTAAGATTTTGTTAGTGAACTACATTATTAGGAATTGTGTGAATGTTCCTTTATATCATGGATTCATAATATATTTTCTTTTAAGGTTATCTGAGAGGTTCAGATATTTGGGTTGAAAGTGCTATAAGAGTCAGATTTATAAAAGTAATTAAGTGTTGCTGCACTCAGCATTGCAATGCCTACATCTTATTTTCAAAAGGGATTTAGGAACCTAAATCCCATCAACTGTCAATGGGATTTTGGCTTCTATGTACCTAAATCCCTTTTGAAAATAAGATTTAGGCTCCTAAATCAAATGGGTATTAAAACACTGAGCACAGCAATGCCTAAATATCTTTCAATATGTGGGCCTAAGCATCTGAGGAAGGATAGTCTTTGTGGTTAAGACACGACCGAGTGAGGAGATCTATCTTCAATCCCTGCTTGTGTGATTTTAGGTGAGTCCTTTAATCTCTGTGCCTACGTTTGCTTTCTTCCACATTTTGTCTAATTTCTTTAAATATTAAGATCCTAACACAATGGGACCCTAATCTTGGGCCTATGGATGTTACCATAATAAAAATAATTAAGGGAAGTTGCTTTGTTCCCCCTTTCTCTTTCCTATGTGGCTCACTCTTATTCCACTTATGTTTGACACTTCTCCACAGCATATTCAAAGCTGCAAATAATTAGCTAAAAATAGTGTCCTTTTTAGCATTTGTTTTTATGAGTTTTTTATTTCAGTGGGAATATGCTGTTATGTAAAAGTCAAACAAATGTCTCACAGTCAGTGGCCGTTAGCAAGAGATACTTTCCTACCTAATGTGGGACAGATGAGAAAAATATATCTGTTAAATGTTGCTTAGTGACTTTTGTGCTTGTACCAGAAGAAAACTAGCACTCCAGAGTCTGAGAGTAAATAGATTTACATATTGCAGTGTAAGAATACTGTTTCAGCTGTTTCCTGATTGCAGACAGTGCTAGTTATTAACTACAAAGTAATTATTTTAACCATGAACCTTACTACTGGAGTTGCTAGGACTTTTTTCCATGGTAATGATTTTCTGACAAAAAAAATGCCCTTTTAACAAAACAGTTTTGAAGGGGAAATTTTTTTTTTCCCCTCAGGAAAATCAAAATGACAGCTTGCCTGGTACACAGTAAATAAATTTAACAAGAGCCTTCCAGGTGAGCAGACAAAAAATTCTGTTACATTTCTCCCAAAACTGAATTTCCCTTGAAATCCCATCCAATGGAAAATGTTCTTTTTAAAAACAAAACAAAAATCGTGTCAGTAAATTCTGGTTAAATTCTGGTCTGGGTAGAGCTTAGCCATGGCTAGCGGATGTGATTCTGAATCTGACCCTTCTCTACACTGGCCAGTCAATCAAGGTCAGTATCATGTCCCTAATTCAATACCTAAAAGTCAAGTTTAAATTTTCTCATGTAGACAAGTTGTCAGAGGCTCGCGTACCTCAAAGAATATATCCAGTACTAAAATTTCATCTAACCATTGTGCTAAGGGAATAGGTTTATGGTTGAGGAAAAGGTTTGTGGATCTTCTTCACTCATGAAAATATAAATTGGCTTATATTGTGGCATAGAGTTTTGTGTCATGAGTCAACTTGAGGAGAAGAAAGACTGGGATATTTACAGACTTTAATTGATTTTAAAAAATAGACATAATGCAGCCTTTAGGGAAAACATTTGTCTTTCATCATAGAACATTAAGTAAAATGTTGTTTCTTGTTAACCTTTCTCAAAGATAGTATATAACTTTTTACTTTTCTATACCAGTAGGTATTGCATAGTGTTGATTTTGTGCCATTAAACATCTGTTGCCCTGCAGTTACTGGTGAAATGATCCCTATATATAGTTTGTACATTATATTGGCTTGCTAAATTTGGATAAAAAGTGCTGTGTAAAATGTAGGATGTTAATTAGAACTAGTACAGGAAGCAGGTGGCAATTATTTCCCACTCTGCTTGTCTATAATTGTTGTAGGCTATTTGGAAGGATCAAATAAACCCAAACTCGTTAGTACTAACGAAGAGACAAAATATCCTGCCTTCATGACACCCATAAAATTACTACTTTATCAGGCTTTGTTTTTCTGGTCCCTAATCATTACCGGACTTACAGTCACAAGGCTGATACATTTGAAACAAAGTTAAATTTGTAGAACAGTAACTTTTAGTCCATGTAAGAGAAATAAAACATGCAGCTATAACCAGTTGTATGCTTTTAAATTAATACTACTTATACTTGAGCGAACTTCATCAGTCAATAAATGGAAGATTGCTAGCAGAAGACTACTTCTTGGTTTCTAGTTTTCTAAACTTAAATTTGCTCTAAATCGCGTGTAATGTTCTAAAACTGACCATCAGGAAGGCTTTTGTCATATAAAAATGAGATAGAGAAGAAATCATTCAGTTTGGAAACATGTACCACATTAGAAATGTCCATGTTGACTCATTCCTATCTTTACTGAATAAAGAGCTAGCATGGTAGGTAACCTACCACAGTCATTACTTGCAAGTATTTAAATGCATGTGCATTGTACAACTCAGGAATGACTATGTGCGAACACACACTTACTTGCTTTCTCCATTGCTGATAGATACTGGGTTTGGCAAGTCCTGTCTACCTACCACTGAGTCAAGAATCAGCAATACAACAATACTAACTCTCTAATGTATGAATATTCTACATGTAACTAACAAAGTGACCACTTCTGTAGACTAATAAGAAGAAGAACAAAGCTTAACATTAAAATAACCTCTTTGGACCTATTTATATTTTCATTGGAATCAAATGCTGTTGCTTATCAACTTTTTGACTTATTTAAACAAAACTCTTTTTTTTCTCCCACTCCTCCCCCCATTGCCTTAAAAAAAAAGTGTAGGTTTGTTTGATTAGTGCCTTGCAATATTTGGCAAATAATTAGTCCTTAATGAAAAACCACAGTCAACGTGCACCTATATGATCAGTTTAGAGAAATCCCAAGCATCTGTGACATTCTTAAACTCATGATTGCATATTGTGCCGTGTGTGTGCTCATGCATGAGAGAGATTTTGGAATATCCATAGTTAGATTACATAGGATTTTTATAAAAATGAGGAAAACCTTATGCTTTCAGTCATAAGCCAATCAGTACCTGACACGGGTTAGGAAGACACTTGACCTGTGGATAGTGCGTTCCATATCTTCCCGCTACAAAGCTTCTTGTACTTTTCTCTAAAGAATCTGGTGTTGGTCACTCACTGTCAGAGGCAGAAAACTGCAGTGCTACTGCTCAGATCCAGTATGACAATGTCTGTGAGTGTATATTTTGTATATACAATATATATTAAAATCTGACCACATGAATATGTACAATGATGTATTTCAGAGTGTGAATTAATTGGTGGCAACTTTTTAATGTTGTTCTATTGCCTTTTTAGTTCTCTGTCCTTTTAATTCTATAATGTTCTCCAAGTGCCCTACTGTGATCTTTTTCTTCTCAGTCAGGGCCGGCTCCAGGCACCAGCTTGGCAAGCAAGTGCTTGGGGTGGCCACTCCGGAGAGGGGCGGCAGGTCCAGCGATTCGGCGGCAATTCGGCGGACAGTCCCTCACTCCCGCTCAGAGCGAAGGACCTTCCGCCGAATTGCCGCCGCAGATTGCGATCGTGGCTTTTTTTTTTGACTGCTTGGGGCGGCCAAAACCCTGGAGCCGGCCCTGTTCTCAGTTCCCTTTATGTAGTTTGACAAGTAATAACATAAACTCCCAACAGGAAGATAGTGTAGTTAACTGCAAAGAGCTGGAGCCTAGGAAAAATGTATTATAGGTCTTATTTAATATTTGTATTACAATAATATCCAGAATCCTTTATCATTTTGCTAGGTACTGATCAGCATTCCATCCCTCCAATCTCTTCTTATATGGCACAAGACTGGGAGACAAGAGATGTAGTTTCTTATCCCAGCTTTGCCCCCAAAATATGTGACCTTAGGCAACTCACTTAGGGCTTGATCTAACCACTGAAGTCAGTGGAATGACTCACACTGACTTCAGTGAGCTTTGGATCCAAACCTCAACTTTTTTCTGTTTCCCAGTGCTTCTCTCCCTCAAAGGGGTATTAAAACCTAACTCATTGATGTTTCTGGTCCTTAAATGAAAGGCTCTATTTAAGTATTACCATTGTTTCTGTTAAGTGGTGGGAACATGGATCACCAAGATTTACATACCTTTTAGGTCAGCAGATATGTTCCCAATTTTAGTGGTAACTGAGAGAGGATTCTTGATCAGGCAGAAAAATATTACCTACCAGAAAATAATGTTAAGCAAATAAAGAATGACTTCTAGCCCCTGGTATATTCACAAGGGTGCGTAATGAGTTTGCCATTACAATTTATTTAGTACATAGGGTAGAAGCAGTGCAGATGTGAAAAAACACTAGCAATTATTCTCAGGTGCTCCATGGCTGGAGTAATCCAACTTTCTGGTGTTGCCTAAACAATAGTTCTAATTAGGTACTGTATCTGCACATTTAAAAGTAATGATTTCATTCTTATTTATATTTCATGCAATCTAAAGTTGAGTAGCTATATCTCCAGTAAAAAAAAAAAGTAAGAACACTTTAATAAGCCAAGGTGGCGTCCACTATTTACGTGCTACTCATTGGCATAAATCCACAAAAGCTGAATTTTTTTTATGCCACCATTAAAAGCCCCAGACAAGAATAAGTGCCTTTTTTACATGTATGGATGAATATTTTATTCCAAAGAGAAATATAGTCATGTAGTTTAATACAACAGAAGCTTTATTGTTAAATATAAACATACACTAAAGAAGAAAATAAAATATGCTACTTCACAGATTTTTCATAGTTTTCTCTTCTCATGTTAAATTGAAGGATTATGAATTCTGACCTACTATAGAAAACAAATATTTTGTTTTACTTATTCCATAAAATATAGCACCGAGATGAGGGGAGAGCAGTTTTATGTGTTGTAAAATCACTGGCAAGGTAATTCATATACTGTAGGAATGACTTAGTCAGGAATCAGTAGCTGCACTATATTCCAGCAAAGAATTCAAGTACCAACAAGAATTATTTTACTGATATTTTTATTGAAATTATTGTTAACATTGAGTCATGTTATGCATTTTTATAGTACTTATACCTGAGAGCAATTCAGTAAGGTGTCTGTTCAGGCCATTCATGGAGTTCTGCTTGGAACTGGTGCTATCAATAGCATAATGGGTGTTTTTTTCCCCCGTCCCTCCCACTTCTTTCTGTTAAGGTCTATGGGCCTGATTTTCAAAAGTGCTAATACACAACTCCAGTTGTTGTCAATGGGAGCTGCAGCATCTCAGCACCCTGGAACATCAGAGCCCATAGTTTGTACACAAACAGAAATAAAGGTCATGTAGGTGAGGCCCTCTCACATCTTGAATTATAATTCAAAACTTCTCTACAGCCAAAATGCTTCTAAAATAAATGTAGTCAAACTTTACTAATTCTGGGTCACTGAGAACGAAAATGACGCTTAAAATTGTTGATTGGCTCTAGT
>NW_020699449.1:6319788-6545183 GCF_002925995.2 Terrapene triunguis | reverse complement strand
TTATCTCTGAAGCAGACGACTTCTCAAAAATTGTAGACCAGTGTTACCAAACATGTTTGGCTGAAGCAGGAGCATGTACAAATAATTTTGTATGAATCCCTGCCAAGCTTGTGTGTGTATATGAGAGCATATATTTGTTTTTTTCCTCTGAATGTCAGTTGCTTGGACTGGACGATGGGATCGATTGATAATTGATTGATAATTGCCCTGTTCTGTTCATTCCTTTTGAAGCATCTGGCATTAGCGATTCTTGGAAGACAGGATAGTGCAACATTGGTCTGACCCAATATGGCCATTCTTATGCTCTTATGTTCAAATGATCAGTTATTGGCGGAGACAGGTTCACATGATCTTGTGACCTATAATAGAAAAGCTGGAGTATAATTTAAAACTGGAATTGCAGCATAATAGGAATGCAAAGACTGTTTTGATCTGCCAATTTTTTATCTTAAATTGCATTTCTCCTCTGAAAAGTGACTATGCAAAAGTGAAACCTTATTCATTTACATATGTTCTTTTTGTGTCTGATCGGGACTGGATTTACACTTTGGACGCCCCTAGGCATGGGCTCAGAGTCTCCCATCCTGCTCATGGCAGCAGGAAACTGCAGGGTGCCCCTGCTGCCCACGCCAGTTCAGAGCTCCCCCTTGCCACCCATGGCAGCTTGGAGCTTCAGGGTCCCCCCACTGCCCAGCGGCAGACAGGACCTCCAGGGTTCTCCCACCACGGGATATTCCCACCACGCACAGTGGCTTGGAACTCTAACCGCCACGGGTGGTGGGGGTACCCCACCACTTTTAACTTTTAGGCACCCTTCCGCCCACAGCCCGCCCCCCACTAACCAGTGCCCATGCACAGCCCCACCACAATTTTTCCGTCGTCCCACAGACCCCTCATTGCCCAGTGCCCTGCACCCCAGAGATCCACTCTCCCAAGCCCCACCCCGCCAGCCACACTCACCGGCCACACTGGGAGGTGATGCTGTCTGACGGGCTGAGCGAGGAGCGCTTCAGCAGGGTTGTGTGGGGCCGTCTGCCCCTCAACTGGCTTTTTCCCTCTGGTAGAGCCCGGGAGCAGCAAAATTTGAACTTTTAGGCACACCTAGAATGCCGGCACCCTAGGCACATGCCTACTGTGTCTAATGGGAAATCCGGCCCTGTGTCTTATCTTAACATATCTGTTTCGTTTAGTGACAAATAATTATTTTTTATTGTTAGAACGCAGAGTTCGTACAGCTAAAAAATGAGCTGTATTCTGTTTCAGTCTGCCTAAATGTTACATTGGTTCTAGTTGCAAGCCCCAAAGTCTGCCTTCATGTACAGCTGTGCAAGGATAGATGGTCCAAGATGCTTGGGATGCCGACAACATCTTCACCTCTCCTGTTCAGATTTAAAGATGTCATCTTCTGCAGAAGAGCAAGACACAGGCATCTGTTTCCTTCTGACACACTCCTTCCTCCTCTGCTTACGGAAATGTATATACATTTTTGGTATGCTGATTCCGTAACAAAGAAGGTAAGATATAGCCACTGCCTATTGCCTTTACAATTGCACTTTTGTGTAAATCAGTAGGAAATGTGAAACTAAAAGAAAGGACCCTTATAAAAGACAACCATATGGAAATTCAAATTACTATAAGTCTAGTGAAAAATGAATGTGGTATCAATATAGCACATGTGAGTATGTCTAGGAATTTTTTTTTAGTTTAAGCCAAATTTATGCATTCGCGCAGTAAACAATTATTGGAAAATTAAATATATTGCAGTACCCTTCTCACAGTGTGTATTATGGCCAAAATTTTCAAAACTGGATGCCTGAAGGTAAGCTCCTAAATCCATATTTAGCCATCTAAGCATAACCAGACTGATTTGCAGAATTATTGAGCACACTCAAATTCTTCAGAAGTCTTTGGGAGCTGCAGGTACTCACCATCTTTGAAAATCAGGACAGTTTTTTTTTAATTTAGGTGCCTAAATCTGAAAATAGGAATCTAACTTTACACATCCAGACAAGATGTTGAAAAAGGAACTTAGAATTAGATTCCTAAATCAGTATTTAGGCCCTTTCCTAATTTCCAAAGACTTGAAACACCCAACAGTGCCTATTTACACATACCAAGTAAAGAATGCATATTAAATTTGCAATTAGGCAATATAAAAATGGCATTTTAAAATTATTTGATTGCAACTATGTGCACTCTAGAATAAATGGCAGTACTATTCAGTGAGAAAAAGGTGCTTCAGATCATCAGACTCAATTTTACGGGATGAGCAAGGAGTAATCTATTTAGTATTTTGCATCATCTAGATTTTATACACTCCTGGACCTAGAGTTATAAAGTTTCACTATTTTCAAGGAGGTTTACAGTTTGGCACCATGAAAGGATTTGTAGCATCTAAATTTGATTCAGAGTTCAAGTGGTGAGTAGGTGCTCTGTTGACTAGAATTATCCACAGAAAATAACAAAAGAGATTTTTTTGCCCATCTAAAATTATAATCTGAAAATTGGAGATTGGGATTATTGATATAAACCAAAATGTGGTGTCTTTCAGCAAGGTTTTTGACTGGTAAATATAAAGGTTTTTGTTTTTAAGTTATCCAACTGTTTTATTGGTATAGAGTGTTGACAGAAACTTTGTTCTAATGTGTTGGTTATATCTGCTTTAAGAAGACTGGGAGAAGCATGCCTGATTGGTGAGGGAGAGAGACTGACTGACTAACTGGAACTCTTCTGTACATGTGCCACAATATTGTCTGGTGAATAAAATAAAATATGAGTTAACTATATTCTGCAAAGCTTTGCAAAACTGTCTGATAACATGACAGCATTACACATGTAGTTTAACAATGTAGCCATGCTAAACAAAACTCAACACTGGAATTTACAGTTGACCACTTTGCCTTAGGAACTAGCAGCCAGAGTGTGGGACTGATGAGTTCTCTTCCTCTGATATTGTCAGTGTCGCCTTTGGCAAGTTATTTATTTTCTCTGACCCCACTGAATTCAATGGCAGTTTTGCCATTGACTTTAATGGGGGCTGGATTTCATCCTCTGTTCATCTGTTTTTCCCATGTGCAAAATAAAGAGAATTAACTACGCTCTAGCAGAGTTGTAAGATTGATTTTTTTTCTTCAAAGCCTTATTAGATTTTTCAACGAAAGGCTGGGATTTTCAAAGGAGCCTAAGGGAGTTGTGTCCTACTCCCATGGCATCTCAATGGAATTTGAGCACTTAAATCCCTTTTGAAAATCTCAGCCTAAATAACAGCAAAGACTAAAATAAACTACACTACAAACCATTCCCAAACTCAACCAGGTCACAAAATTCTTGGAAGCAACTCAGGGCCATGATTATTCTTTTTGAATAATCAAACATATGTCCCTGATTCATCAAGAAATTTAAGCATGTTCCTAATTTAAAGCAGTCAGTAGTCTAATTGAGGGGCTTTTATGATGCATAATGTCTGCACCCACATACACTATCTAATTCAATAAGGCTATTGTTAGACCTTGTGCACTTGGAAGGCATATGTGCTGGAAATAAAGGTCAATTTTAGTCTATTCTAATCTGAAGTGATTATATTTGAGAAATGAGCAGCCCAGCCACTGACTGAACTAATTGTTTACGTGTTGACAATAAAGTATCTGCTAGATGTATGGCCAAGGTCTCACCGGAAAGTCACAAGCATCTGTTCAGCAGCTTAATCTAAAAATGTTTCATTGCAAGAGCTAGTTCTATACTCATTTTCATCAAAGAATTTGATCCAGTTCCAAATTGAGCAAGACCTATAGACTGAGCCTTGAAACAAGAGTAGCAACAAGTTTAGAGGGGCCATCAATAGTAAAGTTGTTGGAAATAGCTTTAAGACTCAAGTTACAATGACAAGTTGAGGCTCAGCTGAATCCAGCAAAAAGAGCAAGAGACATAATTATCTAAATGAAGCGAGTGCTTAGGACACAAGTGAACTATTAATAATGGTCACATTAAAGAAAAATAGTATCCAGAATGAAATAGCAAATCATAACAAAGAGCTTTAGATTAGTTTGGAAGATATTCTTTCACTGGCACGCTCATTCATCACCCTCCATTATTCAGATAGTATTAATCCAGTTAGGTTTCATATAGTCATTACCAGACACATTCCTAATTCTACTGTATTATCTCTTTATTAAATAAGATGAACTCCAGAGAAGCCGCCAGCATTCTCTGGGATGAACACACAATCCCACAATCATAAATGATAAAACAAGAAGAGTAGATAGAAAGAAAATATACTAAATGTGATATAAACTTACTTACCCATGAATCCTTTTCCCCAAACAACATGAATTAAGTGACTGGCATGCTGTGCTTGGGCCCTGCAGGTGAATGATTAGATGTATGCTCCATAGTAAAGCCGGTGCAAATATAAATGCAATCTAAAGAGCTGTATCTAGGTTTGTAAAGCCCAATATACTCCATGGCAAACTGGCCTAAATTCTGCAGCAAAGGCCTGGATCCTGTGGTATTTGAAGTGCCAGACTTGGAATTATGTGTTTTCCACGTAAATAAAATACCTCTTGCTTCTGTTGCATGAGGTATGGCTGTTGTCCCCACATCGTCCATTTTTGATTGGCTGCAGATTTTTGTATTTTCAGTGCATCACCAAAGTTGTTAGTGTTGGGGAGCTGGAAGGTTTGAAAGTTCAGATTTTGAGATCTGGGCAGGTATTGAATGCTATTTATAAGGGTAAGCACATTAAGTAGGTATTAGTGATAAAATGAACAGCAGAGAAAAAAATCAACAATGACATTTTTAATTGTTAGCATTAGGTTTCAGAGTTGTTAAAATCAATGAAATGAATAGGCCAGAACTGTCCTAGATCTCTTGCCTCAGGCTATTTGAAAACTCCGAAAATCGACCTGCATTGGTTTACATTTCTATCACATTTTTAAGGGTTTTCTTCACAACTCTGAAGGCTAGAAAGATTTTTGTTTTCCTTTTCCACGAAAGCTTCAGTTTTACAACACAATTCTGCAACAAGAAGTAGATATTAGAGAATGCATGGGAGTCTGCTTCCATCAGCCCTGATGGTATATGACCATCCAGTCAATTAGTACCACACTTGCAAGCTGGATATTAAAGAACTCTCAAAGAAAAATATGATTCTTTGATTATTTAATTATTTACGTAGACCAGATTTTGCCACCATTACTCATCCTGAGTAGTACTTTACTCCATAAGTAGACCTGTTGACCTCAGTCTTGCTTCTACTGACTTTAGTAGGCCTACTCGATGTGAATAAGGGTAAAAAATAAAACAGAGAGCAAACATTAGCCCATCATATACAATAGCTGACCCTAAACACTACAGTACTTTGAGAAACAGCACAAGTCCCTCTCATTAACTTGGTAAAGCCTACTGATGAGTGAAAATCCCAGCAGTAAGTTGTGGGTGACACATTAAATGAAAAATTCCTGCCTACATATTGCACAGAGATCATGCTGACCATGTTTTGCAATCACTGCTGTCCTGTGCCATTTGCTGTGCTATGAGACTGAGATGCAGCCAGAAAAGCCCAACTCCCAAATGTCTCCATCAAAAGACCAAGCAAATAAACGAGCTATTAAAGGGCGATCGCTCTACCTGTTTGAAGACTTTCCTCACCCCAGCTAGCAAATAGGCTGCAGCTTTGGGCAAGAGGGCCCTATTTTGTGCAGGCTTGATAACCTTTTTAAAGCCTATATTTCAAAGCAATAAAATATATTAATACATGTGAGGAAAACCTGCATAGATAGATAGATATGGCCTCTTATCCCCTTTCAACAGATTTTTATAAGCTATGTTATATTGAAGTGTTTGTCTCTGACATGATATACCAGATGTTGCAGGTCTAAAGCTGCAAAAAATAATAATTACACAGATAGCCTGATAAGATGGGACCCCAGAGAGAGATCCCAAGACATATGATAGGTTGGGAAGTTCATATCCCAGAGAAGGCCTTTACCAAGTAGTTGTAGGCAACATTGTGTATTTGTAAATTTCCCTTGTAGCAGCTCAGTTGGGTAGTTCAGAATTGTTACCCCCATCAACATTCAATTTGTCTGGCCTGCTGGTAGCTCATAAGGAGTGTGTGTGTGTGTGTGTAATTAAAGTGTTGCCCTAGCTTCAGTCATTGGAGAATCTGGTTGTCTGCAAACATCCAGCTCCCTCTCTACAGAGTGGCTCTGTCTTAAATTTTAAGTTGCATAGCTGCTGACATGTGAAACATTATGTCAGGCTGCTATTGAATGGCTTTTCTGCTGAGGATTATTCCCATTGTGTCTAGACAGGACATACCTATGGTGCTTCTGACTATACCAAGCAATATTCTACCTCACCTCCGATGTCAGGCGAAAGCTGATACAGTGAGGCTAGTAAAGGCTGGGAGTAAATGACTTAACAATGGTTAACATCACGGGCGGGTCTAGCTTTTTTGCCTCCCCAAGCATGGCAGGCAGGCAGCCTTCGGCGGCGCGCCTGCGGGAGGTCCCCGGTCACGCGGATTCGGCGGCATGCCTGCGGGAGGTCTGCTGGTGCCGCGCCATCGGCGTCTCCGCTGCCGAATTACTGCCGAAGATGCTGGATCGGCAGACCTCCCGCAGGCATGCCACCGAAAGCCACCTGCCTGCCGCCCTCACAGCGACCGGCAGGTCGCCCCAGGCACGCGCTTGCTGCGCTGGTGCCTGGAGCCGCCCCTGGTTAACATACCTGTCCCCCACACTTAAACCCAAATCGCCCTTATGACTGAGGCAGTTTAAGTTCTGGGCTATTCTACTATCAGAACTCTATAATTTCCCACTGCTAAATAAGAGAGAAAAGTAAATCCAAGATTGTAGTTTTACACCTCAAATCACTACCGTTCACCTGTCCCTCAAAATTAATTGTCAATATTTCTACTCCATTGATTTTTTTAGGATTTTGCTTACTTAGGAACTTACTATCATTTGCATGGAATATGAAAATATATGTAAGTACAAACATGGATTGATAAATTCTGAAGGGTATTTGGTGCAAGTAAACAATGGGCAAAAGTCAAATATACAAATAGTGTAAGGGTGCAATGCCAATAGCAATAGAATTTTGCTCAGGGTAGACCTTTTGCCTGAGATTACCCAAAGCCAGAGGCATTACGCTCAACTGATTGAATGATTTATACGGGCATTTTAAAAAATACTATTGCCCCTGGAGACAGCCGCGCTTGATTTTATTCTCCTGTTCGATCACTTACTGCACTGATGCCTTTGGACCAGGTTACAGCTGATTTGGGTGCACAACAAAGGGAGAATTTGCAAAGAGCTTCACCTCCTATTTGCTCCCTTGAAAGAGGTTACACACAATATTTGTTCTTATGTGCATTCAGAGAGCAAGGATCTGGGGTTTCTAGCATTGATGGTGGTACAAGCTACACTACAGGCGAAGAGCCCTAGATCCCACCTCTCCAGCACTGGCCAGCAGAGCTGACCTGGTATTATAGGAAGCAGCAAATGTTATATTTTCAAATGATGCAGCAGTGGCCATACTCATCACTCCTGGAGGCTCAGCTCTCAGGTAATGCATAAAGCCTAGGGGAGCTCCTGCTGGCTCATTGCACGTCCATGCACTGTTTTATATGGGCTGCCTTTTAAAGCCATATTTCAGACACTTATTGGCATAAGAACTTCAGCACACAAAGATGACTTTTTTGCAGAGGTCTCCATAGGATGGCAGTGAAGACAGTGGGTATAGATCACTATCTTCCATTGTGTACTGTCAACCTCTCACAATAGCACAAATCTAATTTTGGTCATGTGACCAATTAACCTAACAGATATTGATTTAAAAAATCAGAGAGAGATTATAAATAGAACTACTTAGAAAAGGGAAAATAGTTCAATTCCTTGCTGCAAACATGTTCTAAAACAGGGGTCGGCAACCTTTCAGAAGTGGTGTGCAGAGTCTTCATTTATTCACTCTGATTTAAGGTTTTGCGTGCCAGTAATACATTTTAACATTTTTAGAAGGTCTCTTTCTATAAGTCTATAATATATAACTAAACTATTGTTGTATGGAAAGTAAATAACGGTTTTAAAATGTTTAAGAAGTTTCATTTAAAATTAAATTAAAATGCAGAGCCCCCCGGACCCGTGGCCAGGACCCGGGCAGTGTGAGTGCCACTGAAAATCAGCTCGCGTGCCGCCTTTGGCACACATGCCATAGGTTGCCTACCCCGTTCTAAAATATAGTTTGTTTCCCAGAAAGGTTGTATTTATCCTGTCCCAGAGATACTGAGCAGGCAGGCAAGTACCATGATTTAATAAACGTTGTCTCAACTAGAACTTCAGATAGAAGATGTTGGAAGTGAGTGTGCCATCTTATCAAGCAGTGCAACCAATCTTCAATCAATCTGCCAGAAATTAAGGCCATGAAAAGCCACAGGAAAATAATTCCATTTTGATTCCTTAGGCTGATAAAACTGATTCAAAATTATTTTCAATATGCTCACTTATAAAGATTTTATAAAAATCAAATAAAGGATTTTTTTCTTTAAGCAGGGCACCTATTCTGTTGTTGAAAATGTCAAGAAGAGGTTATGTAGCTACTAATATCCCTTGGTATAGAGCAGCCAGCCATAGTACAATCCACTTTTATGAATAAGACACTTGGCTAGCAAAATGCATAACGATTTCAATTTGTGCAAGAATTTACAAATCAGATTTATTAAATACGTATTAGACTGTTTGCTACTTTGTTCCAAAATCCATTCAAACATTTGTAAAAATGGCACTTATTGCTGGCAAGACTTTTGCACAACAGATTTAAGATCTGTTTTAACAGAGAAAACATAATTGATATCATTTGAATTCTTAGATGAATATGCACTTAAGTTAATCTTGACCAACTAATTTTTTCTACTGAGCAAGTCATTATTCTCTTTTATAACTAAAATATCCATAAAATTAGCATTTTTTAAATACTTAACAAGATTTTAGAAGTACTTCCATGAATAGGGTAAACAGTTGGCTTTTTTCCAAAACCAGTTTCCTATAAAGTCATCATAAAACCTGCTAAGCCATAAGGTTGCCGAGTTAATAGTACAATATTTCCAACAGATTGTTTGAGCCTTATGAACTCACAAGACAGCAGCTACTGCCAGTGTCAGGATGGGAACTGGCAATTGATGAAAGCAGTTTCACCTCCTTGGGCCTCTGATTACAAATTTACAAAATGGTTTCAAATTCCAATTAAGGGTCTAATTCAAAGCCCATGGATGTCAATGGAGTCTTTCTATTCTCTCCCATGGGTTTGGACAAGACCCCAAGCTACCAAGAGGATTCACCCTTGTGTAAAACATTGACTTTTTCTGTGGCAGATGAGGGTAATGAAACATGGCAAAACCAAAATGGCACAGAAGGATTTTTCCTGTGAATTTATCCCCACAGCCATAGTCAGTCTTTCTAGAAATAAGTGGCTGTGAGTGAGTTTCCTGGCAATTCTTCAGCACACAAGGATAATTTACCTGTATGTGTTTTGCTGGAGGAAATAAAAAGAAATAAAGGCCCAGCTTCCATTTGCCAGTTCAGGTAATCCATTTTAATTGGTTCTTATTCAGTGTTCATGCAGCTGAAATTTGTATGGCTTTGACTCAGGTGTCCTTTAAAGAACTTGCCACAGCATATGGGGTAAACTAGGCTGATCTTGCTTGTCTTCCTGAGATACAGTCTAGATTGGGCTGGAAGACTGGCCTTCCCAGAGTACTGATGCTATGAATTCAGTCCATGAGGCTGTCAGTCCTAATCCCTTTAACTGTTTTCAGAACACATATCTCTTGTTTGGCTCATTTTATCCAAGATTTTCCTTGTCTCCTTCTAAACTTCTGCACAGAGGTAGGATTTAAGGAGGGAAGTGCTAGTGCTAAGAAATCTATAGTTTTTCATTGAGATAAATTGTATGATTAAAAATTAAAGACATTATTTTAGCAAACTAAGTTTTACCTATAGTGAAAACTAGGGACTGCTTAGATTTCCAGTAGACCAAGGAGTGGAACTTTGAGCCTTTTTGTTGAGGTAGCTACCTGGACTTGTTTCCTTGTAGAAAAAGGATAAACCTATAGTTAGACTTGGAAGGATTAGATTTTTATTGGTAATTGTCTGAAAAAACACTGATTTTACTGAACCCACACAGACCAAGAAAAACCCAAATATTTCCATTGCTAATAATCAAAATTTACAGATAAGCAGAGAAAGACAAGCTGCTGGAGAACTTATTAGAGTCTGATTTAAGGATCTGTACTTGGTATATTTGGCATGTGATATTGACAATTTGTGTTTTGATGGTTGTAAAGCTTTAACTTTTTGAACCTCAACATCGACTGTAATTCACTAATTATTGTCTGAGCCCCCTATTCCCTGATAATTTCCTGCAACGCTGACAATTTAAATCTATTAAAATGAAAAAGATGTGTAAAATAAACATTGATAATCTCTGTTGAAATTGTTTTTTTTAATGAATTCTGCCAAACCTATCAATCGTTAAGGGAAATTATCTACTGAATACTTGTCCAAACAAACAAAAAGGTTAAAGGCCAACATAATACTGTTCCAGGTTTCTGATGTCTGTCCTGCAGAGAGAATTCTTTCAGTAAGCTGGTAAACAAATCCTCCATAAAGGCAAAAATATTCAATGTCCCGAACGGTTCCTTCTTTACACAGACTAAACATAGAGATTGAGTCCCTGTGAAAAGAAATCATTTAAAAGCAAAGGTACTTTATCTGGCAAACCTTAGATTTTATCAGAATTTTTATTAGAATGTTTGCCTTTTTAAAATTAAAACTTTAGCGCATATACTGTATGGATTCCAAGACCATAAAGGAACAATGTGATTATCTTGTCTGACTTCCCATATAACACAAAATTTTCCCCAAAATAATTTCAGGAGCAGCTGATTATCCACCACAACCCCTAATCTTTTTCAGAGTAACTGCTTCCCAGGATACAGTCCCTCATCCTGTAAAGATGGCCTACATTCTTTGCTCCTAGATGTAGACATTTACATTTAGCAGTACTGAAATGCATATTGTTTGCTTGCACTTAGTTTACCAAGTGATCCAGATCACTCTGAATCGTGATTGTTTACCAGTCCCCAAATGTTGGGTCATCTACAAACTTTATCAGTTTTCTTCCAGATCATTGATAAAAATGTTAACTAGCCTATAGCCAAGAACTGACCCCTGCAGGTTCTCACTGGAAACAGACCCAATGATGATTCCCCATTTACAGTTACATTTTGAGACCTACCAGTTAACCAGTTTTTAATCCATGTAATGTGTGCAATGTTAATTTTATATATTTTTAAATCAAAATGTCATGCAATGCCAAGTCAAACTCCTTACAGAAGTCTATAATGTCAACACTATTACCTTTATCTACTAAATTTGTAATCTCATTTAAAAAAAACAAGAAGTAAATTTGACAGGATCTATCTTACATAATCCCATGCTGATTTTCATTAATTACATTGCCCTTCTTTATTAATTGAGTCCCATATCAGCTTCTCTGTTTTCTTGCCCAGGCCTATAATTATCTGGATTATTTTATTGTTTAAAAATTGACACAATGATAACTTTCTTCCAGTCTTCTGGAACTTTCCCAGTGCTCCAAGACTTATTGAAAATGAACATTCATGGTCCAGCAAGCTCCTTAGCCAACTCCTTTAAAAATCTTGGATGCAAGTTATCTGGACCTGCTGATTTTAAAATGTCTAACTTGAGTAGCTTCTGTTTAACATGCTCCAGAGATATTAGCGGGATGGAAAGAGTGTTATGTACATCATGTGATGAGACTACATCATCTGTTTTTCCCCACATACAGAACAGAAATATTTATTGAATATTTCTGCCTTTTCTGCATTATTAATGATACTTCTACCATTTCCATCTAGTAATGGACTAATACTATTGTCAGGATTCTTTATGTTCCTAACATATTTTAAAAAGTCCTTAATGTCCCGAGCTCTGTTGCCCAGTGATTTTTCCTTGTTTCTCTTTGCTTCCCCTGCCAAAATTTGTATTTATATTCATTACTATCAGCTTTCCCTGTGTTTCATTTGTTATATATATATATATTATAGCTGCCTTCACATCCCACTAAACCAGATTGTTGTGTTCTGTTTTTTTAAATCAGCACAGCCTTCCTTCTTCCTCATGTGTAGGACTGTGACTTTCTGAATATCTAGAAAGGTATTATTACATGAGTCCTAAATATCATTTACATGTTTCTGACTAAATTTTTCTTCCTAGTTTATTTGGCTCATAATTGTTTTCAACTTAGTGAAATTGGCCCCATTAAACAGTTCTTTTTTAATTAAAGTATTTCATATATTTTTAAAAGCCTGAGATATCTGCACCCTAAAAACACAGGGACTATTTTGACTCTTTGGTTCAATGGCACTACTGCTGATTCACACTTGTGTAAATGAAAGATGAATTGGAAGCCCTCAGCATCTAACTGTTCTGTTGTTATATTTAACACCTATGGTATAGTGCACAGCTTCTCCTGAAGGACTCTGTTAGGAACCACACATTTTGAATACTCCTGCAAGGTGAAAGTTCTAAAAGTATGTGTTAGTGGAGTGATGCAAAGTGTCAGAAGTCATGTGAAAGACAGCCAAAAAAGATTTTCTTTAAAAATGATTTAAAGTTCTAAATGATTAATCAAATGCACATAGATTTAAATATTACAAATACATTTCATTTTTCTTTTACATATAAGGCATTAATTTCATTTGTCCTTTGCCTGCCAAAACTAAAGTATAGGCCTAGATTGTAAGCTCTTTGGGGAAGAGACTGTCTTTTTCTTCTGTAGCTGTGCAGTGCCTCGCACAACGGGGTTCTGGCCAATAACTGGTGCTCATAGACTCTACCACAATACAGATGATAAATGATATTTATATTGCAATGGTGTCTAGCAGCCTCAGTCCCATTGTGCTAGGCATTGCACAAACATATAATACAGATGTTTCCCCTGATACCTGAAATAGGAGTGATGCCATCAGCTGCTATAAGGTCCGAAAAACAGCACAGAGCAAGTTCTAGCCGTGGGCATGAGAGGTGTCCTGTGAGTATTTAGCCATGAGTTAACAAGAGCACTCTCAAGTCCTACATCTTGTTCTCCTGTACCAGGGGTTAGATTTCAGTCTGCAATTATGCTCTCACTAAAACTTTTTCTCCATTGCTACATGAAATGGAAAATAACAGTATATAATTATTTTCCAATTCCGTTCCACATCAACTGCTTACTTGAAAGCAACTGTGTAGTATTTGGCTGTCACTGCAAAATACCTGATGGCGATAACAGTAGCGGGTTTGTGCTCATTGAGCTTTTGCCTAAAAAAAACCCTATAAAAGTTAAGTTGAGTATCTTCTAAAGTTCTAATTTAATTACACTTTGTGTAAAGAAATGCTGCCTGAATTGCTTATAGGCTAATCCCTTCCTCAACGTCAATAGAACTCAGTTAATTTTTTAATTAGCTACTGTATGTTAAATAGCTCATTTGCATGTCTTACTTTTGCTTTCAGATTCTTGTGTATCTCACAAGTGGATCATTTTTTTTAAACATATAAAATGCATTCTTACAACTGTAATTTTTCACCATATAATGCTTAATTAACAAAGCACAGGAAGTGTGTGCATATTTTGTTTTGTGTTTGCTAAAATTTTAGTCTTTGCCTAAATCTACACTATTACTGAAACTATAAATACTTTTAAACAAATCAATGTAAAAGATATAGTTTGTTACAAATGGATTGCATCCCTTTTAATTGTCTGCTTGCAGACTGGCATGGTAATTCTTCCCTTAACATTCCTAACCTGCTCATCTCTGGCTGTCTTTTGTGAGGGTATTCTGCTGCTCTGTCACCTATTGGTAGCCTGCATCTGGCCCTCCTGCAATGGGATCTGACAAGTATCAGTTCTTAGGCGTCCCTAAGGTATGAGTCCCCCTCTACCAAGATAGATGAGGGGAAATGTCTAGTTAGAAAATTCCACTTTGGGGCCCCTGGGGCTTCAGCTAGGACTTCAAGTAACTTGTAAGCTACGGGTTGGGGTCAGTGCTTCGGTGGCTTTGCAAATACTTTTGGATGGAAATTTAGGCACCTTTGGGGTTCAGCAACCTCTAAGTGTTGGTTTTGAGAATGTCAGTGGTGGACTTGGACACCAAAATTCCTTTGAGAATTTGGGCCATACCTCCCCAGTGGTATTGCTAAGGGTTACTTCCAGCGGCGGCTCCAGGCACCAGTGCTCCAAGCGCGTGCCTGGGGCGGCAAGCCGCGGGGGGTGCCCTGCCGGTCGCTCCCAGGGTGGCAGGCAGGTGGCTTTCGGCGGCATGCCTGTGGGAGGTCCGCTGGTCCCGCGGATTCGGTGGCAATTCGGCGGCGAGTACGCCGAAGCCGTGGGACCGGCGGACCTCCCGCAAGCATGCCGCCGAATCCACTGGACCGGGGACGTCCCGCAGGCATGCTGCCAAAGGCAGCCTGCCTGCCGTGCTTGGGGCAGCAAAAAACCTAGAGCCGCCCCTGGTTAATTCATTATTGATTGTGCTTCTGTTTGGTGATCTCAGTGCACCATACATGATGTGTTATAAAATTTCAATTACTTCCTATAAAATA
This sequence comes from Terrapene triunguis, assembly GCF_002925995.2. Lineage (NCBI taxonomy): Eukaryota > Metazoa > Chordata > Testudines > Emydidae > Terrapene > Terrapene triunguis. The sequence continues at coordinate 6,530,520 of NW_020699449.1, read as the reverse complement.
AAATCTCCATGTCTCTTGTTGGGCGCCACTTTTTGCATAGACGAGGCCATGTGTGTGACTGCTGATTTGAATAGTTTCCTTGATGTTACATACCTGTGTAAGCTGTTTCAAGCTCTCTGGGGCAGATTCTTGTCACGCATGCCTGTGAAAGCCCCAGAACATTTTTGAGAGCTGTATAATAATAAAGGGAGAGAAAAATATTCACTGCTTTCTAAATGAAATCCAATAAACTTCAGCACAGTCACTAGAGAGAGCTATATTTAAAGACTTTCTTTCTATATATTTTTTCCCTAAAGAATCTATTGCAATTCTAGTTCTTGAAGCTACAGTTAAAGAATGGCAGTCACCTGTGTTTTGGAAGCATTTTGTGCTGATATCTCTTGAGCCAAAGGTCATATAAAAAATACACCAGAGATTTAATATTGGAATCTTAAGATGACTTGCAACTTGTCTCTGAGACCTCTGATTGTACTAAGATATTCTTGTTCGGTGGCTGAGGCAAAACTAGTTATCTGGTGTGACAGAATGCGTTTGGCAGTGTTCCAAAACTACATCATTGCTAAAGCAAGAGATAAAATAATTAGCATATTTATCTGAACACTTGAGCCTTTACAAAACCATGCTTCAAAAAGTGAAGGGTAATTTTTAAAGGATCATTAGAAGGGAACCTGATCCCAAAGCAGTTAGAATGAAATACCACTGCAACATCTGTGGATTATAATATTGTCCTGGCTATAGAGTCAATAGATATTGAATCCCAACTGCAGTCCCATTCATTCAAATAGTGACTTTCATAATAGTTTGGTATAGTTTTATACTGCTCCCACTTGAATTTTGCTATTTAAGTGGGAGCATGATTGGACCTTTAGATTGTAGGGAACTTACTCCCTAAAGATACTACTGTGATCTGGGTGAACCCCCAAAACGTCAGTATAGGGTTCTGTCACCACCTGCCTTGTGTCCATGGGTTTCCCTATGCTTGGCAGATTTGGTTCAGAGTGCGGACACCAGCTCACAGCACAATGGTCTCATCCTGGCTTCCACCGCTCCAGTTACGCCTTGCAGATGACCCCAGCAACACGTTGGGTACCGAGCCTCCTCAAAATCATCTCCTCTGAATTTTCCAGTCCCTCCTATTGGACACTCACAGAGGTAACACCAAGTTCACTGCTTCCAAAGAGTCAGTACACACAACCACTTGTTAGCTCAGCAAGGGTTATATATTTCACCTTAATATACAGCACTGAAATGCTGTGTAGTAACACTAAGAATAAGTTTATTAACAAAGAAAATAGATTCACGTGATTTCAAGCAAGAGGGAAAGAGATATGAAATGGTTATCAACAAAACAAAAATAGCATGCTTGCTGGTGTCTAGAACTTAATTCTAGAAAGATGTAGCTTTTCCTAGCATAGTTCTTTATTCACATCAAGTTGTCAGCATGTTCCAGCCTGTTTTGGCAGAAGGACCAATCTTTCATAGATAGAAAGCACTGTTCTTCTTGGTTCTCTCAGGTGATGGGTGACTTGAATGTCTCTTTGCTCCCATTATATTACCCCACAGTTCATTGTCTCTGTTTCAAGAGCCAGGAAGGCTTCCTGGTTTTGCAGACCCCATTCCCCCATCATGATTGTTAAGCAGTCATCACTTGCTAACTTGATGGCTTTGTATGACCTTATGTGAAAATGTACTTTTCATTGTCCTCTGTGATCAATCTGGTCAGACAAGTAAATACGCATTCCTTTCTCTAAGGCAGGGTGGACTTTATGTGCTGTCTACCACACACATTTTAATTACATATTTCCAGCATACTTTTATAACTCTTTGTACGTACATCATGCAATAATTTTCAGGACCAGCATGATACCAGTTTGTATATGATACTTTACATGACACTTTTGAGATACAGATGATGACAATAGTGTGTTGGGACAATGAGTGTATCAGGCCTGACGTGAGTCATGGTTTGGTTTGCCCACTGCCAGTATACTACCCACACAGGATTCTCTAACATGAGAGCTCCAGAACTCCCCGGTGTGGCTGGTCAAATATTTTCCATCTAAACTGTTTTTGATGGAAAATTTAGTTTTGGACTAAGAAATTTTCCATGAAAAGTGTTTGCTTTCCACATAACCTTTCAACGTTTTCTCTCACTGAACACACAAAAACGGTTTGTTTGTTTTTTAATTTGGAAATGCCAGCACAGTGCCTCATGGGAGTTGTAGTTTGTTTCCTCATGCCCACCATTGCCCAGGTTTACTCAGCAGGACTACATCTCCGACAAAAGGGGAATCCGTGGGGCATCTCATGAGGGATAGCCTGGCCTGGGAACCCAGCCCACAGAGGACAATGGGGACCTACAAACTACAACTCCTGTGAGACCCAACCGTAACATTTTTAAATCCAAATTTTCAATTTTGAGTTAAGAATTTTCAGTGTGCATTTTTCAACTTTTGATGATTGTTTTTTTCTGAAAAATCAGAAATTTCCATAAGGAAAAATATCCCATTTTCTGACAAGCTCTGAAGGTTATTTGATTGTTGTAGGGGGATGGCAACTGTGGAGATATGTTATGCAACGTAGCCAGATTGTACCCGGTCTTTTGAGGTGGCCATGAAGTCCTCATTGTTGGCTTGGATTCATACCCCTTGTCCTTGGTGAAACCATTGACGCAGTTGGAACACTTTTTACCCTTCAGCTGATTCTTGAACTCACAAGGTCAACACTCAATACCATCGGTATTGCTAGTGCCAGAGGCTCTGGTATAGCCAATATCTACATTTCCTGAAGCCCTTTCAGGGCTGTAGGCCCCCCCATCAGCTAGGTATAATAAGTCCCTCTCGCTTGTTAGGTATTATTTTATTTTAAGGAAATAAGGAGCTACTACTTAAGGACATTAAGGAAAGTTTAATTTAATTGTTATTTCCTGAATTTTTTTCCTTTCCTGTAAATGATACCACATTCTAGATCTCAACTGCAAACCAGAGAAGCAGATTGTGAACATAAATTGGCTAAGGTTTTAACACCTATGTAAATCACAAGTGCTGTGAGAAAACACTAAGCAGGATGATTTTTCTGACACTTTTTTTTTTTTAATAAAAGATTGCTAGGAAAATGATCAAAGAAACTTTCTGAACAAGGTGCTTTTTCTCTTATCCTGTGTCTCTCTATGTGGAAACTTGTGATAGCGCAGTCTCATACATTCCAGAAACAAAAATACTGCTCTTCATGTGTCTTGTCACAAAGAACAAAGTGTGGTTCATAGCCCCGTGTGCATATTTGTTTTCAGTGTTTTGACATTCAACTTTAAAATTAGTTGATCTGTTTTATTTAAACATAATTCATAGGTCTCTGTTGTTTTTGTTCTCTTTTTTTTCCATTCACTCCACATTTTCTATCTTTCTATGGTACCTATTTGTCTCTTTCAGAGATTTTTTGCTCCCATGACCCCTTCATTTCCTTTTGTCTTTCTTTTCCTGTTCTGCATTCTCTCCTATCTTTGCTCACGCTCTTATATCGTGTCATTGCCAACTGCTCTCCTTCCATTTTATACTCTTGCATCCTTTCAATCTCAGTATTTCTCTCTGTATCTTCCTCTTTTATCTGTGCTTTCTATTCAACAAAACCCTATTTCCCCATCCATCACTCACCCCCCCATACATGTCCACTCATTTTCAGACCATATCTGTCCTCTCTCCCCACATACACACTCATCACTCATTCATTCTTTTCCACACATTCATACTCATTCATTTCCCTCAAATCCACAGTGTATTGGTGTCTGTAGCTCTTTCACACATCCAGCAACTCTTATGCATCCATTCATCATTTACTTTCCCTCCACTGTCCAATCTACTCTGTCATACCAACCACGTGCAATTGCTATTGAGCATAGAAGATGAGGGAAAGTACTCTTGGAGATGGGTATGTTAGCTTGGAATCTTTTTCTCAGCTGTTTACTCAAGCTGTTTGCTGAGATTAGGATGTGCCTAAGATTAAATAGATTTTCTCACATATTCAATAAATTAAGAGTATAATAAAAATCTAGAGTTGTCTGAAGCATTTAAAACATTATTTTAAAATAATCCAAACAGTCCTGCAAATCGTTATGCATAAGTTTTATTTTAATTCCATCTGAAATTAACAGGATTACTAATGTGCTTAACGTTCAGCTCATGTCCAGTTTTTTTTTTTTTTTTTAAAGAAATGGGGCAATTCAGAGCAATTAAATCCTTATTTTAAAAGGGGAGAAAACACCAGTCTCAGCTAATGATTAGTAGAGCTTGTGGTAGCATATACATGTAGTGAAAATTGTAGTGATGCAATAAAGTACACAGGTTGTGAAAAATGCTTTGTCCATATAAATTAATGAAACAAATTACCCATTTAAATGAAAATCTATAGAGGTGGCAGTCATGTATTTTCTTCAGGTTAGGAGTCAAGTTATAGACATTAAATGGGGCATGTCTGCTTTCTATATCTGTATGTGAGGCCCTGATCCTGCAAAGAGAACCACATGAGCAGTCCCCATGCCTAGACAGAGTCCCAGTGAAGTCAGAATTATGGCCTTAGTGTGGGGGTTTCCTTCATATATTATAAACATTCAGAAAATCTTATTGTATTTCCTTCTGTTATTGTATTTGTTTATTCAGCTATTGATGTCATTTTTAGAGTTGTGAAAGCTTAATATAATTATCGGTGTTTGTTTGTCATTTAAGCAGATGGATCAACCAGCTGTGAAATTGGACAGGATCAAGGGCTGCAAACCTGAAAGTGTGATATCCTGTAAAGTGTCACTGAAGCCTACATACACCAGATGGTCTGCGAGCTGTAGAGAAATGGCTTTCTAAATAAAGTTTCCAACATGTGACCGCTGATATGTTGCTATCAGTTTTCCCTCACTCAGTTTTTTATTCACAAATCAGTTTACATGGCCAAAATATAGAGGACTGATGGTTTTGTGATTAAAGCACTAGACTAAGACTCAGGAGAACTAGATTCTGTTCTTGATTCTACCACACTTCTCTGTGACCTTGGACAATTCACTTAATTTCTTGGTGCCTCAGTTCCCCATTTGTAATGTGAGGATGAAAATAATGCTTTTTTCTGCTTCATGGGAGTGCTAGGATTAATCTATTAATGTAAGTGAATCTCAGCTAGTAGTGTTGTGGGCACCCAAGAAACACACACTAAATAAAACAAATGAATAAAATATGTCCTTGAATTTCTACAAAGGCTTGGAAATGGCACTCTTTGCAATTTAACATGCGTAGGTGATGCTACCATCATGGCTATACAAAAACAGTTTGCAAAAATGTTACCTCAAAATCAAATTTCCATGAGTTCCCCCCTCCAAAAAAAATGTTCTTACTGAAATATGTGAAATTTCAATTTTTTTCAAGATTCAGTGCAAAATTGATTTTTATCACAATTCTATTTCAAAATGTTGAAAGGGGTTTCCTTGAAAACTCAACTGTGTGTGTGTGTGTGTGTGTTAGGGCTTTCAAGCGATTCAAATTTTTTATTGCGATTAATCATGTGATTTAAAAAATTAATCGCAATTAATCATGCTGTTAAACAATAATAGTGCACAGTGCTCACTTTATATTTATTTTTTATTACAAATATTTGCACTGTAAAAAACAAAACTTACAAAACATAATTGCATTCAAAAATAAAAGAATGTAAAACATTAGAGCCTACAAGTCCACTCAGTCCTACTTCAGCCAATATACAATTTGTAGGAGATAATGCTGCCCGCTTGTTGTTTACAATGTTACCTGAAAGTGAGAACAGGCGTTTGCATGGCACTGTTGTAGCCGGCGTTGCAAGATATTTACGTGCCAGCTGTGCTAAAGATTCATATGTCCCTTCATGCTTCAACCACCATTCCAGAGGACATGCGTCCATGCTGATGATAGGTTCTGCTTGATAACGATCGAAAGCAGAGCGAATCAATGCGTGTTCATTTTCATTATCTGAGTCAGATGCCACCGGCAGAAGGTTGATTTTCTTTTTTGGTGGTTCGAGTTCTGTAGTTTCCACATCTGAATGTTACTCTTTTAAGACTTCTGAAAGCATGCTCCACACCTCGTCCCTCTCAGATTTTGGGTGACACTTCAGATTCTTAAATCTTGGGTCGAGTGCTGCAGCTATTTTTAGAAATCTTACGTTGGAACCTTCTGTGCATTTTGTCAAATCTGCTGTGAAAGTGTTCTTAAAACAACATGTGCTGAATCATCATCCGAGACTGTTATAACATGAAATATATGGCAGAATGCAGGTAAAACAGAACAGGAGACATACAGTTCTACCCCAAGGAGTTCAGTCACAAATTTAATTAACACATTATTTTCTTAACGAGCATCATCAGCCTGGAAGCATGTCCTCCAGAATGGTGGCCAAAACATGTAGGGACATATGAATGTTCAGCATATCTGGCGTGTAAATACCTTGCAACACCGACAAGAAAAGTGCCATGTGAACGGCTGTTCTCACTTTCAGGTGACACTGTAAATAAGAAGCAGTCAGCAGTATCTCTCATAAATGAAAACAAACTTGTTTGTCTTAGTGATTGGCTGAACAAGAAGTAGGACGGAGTGAACGAGCAGGCTCTAAAGTTTTACATTGTTTTGTTCTTGAGAGCAGTTATGTAACAAAATAATGTATATTTGTAAATTACACTTTCACGATAAAGAGATTGCACTACAGTACTTGTATGAGGTGGATTGAAAAATACTATTTCTTTTATCATTTTTAAGTGCAAATATTTGTCAAAAAATAAGTGAGCAGTGCACTTTGTATTCTGAGTTGTAATAGAAATCAATATATTTGAAAATGTAGAAAAACATGCCAAAAATTAATACATTTTGATTGGTGCAATTAATCATGATTAAGTTAATCCTGTGAGTTAACTGCGATTAATCAACAGTCCTAATTTTATTTATATATATATATATATGCAGCTAAAGTACAAGAAGGATATTCCTACCGCAATATATTATGTGGCATATAAACTTATTTTCTGAAAAGATGAGTAAGGCAAGAAATGCTGATTTTACAGGGGGGTAAACTCTGCCTTCTGCACCATCAGGGAGTGGAGAAGGGCTATACAGCAGTTATACAGGAGGAATAGGAATTCCTGCTGACAGCCAGAATGTCCCCCAGGATCTCACCATACACCAGCGTGCTTGCTGCACCAGTCTTGAAGAATGTGAAACATGCTAAGCTATCTGTTGTGGGTAGAGAACCAGTGGAGCCATGGCCTGACCCTTACTCCATTCTTATTCAGATACCTAGACCCCCAACAGGAGAAGAGGGGAAAGCAAGGATTAAGCTCCCAACAGGATTCCTGTTCAGAGGCACAAAAGGTAGTGACTCCCATGAGGCACTGCAGGTCATTCAGGGAGGAGCTTGCATGATGGTTGAGGTTTCAACATTTTCTGTCAAAATCAATCAAGGCACTTAGAGCCTTGGATCGACATATTTAACTATTATTTATATCTAAATTAATGAAATAAATAAGAATGGCCATACTGAGTCAGACCAATGGTCCATCTAGCCTAGTATCCTGTCTTCTGACAGTGGCCATTGCCAGAGATTCAGGGGGAGGGTACACAAAAGGGCAATTGGAGTGCTCCATCCCTCTCTTTCCCTCCAGACATTTACGGTCACCACAAGCATGGGGTTACATCCCTGACCACAGCCATTGATGGACCTATTCTCCATGAATTTATCTAGTTCTATTACGATATACATTTGTCCATCACAACATCCTACGGCAATGAGTTCCACTGATTAACTGTGTGAAAAAGTACTTCCTATTGTTTGTATTATATCTGCCACCTATTAATTTCTTCAGGTGACTCCAGGTTTTTGTACTGTGGGAAAGGGTAAATAACACTTACTTTTCCACACCAATCAGGATTTTATAGACCTCTATTCTTATCCTCTCCCTCCCCACCCCACTCATCGCTACTCTAAGGTGAACAGCCCTAATCTTTTTAGTTTCTCCGTATAGAAGCTATTCCATATCCTAGATCATCTTTGTTGCCCTTTATGGAACCTTTTCAAGTTCCACTATATGGTTTTTGAGATGGGGCAATCAGAAATGGCCACAGCATTGAAGGTGTGGGTGCACTATGAATTTATATAGTGGCATTATGATGCCTGACTTCCCCTTACAAAAGCTGTGTTGACTCTTTCCCAACATATCGTGTTTATCTCAGTATCTGATAATTCTATTCTCGACTATAGTTTCTACTAATTTGGCCAATACTGAAGTTAGGCTTACTGGCCTGTAATTGCCAGGATCACCTCTGGAGCCCTTTAAAATAAAATCTGTGTTACATTAGCTACTTTCCTGTCATCTAGTACAGAGGCTTGTTTCAGCAATAGGTTATATACAACAGTTAGCAGTTCAGCAATTTCATATTTGAGTTCCTTCAGAACTCTTGGGTGAATTCCATCTGGTCCTGGTGACTGTTTAATTTATCAGTTTAGTGTAAAACCACTTCTCTTGACACATCAGTGTGGGACAGTACCCACAACAGAGCTATCCTTTTTGGGTTACAAATCTGAAGTATCTTCCCCACAGCCTCTGCAGTGAAGACCGATGCAATTCATTTGATTTCTCTTCTATGGCCTTGTCTTCCTTGAGCGCTCCTTTAACACCTTGGTCATCTAGTGGCCTCACTGCCTGTTTGCAGGCTTCATGCTGCTGATGTACATTAAAAAAATCTAATTGTTGATTCATCTGTAGCAATTTGCTTTTCAAATTCTTTCTTGGCTTGCCTTATCCTTCCCTAATTAACCTGCCAGAGTTTGTGCATCTTCCTGTTACCTCACTTGGATTTCAGAGTGGTAGCCGTGTTAGTCTGTATCAGCAACAACAACGAAGAGTCCTTGTGGCACCCGCTCATCTGATAAAGTGGGTTCTAGCCCACGAAAGTTTATGCCCAAATAAATTTTAGTCTCTAAGGTGCCACAGTTTACAAGGATAAGCATTTGGTACATTTTTTCAATATTCAATTGTTTGCCTTCATGTGTTGTACTAAATACGTCCGAGACTGGCAAGAAGAAAGTCATCTAATGCAAAATATAATGGTGGTTTTATGACACAAACCCTTGTCTACTAAGAAATACACATCTCTCAAAGGCTATAAAAGGGTCATAAAAAAGAGAAACTTACTCCACCTTTTCCACTGCCTTACATCTTCATTGCTCACTTACACCTTTGAAAACACTGAAAATTGGGTATAAAATGCATCCATTCTGCTCTGATACTGTTCCACCTAATCTGCACTATCTTGGTGCAGGTGTAAGTGACTGCACAAAATGCAAGGTAGTGAAAAATCAAGACCTCTAAATCTTGAACCAGGGCCTTTAATCTTGAATAGTCTCCTCAACACTGACTCAATAAGGGATTCTGACAAGTAACAGCTAGGTAAGAAGACTATTTTAATTAGTTGGTGCCATTGACACCTCTGAATGCAACATGTCACATTATTAGAGTTAGTGCTAAGTTAAACATTGTTTTTAGCATTTTGTTCAGTAGAGAAGGCAGGGACAATCTCTACTTGGTAGTGCAAAATGTGTGACATATCTGATAGGTGACTCAGTAAAGGTGACATCATGGGGTTCCATGTTTGTGTCTTAATATCTATAGTCCATCTCAGTATTGTTCAGATTACAAGTAAAACTGAGATGTTCTTCTTTCTGATTCAAACATTATCAGTAACAAAGATATTTATACTTGTAAGTTAGGTGACAATCCCGATGATGATGCGTAGCCAGAATGTCCCAGATAGTTGTGTTCTAACAGAAATAGTGAAAATACCAATGTTACAGTGTGTACCACACTTTTTAACCTGCCAATGCTCAAATGTGAAATGTGCAATGCAATGTATGACAGACCCAAAATGAGGGACATGAAAAAATTCTTCATGATGAAAACTTAACATGCTCCGGTTAATATAAATAACTCCTCTTAGGCCTGGTCTACACTAGGCTTTTATGTCGACTTTAGCGCCGTTATATCGAATTAACCCTGCACCCGTCCACACCAGGAAGCCATTTAGTTCGACATAAAGCTCTCTTTAAATCGATTTCTGTAATCCTCCCCAACGAGAGGATTAGCGCTAAATTCGACATGGCCATATCGAATTAGGCTAGGTGTGGATGGAAATCGACGGTAATAGCTCCGGGAGCTATCCCACAGTGCACCACTCTGTTGACGCTCTGGACAGCAGTCCGAGCTCGGATGCTCTGACCAGCCACACCCCCGGGAAAATTTGAATTCATTTTCATTTTCCTGTCTGGGCAGTTTGAATCTCAGTTCCTCTTTGGACATCGAGGGGAGCTCAGCAGCAGTGGCAACTATGCAGAGCTCTCCAGCAGAGATGGCCGTGCAATCTAATAGAAAGAGGGCCCCAGCATGGACTGATCGGGAAGTCTTGGATCTCATCGCAGTGTGGGGCGATGAGTCCGTGCTTTCAGAGCTGCGCTCCAAAAGAAGGAATGCTAAGATCTACGAGAAGATCTCCAAAGCCATGGCAGAGAGAGGCTACAGCCGGGATGCAACGCAGTGCCGCGTGAAAATCAAGGAGCTGAGACAAGGCTACCAAAAAACAAAAGAGGCTAACGGACGCTCCGGATCCCAGCCCCACACATCCCGTTTCTACGAGGCACTGCATTCCATCCTGGGAGCGGCCGCCACCACTACCCCACCCCTGACCGTGGACTCCGAGGATGGGATCATGTCCGCGGCCGGTTCCTCGTCGGACATGACAGCGGACGGGGAAGATGAAGAAGGAGATGAGGAGGACGAGGCAGTCGACAGCGCTGGCACCGCTGATTTCCCCGACAGCCAGGAGCTCTTCATCACCCTTACCGAGATCCCGTACCAACCGTCCCCATCCCTTACCCCGGACACAGAATCAGGGGAAGGATCAAGCAGTAAGTGCTGTAAACATGTAAACATTTATTTAAAACAGAACGGTAATATTTATACTATTAACAATGTACATTTATAAAAGTTCTGTAAACTAGTAAAAAAATAATCAGGTACAAAACAGGAATATTTACAAAGGTAACAAATGGGTTTTCATGATTTCTCTGTCTTAGGCTCTTCTCAATTTAGTCCCAAGTGTTTTAAAAAATTTTCACAATGTCCGTTACTCCATGATTCCCAGGCCCAAGACGCTCCACTCCATAGTCCCAGTGCACCTACGCGAAAATCCGGTCAATGTGGCCGGGGATCGACGAGAAATCCTCGTAGGAGAACTCCTCGTAGGTCTCGTGGAGGTAGAGCTCAAGCCTGTTGATCAGGTTCCGGGGTAGGGCGATCTTAGTGGGCCCTCCGTGGTAGCAGACATGCCCCCTCCACGCCACAATCAAGTACTCCGGGATCATGGCCCGACATAGCATGGCGGCATACGGCCCCGGTTTCTGCATGCTTTCCCGCAGCATGCGTTCTCTCTGGGTGTCCGGGATCCTCAGAAGGGTGATGTCGCTCATGACGCCCTGCTTTGAATTAGGGAGGGGAATGTTAGTATTGGGACTGCTTTACAGCCACGCGGTGGAGGGAGAGGGGCAGCATACAGGGATCTTTCCCTGGGACAGCCGCGAGGGGGTGGGACAGGGGCAGAGTTGATGCTGTCCTGATTGCTGGCAGCAGAGACTGGCATTGCTTTCAATGTGAAAGGAGGCCAGTGCTACTGCTGGAGTTTTAAGCAGCCACAAGTCTGCGGCTTACCATTATTGCCCGCTCCAGAAGTTCAGGTCTCCAGCCACGCTTCTCAGATCACTCCAAGACCTCCGCAAGTCCACAGGCACTGAAGGCGACGGCCGAAAATTCGACCTTGTCCTGAGTGCGCATGTGAGAGGTGCAGTGCATGGTCTTGTTCACAGAGAAAGACTAGGTTCTTTGTATACAATTTCATTTATCTGTCTCAGGAATTCACTCCCTTTTCACAATTCACACAGACACATCTGCGACTGTCTCCCAACCCAGCCTGTCAGCACACTCCCAGAGGCTAGCGCAGATTAGGCGGAGGAAGAAGAAGACGCGTGAAGACATGTTCTCAGAACTAATGGGATGCTCCCGAGCCCAGGCAGCCCAGCAGACACAGTGGAGGGAGAACTTGTCACAAATGCACCGAGCAGTCATGGAACGGGAGGAGAGGTGGCGTCAGGAGGACCAACAGGCTACTGAAAAGCTGCTTGGACTAATGAGGGAGCAAACGGACACGCTCCGGTGCCTTGTGGATGTTCTGCAAGACCGGAGGCAGGAGGACAGAGCCCCGCTGCAGTCTATCTGTAACCGCCCTCACCCGCCACCAAGTCCCACACCACCCTCACCCAAACTCCAAAGAAGGAGGGGCGGCAAGGGCCGTTAAAACTTTCAGTCAACCCCTGCAGACTGCTCTAGCACTAGAAGGCTGACATTCCCCAAAATTTCATAAGTCCTTTCCTACCCACCTCACACAAGCCCCCGTCCAAGTTTCACCCCCCACGTTTCATGTCTGGTTCGCAATAAAATGTTTGTTTCTCTCCATTACTGTTTCAGTCAGGTTCTTTTGAGGGAGAGTCTGTCTGGAGGGGGGGAAGGGGCTTGGTAATTGGGCAGGACAGTGACCTTTAGCAGGGTACAGAGGCGGTGTCAGGTCCAGCATCAGGACACATACACAGTGCAGTCACTGGTTACCCTGGTCAGTCTGGGAGGTGTTTTTCATGTTCTCCATTGAAATAACCAGTCCACCAGTGCGGAGCCTGTCATTCCGGGAGTTTAGAGGCATCATTTGCATCCGAACACTGAACCCGCCCCCCGCCACAGTCTGCGTCCCCGGTTTAAAATATTCCCGCGAAAACAGCAATACAGACAACGGTGTTCATTAACAAAATCGAAATGATTTTATTTTTTGGGAAGGGGAAGGGGGTGAAGGGGGTATGTAACTGGAGAGGATAGTCAAAATGAACTGGGTAAAGAAACGGGGGCAGGTTCAGCTTTTCTGTCCACAAACTGAAAAGTCACTGGTTGCCCTGCTCACTCAGGAACCTAGCTTTCAAAGCCTCCCGGATGCACAGGGCGTCCCGCTGGGATCTTCTAATGGCCCGGCTGTCTGGCTGGACGTAATCAGCAGCCAGGCTATTTGCCTCTAGCTCCCACCCCGCCATAAAGGTCTCCCCCTTGCTCTCACACAGATTGTGGAGCACACAGCAAGCTGCAATAACGATGGGGATATTGGTTTCACTGAGATCACAGCGAGTGAGTAAGCTTCTCCATCTCCCTTTGAGACGGCCAAAAGCACACTCCACCACCATTCTGCACTTGCTGAGACGGTAGTTGAACAGTTCTTTTTCTGTGTCCAGGGCGCCAGTATAGGGCTTCATGAGCCAGGGTATTAGCGGGTAGGCTGGGTCCCCGAGGATGACTGTAGGCATCTCCACATCCCCAAGAGTTATTTTGTGGTCTGGGAAGTAAATACCTTCCTGCAGCCGTCTAAACAGACCAGAGTTCCTGAACACGCGAGCGTCATGAACCTTGCCCGGCCATCCGACGTAGATGTTTGTAAACCGTCCCCGATGGTCCACCAGTGCTTGCAGCACCATTGAAAAGTAGCCCTTTCTATTGATGTACTGGCTGGCCTGGTGGTCCGGTCCCAGGATAGGGATGTGAGTCCCATCGATAGCCCCACCGCAGTTTGGGAATCCCATCGCGGCAAAGCCATCTATGATGACCTGCGCGTTTCCCAGGGTCACTACCTTTGGGAGCAGTACCTTCACGATTGCCTTGGCTACTTGCATGACAACAACCCCCACGGTAGATTTGCCCACACCAAAGTGGTTCGCGACTGACCGGTAGCTGTCCGACGTTGCAAGCTTCCAGAGGGCTATGGCCACTCGCTTCTGGACAGTGAGGGCTGCTCGCATGCGGGTGTCCTTGCGCTTCAGGGCAGGGGACAGCAACTCACAAAGTTCGAGGAAAGTCCCCTTCCGCATGCGAAAGTTTCGCAGCCACTGGGATTCATCCCAGACCTGAAGCACTATACGGTCCCACCAGTCCGTGCTTGTTTCCCGGGCCCAGAATCGCCGTTCAACAAAATCCACATGCCCCATTGCCACCGTGATGTCCTGGGCGCTGGGGCTCGTGGTTTCTGACAGCTCTGTGCCACTCTCCGACTTCAGGCTCTCACGGCGGTGCCGTAGCCTCCTCGCCCGATTTCTCTGCATCTGCCTCAGGGAAAGGTGTATGATAAGCTGCGAGGTGTTGAGAACGGCCACAAGTGCAGCGATGGTCGCAGCGTGATCCATGATCGCAGTGCTGTGGCGTCCGCGCTGTCACTGACCAGAAAAGTGCGCGAACTGATTTCCCGCCGGCGCTTTCATGGAGGGAGGGAGGGCGTTAGTGACGGACGGATGACGACAAATTTTTTTTACCCAGAAGGCATTGGCGGCTCGACCCAGAATTCCGATGGGCAGCGGGGACTGCGGGAACTGTGGGATAGCTGCCCACAGTGCACCGCTTCCAATATCGACGCTCGCCCCGTTAGTGTGGACTCACAAAGTCGAATTACTGTCCTTAGTGTGTCCTTAGTGTGGACACACACGTTCGACTTTGCAATATCGATTCCACATATTCGATTTAAGTAAAATCGAATTACCCTCGTAGTGTAGACATACCCTTATAGTCTGTTTCATGATTCTTTACTTCTGATATAAATCATTTTCAACAATAAAGGAGAGGATCCACCAACTTTGTTTGGAAGGTAACTGCTAAAGTAAAAGGAGTGGTGTACCTCTTTTCAAGGGATATTTGAGAGCAGCTGCAGGTATTGCACCCGCTCTTGTTAAGATTTCATAATAGTTTATTTGAGTCCCTTAACATCCCATGGTTTCACCTTCCTGGCATGCAGATAGCTGTCCAATAATGTTACACTGCATATAAGTTTCTTTAATGTAGCTGTGCAGTGAAAAATTTAGTGAGGATGCACTGCAGCAGGGACAGGGCTCCCTGACTGCACAATATATTTGTACCACAAAAGCTGCACAGCCCCTAGGGTTCTCACTGTGAAAAGAAGTGATTATTCTAGAGGGAACTCCCAAGAGCCTCTTGTTGAAATCCCACAACTAAATTGAAAGGCTTATCTGGGTGATTTCTCTGTCTCTGAAAATATCACTCCCTCTGTGGATAGTGCTAAATCACACCTGCCAGAGATGACTTAGCCCCAGGACTCATCAAAAATACTTTTGAGAAGCACAGTGGTGTTGTTGTTTTTTTCTTTCAAATTTTGGAATGGATAATTTTGCACCAAGTGTTGGGTATTTTTCTTCTGTCTCTCTGGGGTGGAAGCTCTGTAACCAGTCCATATCTGGTACATGATACCCCCTCTCTCCAATTTGATAGAGAAGCATAGCCTTAGACTGTTAACAAAATATCCCCCACTCCCCCCTACATACACCAACATTTCAAATGATGCAGATTGAAAACTGTGCTGATATATCAACTTACTCAGTATGTTTTTTCAGGACCCAAGTACAAACATTTCCAGCTAGTGCACTTAAAATACTTTGCTTACCAAGTGGTTTTGCTTCCTTGATGCTGGATATGAGAAAGTGTGTTTTAAATGGGAAAGCAAAGGAAAAGATTGACAGTCCCTCATTTCTTTTCTCTGCAAATATTTGTACTCCTGAGACTCAGGGGTTTATCACAGACTAAAAGAATATTAAACTATGGATGGAATGTCAGTGTTCCTCTGATTGGGGGTGTGTGTGTGTGTGGAGAGGGTATATAGTCCTCTCTCACACAAGGTTAATAGGAGCTAGAGAGATCAATTTAAAACACCTGCTTGCACTGGGAGGCTGGGTCAGGCTCAATTGAAGATGAAACACAGCTGGGAAGTGATCATAAAAAGAGGAAACCCAAAGGCAAAAGAGATTGCAGGGAGAGAAAAGAACTCTCCAGGTGTTTTCTGGTTATTATGGAGTAGAGCAAAGGTCTAGAGAGACGCAGCTGTACAGTAAGCCCAGAGAGGGTCTGTAGGAAAGGGTTTGAACAGAGACCAAATGAGAAAGAAATCTAGGAAGGAGCCTGAGGGAGCAGACCTTAGCTGCTCACCACAAGGTTCCTGGACTGGTACTCAGAGGAGAAGGAAAGCCTGTGTTCCTCTACAAGTCACTGGGAAAAGTGATGTGGAAACATCCTTTGTACAAGGAAAAGAAGTATTAATTGAGTTTGAATCTCTCTCTCTCTCTCTCTCCAGTGAGAAAGCCCTAGGAGGTGTTGCTCTATGCAACAGGGGGAAGACAGCCCTTCTGAGCCCAGGAATGACCCTGGGTAGGGTGAAGAGTTATGTTTGTTGTATTTTTAGTTTATTGGACTCCTTGTTTATCTTAGAAGTGGAGAGACTTTCAAATGACCTGGCTGCAGCATGACAGACCATGCCAGGGCCAGAGCAGCTATCAGCAGGAGGTGCTCTGTGAGGAAAGAGCTGATCTGCTATGTCCAGCCACGAGGGGGTGCGTTAACAGTGAGTCAAACTTTCTACTATTCTTAAGTGTAAAAGATAGGCGCCTCCTCTAGCAGATCTCATAAGGTGTATGGGACAGGGCACACTAGTCATGCTAGCCAAATAGTTCACAGTGTAGGATTTCCTTTTTCTGTTAACAAAAATCCAAGGGAGTTCCATCAAAAAACAAGGTGGAAAAAAATTAACATTGTATGGGTGAGCATTCAAAACTCAGAATAAGCCCAAAGCTAAGCTTGTGCACTTACCGCTTCACTTTTGCTTGTGTACCTTACATTACAGTTTTCAATTATTCGATTGTACCCTTCTACAACATACCATACAATTATTTCTACAATCTAAGCTATTTGTGTGTAATATACCTTGGTGTTTTTCTTTTTGGACTATATCTACACTAACTTCATTGACAAGACTTAAAAGGATCTCCTTCAGGGGTCCAGCATGCAGAGCAAACTAAAGGATCAGTACTTAAATCAAGAAGCATGTCCATGGGTTCTCTTTTCAACCAGCAGCACAGGTGTAACTGAAGGGCTGAGGTGCTTAACTACAAAACTAACTTAGATACAAAATTTGGCCTATACATGACAGTCAATTATCACTATTATCTGTTTCATTTTTAAACATGGAGTATGTTGTATAAATATGATTTACCATGTACTTGCCATGTGAATTACTTTGGCTCTAGATGACTGAACTTGAATATACAGTGGGAGCAGAATCACTGACTCAGAAAGTGCCATTTTTATATAAGGTAGGCACTTTTCTGACAGTGATCACAGTTTCAATAATAGCATGGAGCCTGGGTGAGTGAGCAATGGCTGTGGCCAATTTCCTCTTTAGTAATTTCCCCTGTTCTGTATGTAGGAGACAAAGCTTTGTTACAGTTTATTAGTCTCTGGCAACAGAATGAGAAAATAAGGTGACTGCGCTGAGCCAAAGCATGACAATTTATAGCTGAATATGATGTGCTCAAATGAAATTGCTGCCCAATGCCTGGACTAACAAGACTGGGCACAATCTTTGCAATGAAAATAGAAAACTTGGAAATCTGAGCATTTCCCATTTTGAGCAATCTCTGGGATAGGGAGGGGAGGAAACGAAAACAGGCAAGTTTGAGGGTTTATGTTTGGGGGGGCTTTTTTCCCTTTTTTTAAGTCCATTGAGAGGGAAAATTAGTATAATTGTAATTAAAATCTTTTTTTTCAAAATTTTGATTTTTGACTAAGCTTTGTTTTTAATATTGAAACATGCAATATTGGAATAGGGAGGAAGGGAGATTTTCTATATGGAAACTGCTATAGTATGACAGTTTGCCAAAAAGCAACATTTTTTTGATTGGGGAAATAACTCAGAATTATACACCATTCCCCTCCCCCCAAGACTTTATGAAAAAATATTGCTGTCATCCTGGGCAATACATACGGGGTTCTAAAACACCAAAGGCTCCATAGTACTCAGTATCTATGTACTCAAGTTACTATTTGGTAACTTGGTGATATAATGTCAGTTAGATGATATCTTTTGGAGAACGTTATCACTGGAGCGTAGTTCAAATCTACCATGCACCCAGCCTGCCTGAGTAACTTGTCTGGGAGTTCCACAAAGAAATCCTGCTTCCAGAAAATGGATTAGGAATGGAAGCAGTCCATGGAGAATGGTCCAACTCTGACCCCGTTCTTGCAGTTCAATCTATGCAGGCAGACCCTTGTCTGTGTAGATAGCCATTGATTTCATTAGGCTGGCACCCGAGCATACAGGTCTGATGGCCTGAATCTGATTATAGATTCGGGACCTAAAGGCTGGAGTGACTTTCTTGCTCTTAGTGACCTTCCTCATGGGAGAGGTGGGGAGGAACCAGAGGGTCTGTGAAGCTTTAGTTTTTGGGCCTCAACCTCAATTGCATGCCAAGTTTGTGCATCTGCAATGAGCCACCAGCAGGGCCGGCTCCAGGCACCAGCTGACCAAGCACATGCTTAGGGCGGCCAATGTTGGAGTGGCGGGGGGCACTCGTGGTGGTTTTTTTTGGTTCAGCGGGGTAGTGCTCGAGGGGGTTGGCTGGGGGGGAGGGGTTGGGTGGCGTGGCGCTCGGGGGGCGGGGGGGGCGGCAAAAAAGTTAGCCGGCCCTGGCCACCAGACAGCTGGTTTGCAGCCAGTCATCTGGAGCATGTACGGCTTGATTCAAAACTCACTAAAGTCAATGGGGGTTGTTTCTACTTTTCTTTAATGGCCTTTGGATCAGGCTTATAAAAAGCAAACCCACACACATTTCTTCAGTTCATTTCCCCTCCTCCTCCTCCTCCTCCCCCCCCCTTTTTAAACACTTGACCTTATAGAAAACATTTTAAATGGGAACTGCCACGATTTTATTAAAATATTAACAACTAAATACTACTTTAATTCCCAGGTCACAAATAGTGTTCTATGTTCAATAGTCCTTAAGCCTTCTCAGTTTGGGCAAGCTGTGTAACCATCCCAATGATCATTAATGCTTAATATGAATGACTGTCACATTATTGCATGGTATATTAAGATTGCCGATGAAATCCTTGCCCCACTGAAGTCAATTGCAAAACTTCCATTGGCTTCTGTGGAGCCAAGATTTTTCTCTTGCGTGTCTTTCCTCAATCTGTCAGTGGGCTGAAGTAGCTTCTGCGATCTGTAAGAACCTTCCACTAAAAAGGATAGCAGGATCAACATAGGAGTAGATTGACTGCCTACACCTCCAACTCTTCCCAGCCTACTGCTGGTGTTCTGCTGTGGAGGGAGTTGTCACAGAGCAGTGCTTAATGTCTTGCAGGTGACAGGTATACTCTGATATCCAGACCCCCTCTCTGAGCAGCACAACCGCACCAGTTCCACTGCCAATAGGGCTTTACATACAAAATGGGGATACACCTACCTTGGGGCTCTTGCCAACAGAATAACAGGCTCAGCTGAACGGATGGCAAAACTTCATGTGAACATGATATAAAAACAGATCATTTTCTGTTACCTAATGGTTTATTTCCATTAAATTATGTGCTGCTAGAAAGAAACAGTGCCATTTGTTCAATAAAGGGTGCTTGCTTATTACTCATATGAAAATGTGGCAATTAGCAGGACTCAGCCTTGTCCACTTTTCCATGGGCTTGGGACTTACTAAGTAGCTTTACTAGTATCTTATAAATGTTTATGCCAAAAGATTTGCAAGTAATAGAATGTTCATACAATCTGCACAAGTTCTTGTGTTTTCCTCTAGTTGTTCTTATTGAAAGAGTCTAATAAAAATCCCAGTATGCAGAACTCTGATCCAAACTTATTTACAGAAAAGACGGGAGATGTAAAACTGACATTCAGGTCTGACAAGAAAAAAGGATGTTAATAACAAGTGCCACTCAAACACATGTTTTTGTAGTGGTCAAACTAATTAAGACAGCAATTTAATTTGTTTGCTTGCTCTGATGGACACACAGAATATTAAGAAAAGGGGTAATTCTGTAACACCTGAAATTTGTTTCATCTTGGAAAAGTTAAAAATAAGTCTCTGGTCATTTGCCTTCCTACTAGTATTTTCACGTTACTTTGAATCGAGTTAGAAAAGTTTAAAAACTATCTTTGAAGTATATGGCTGGCTTACCTAGTGTTTACCATTTATTCTTCCAGTAATCTGCAGGAACAGTAACCTCTTTTCTGATGCCCATAAGTAGATTTGGGCGATTCTCTCTCCCCACCCCCCATGAACAGTAAATTTGGCAAAAAATGCATTTTGGGGGCACCAACAATATTTGTGAATTTGGTTAATAGTTTGGCCAAAAATAAAAATGAAGAAACCCTTGGAGATGGTAAAATGTTTTCTTTGGACTTTTTTGAAACCAACCATTTCAACATACTTTGTTCTGAAACACTTTTAGAAACAGTGATTCAAAATGCTCTGCTCAACCTGAATGAAACTCTTTCAGGGTCTATTTTGTCTGGCAAGTGAGTGAGTAGGGCAGATATTTGTTTTGGTTCAAAACAAACTGAGTTCTTCTAGTGGCTTTTTTTTCTTTTTCTTTTCCCAGTCACTGAACCAAACAATCAATTATTGACTCAGCTATACTCAAACCTGGTGAAAACTTTCCAGCCTTGGACTCTGCCCAAAGACTTTTTTTTTAAATATTAGTAGAAACCATTTAGCCATTTCTGAAAATCTGTAGAGTGAGGAGAAAAATCTTGTAACTGTCACCCACACCCCACCCCAACACACACACACACACACAGCCTTTTTTTTTTTTTTTTTTTTTAATCTCTAGAATTCAAGAGGCTGGAATAGAAAGCTGAAAACTATTTTAGAAATATGGAAGTGCCTTTTGACATTCCAATGAAATTTGGTTTTGACCAAACAACCGTAAGGTGGCACATGCAAGCTTACTATGCTCCTGTCCTGATTTCTGAGTCTTTTAACCATGCAGCCTTAGGTCAAGAGTTGATCACCCTTACCTGCATTGTGTGATGTCAGTGGATGTCTTGCCTTTGACTTCTGTGGAGCCAGGGTTTCACCTGTTGTGTAGTACTTCACTCTACCTCTAGTCCTATGTATTTCAATGGGTCTACTCATGCAGCAAGGTGCTATTCACTACAAAGGTGTCAGAACTTAGACCTTACTATCTTCTTCACATGGGACCACTAATGTTACAAAGGAGTAAGCCACTTGCCAATGATATTTTTGTATGAAATTCAGAGACAATGTCATGGGCACACTCATGCACATTCTCTGCTTTTCTGTCCCCTCCTTTCCAAGCTTTGCCTTAGGTTTGGGTTGATGCCTCTAACTTGTGGCCTGACTCTGTGTCAAGAAGCTACCTCTTCTGTGCAGAGTGGTGTTAATACAGTAACTCCATTTAACTGGTCCCTGTTGTGGGGTCACACATAAGTATATGTGTTGAGGTGCTTCCAAATGTTTTGGACATGTTTTGTTTATGAAATGCCCTTACTTGTAGAAAATTATCCTTCCATTTTTTTTCTGAGGAAAAAATGTTGAAGTAGGAAATAGAAGAGTAACTAGAAAGTTGAGGCCACCCAATGCTCAGCTATATACACCCAATCACCTTCAGACACTGTGGGTTCATAACGAAACTGAATCCTACCAGGTGTCTTTCATTTGAGGACCTCAAAGCACTTTTGAAAAGTGGGTATTATCTCATTGTGCAGAGGGGAGACTGAGGCAAAGAGTGGTTAATTAACATGACTAGGGTCAGGCAGCAAGTGACGGACAGAACTGCAAATAGATTATTAGAATTTAAAACCAGAAGGGATTCTTATAATCCTCTAGTCTGACCTCCTGCATAACACAGGGTATAGAACATCACCCACTTAACTTCTGGATCAAGGCCGTAACTTCTGTTTGCGCTATAGCAGATGTTTTAGAAAGACATCCTGTCTTGACTTAGACTTCTTCAAGTGATGGTGAATCCACCACATCCCTAGGCAAGTTGTTCCAGTAGGTGATTACGTTCACGTAAAAATGTGCAACTTATTTCCAGTCTGAATTTTGTCTAGGTTCCAGCTTCTAACTATTGTGATTTTGTTGTACCTTCGCACCACCCCCTTCCTCCCCCCGGTAGATTAAAGAGCCTCTACTATCAGAAATCTCTTCCCCTTACTTGTAGACTGTTATCAAGTCACCAGTCCAAGACAGGAGTTCCGGGCACTTTCTCTAACAGATAACGCTTCCTGTCTAAGCAGAAGCTTTTAAGCATCAGCTTTTTTTCTTATTACTCCTACCTGTTTTTCCCACATTACCCCTTTTACAGTCAAGGAGATTGATCTCTTCATTATGATGATTTTGTGATTGCTCATAATGAGAATAGCAGAAGCTAAAAGCACTTGACAAATTGTTAGTGTTTTAGTAGTATATTAGTCTACCTTCCCCTTTCAATAAATAACAAATCAAAGCCAGTTAGTTGATATTGAGATGTTGGAATTTGGTCAGCTTCATGTGCAATGCTCTGTCCTATAGATGGTACTGCAGGAAGTTAATCACTCCAATAGCTTGGGGACTACTGATTCTAAGGAATGATTTCCTTTCCCTTCACTGGTATCTACTGGCAGATGTAGGACTGGAATATCTGGGTACAGTGATTCATTACTAAATGCCTTTGAAGACATAGCAGGGAGATCAGCTAGAGGAAAAAAATTCAAGTAGCTATCTCTTCATTTGTATGAGATCCTAAATCTACTTGAATTGTGTCTAGTGTATACAGTTCTAGTAAGTTTAGGGAATAAGCTCTCTAGGCCAGGGAACCTTGGGTTTTTGTGTGTGTGTGTATATCTCTTATGCTACAGTAAATCTTTGTACATCTGTGATGCAGTATTAATAACAAAATCACCATATTGCTTGGTATAGGTTCTTGTGACCTTTTGATCACACTTGTTCTCAATGGAGCAGTTGAATGCAAATGTTTGTAAGAACACAAACAAGAAAACTCCTATCAATGGAAGGGCTGTGTCATTTTTATTTGTCTGCAAAGCATTATGGAAAACCTGTGTAAATAATGATAGTTAACACACAAAACCATTTTAACCATTCTATTTTTCCTCCCAGAGGCAAATCTGCTCTTTAAAATTGAAAATGACAAATAGACCGGAAATGGCCTAAATAAATGCCATGGGTTTGAGGGGGCTTTTTTTAGAAACCCAGATCCAGCTTGCAAATCTAAAACATTGTAAGCCAACAGAATACACACATGATTTGGTGGACTCTAAATCTTACTAGAGAATGGAAAAATTATGGACCAGATTCTCCGCTGTTGTACACTAGCTTCATTGACACCAATGATTAGGTACACCAGTCTTCAGTAATTGAAGATCTTGTTCTCTACATTTAGGTCAGAATAGTATTTCCTAAAATACTTCCTTTAAGAGCAAGATATGCTCTTTTACTGCTTTGGGATGAATTTTTTGTACAGAATTTTCCACTTCTTTCTAAAACCCAGTGACATTCTCTCCCTAATGCCTACCAGTCTCATAATAAGATTATGTACATTTTGCCGCATACAGTAGCTTGTGGGCACTGTACCCAATGTAGCATATTTGCATTTTAACTTCAAATGCAATATCCATAGAATTTACTTTCCAAAGAAGTTGGTTGGAACATTCTTTTCCTCTGATCTGATTGTAACGTTTACTAGGAAAGGAGACTATCATAAAATAGATTCAGATCATTCTTTTTCTTAATCCCCAACAAGGTTTGGATGATTTATATAGAGGGTTTTTCCCTTCAAAAGTTCAAAACTCAACTGCAGGTTAACTTGCCATGCCTGGGAGACAGCTCCCCAAATAGTTCAAATTAACTTTTAGTGGTTACATACTTGATCCAAACATTTAGCTTTTCCATTATTCTTTTGTAAGTATATTTGTACTGTTTTATCCTCAGGATCTTCCTAGGTGTCAGCAACTTTCTGAACTATTTCAATTTCAGACTCTCTTCATCCTTTTTTTATTATTGAACTTAGATATCATAAGAATTCATTTTGAGTAGCCAGACCCTTATTTCCAATGAAGGAAAAAATACAACTACCAGAACTGCCTACTATCAGTCATATGCAAAAATAAACACCTCTGGGCCAGGTTCTGCTACCCTTGCTCACCATGAGTAGTACCTTAATCCATGAGCAGTCCAAATGAAATAAATGAAATTCCTTGGAGCAATGTACTACCCAACATGAATAAGAATGGTAGTGTGTGCGCGCACACACACACACCCCTTTTTTGGGGGGGGAGGGCACTTCCTTTCCTTGTCCTGTAAAAACACTGGTAAATGACTTTAATGTGATGTAGGTGTGTGAAATTTTTGAATGCTTTGTTCTGTATATTTGACTTTTGTAAAGGATATTTACTGTATGAATATGTTGGTTTAGTTTAATAACGGGAACAGTTGCTGGGGAAACAAACAGGAAGGCAACACACAAACCTGAGAGAAGACCTCCTTCAACAAACACTCAAGGGCAAGGAGGTTGTCGCAAAAACACTTGAAAGAGCAGGTTCAAGCATATGAGCTGAGAGAAGGAAAGTTTTGGTGGATTCAGATGGAGTCACACGGGACATAGGTGAGAGTTAAGGGGAAGAGACTGAGACCCAGGCATGAGAGACAGGACTCTAGGTAAGATATGCATGTAGACCTCCTGTTGTCTTTTTATCACCAGAGCAAAGGAGTTTTAAGATGAAACAATTCTTTAGTTTAAGAAGGCTGTTTTTGGGCACTGTAATTCACTTGTCATAAGCACCCAATGGGAAGAACTGCAGCTCTCAAACCCTATCAGATCTGCTGGGTAAGCATGATTGAGCCACAGGGTACTGTAGTCCAGGACCGAATCTAAGAGTGCAAGAATCATGGCATTCCTCTTTAAGGAAGGTAAAGGCATGGGGTGTGAAATCTGGGGGTGGGGAGAGATGGTCACAAGAGAAGGGGTTAGGGGTGCAGGTAACCCTGTAACCATAACAGTAGGTTTCAGAGTTGCCATGTTCATTTGACTTTTTCACCATACATAAATTGACAGAACAAGAGGCACTTAGCAACCATGTATTCTTAAAGGCCAAGAAAACAGTCTGAGGAAAAACTATATATCTGGCTAATACAATGATGAAGACTGGAGCTGAACCAGATGACCCCATTAGTCAGTTGACAAAAAAGCATAGGTCTCACCTTTAGTGAGTTTAGAAGACAACACTGTACTGATTGCTGCAGGTTAATTGAGTTTATATCTAGTGCGTGAGCTTCATAACTCACGTGGGTAGAACTGAGTGGGAGACATGCAAAAGCTGTGAATTTCCAAAGCAAGTTCTACTGTTCTTTTCATTTTTATGTTGTATCTTGCCGCAAGCTCCTTTGGTAAGGTTGTGCGGAGCACTTAAAAATACTATTATGTATCTTTAGTGGTTAGAAATAATTTGCAGTGATACATTTCAATATTACAACTTTCAAACTAAACAAGCTAAAGGATGTTTTATTTATTTGTGCCGTCACAAAGTAGCAAACCATATGAAAGGTTCTGTCTCATTCCTTAGAGAAGCACTCGTATTCCTCTGGAACATTGTATCTGAGTGAAAATCTTTCACATATGAAAACAGTCAACATTAGAAAAAGAACAGTTCAGCTTTCTTTTGGCTTTATCATTTTAATGTATCCTCTGAAGGATGCTGACCTGGGAGGACAATGGATATAGGTCTCTTTCTTTTTTTTTAGCCTCCAAATATAAAGAATATACATATTAAACTGTTAGAAAAGGCTGAGCTGTTTAAAGGTCAGGCTAAGTAAGACTCAATTTGAGCATAAGAGATCCTGGTGACAGGACATTAGATACTAGGGCCATGCACAGAGATGCAGAATTAAGAGTTGTTTTTGCTGACTCATTCTGACAGCCGCACCAGATGGCTCCTTTGAACACCACCCAAAACAATGTAAAAGCTTGAAATACTCCTATCTAAGACAGAAGGAATGGGGTAGGGAGATAGAAAGACCACTGGGAGAATGCAGTGCCAAATGCAGGAGGAAGCTCTTCACATGTGTTTGAAGCATTCGGTTTTTGTCATTTTAAACTATGGGCAGGGTGTTCAGCATTTGGGTACTTCTAAAAAAAACTAGATTTAGTCTAAATATAAAAGCAAACCTCAGGAAGGGGAAAGTTGGGACAATATCCTGTCTGGCTGACCTTTGATAAAAATAGACTGGAATGCCCCTACTTAGTCCCCTTGCTAAAGGTTAATGAACAGGAGTTCTGAACTGACACAGACAAAGGGCTGGTCTACATGGGGGGGCGGGGTTCGATGTAAGATACGTCGACTTCAGCTACACTATTCCCGTAGCTGAAGTTGTGTATCTTATTTTGACTTACCTCGGGTCCTCACGGTGCAGGATCGACGGCCGCAGCTCCCCCGTCGACTCCGCTACTGCCGCTCGCCTTGGTGGAGTTCGGGAGTCAACTGGAGCGCGTTCGGGGATCGATATATCACGTCTAGACGAGACACGATATATCGATCCCCGATAGATCAATTACTACCCGCTGATTCAGCAGGTAGTCTGGACTTACCCAAAGTTTTTCTCTCTCTCTCTGTCATTTAGTTTCTCTATTCACAATTTCACAACTAGAGGTTGATACACTTCTAAAATAGCTCTATTTATCCCTTCTTTTTCAGTCTGGTTCTTCAGCTAATTCAATTTTTTTAACTAAAGTGGTGTTTAGTATCAGTTATTTATTTTCCTTTTCTTTGCATTGATAATGTTGGTAACATTTTAGACACTTTGGTAAATGTACAGCTGTAATACGTATTGAACACAGTGAGCCAAGTTCTGCTTTTTATTTTAACTCCTCCAACTCTATTGAAGTGAATTGGGTGGTACATGTATCCTAATGCAGGATTTGGCCATAACCTGTGTAATGTGAAACAGATACTGTCCATTAGGATATTTATGTTCTTATGTATCTGGTAGAATCAAAATGTGCTGCTGTAAAAGGTATAGAGCATATGCAGGGTTGCCAATTTTGGTTGGACTTAATCCTGGAGGTTTCATCATGACACTCTTCAAAGATTAATTCCTGAAGACTGCAGGGCAATCCTGGAGGGTTGGCAACCCTATAGCTTCAATACAGGATGAGTCATAGCTTCAGCTACTTAGGGTACGTCTACACTACGAGATTAATTCGAATTTAGATAATTCGAATTTGGGAAACAGATTGTATAAATTCGATTGTGCGCGGCCACACTAAGCACATTAATTCGGTTTTTAACCACATTAATTCGGTGGTGTGCGGCCACACTACCCCATTAATTTTAACCACATTAATTCGGTGGTGTGCGGCCACACTACCCCTAATTCGAATTAACAAAATCGATTTTGGTGCTACTCCGCTCGTCGGGGTGGAGTACAGAAATCTATTTTAAGTGCCCTTTAATTCGAAGTAACTGGCTCCGTTGTGTGGACGGGTTAAGGATTAATTCGGATTAACGCAGCTAAATCCAAATTAAAGTCATAGTGTAGACCAGGCCTTAGCGACAGTATTTTTCCCTTCTTACTCATATCACCTCTGTTAGCTGAGTTTGAGCCAGCTACTTTTCATCTAGGTGACTTTTTTTTCTCCCTAAGATTGTGGATTCAGCTCCTATGCTTTGTTTGTTTGTTTTTCCCCCCCTTAATAGGGAGCTCTGTCTCCAAAGAGTGATTTCAGCACAACACAGTTCTCTGCGAATGTAGCATTAATAGTGGCCATGGTGCTGAAGTGATTAAGATCAAAGAATTTGAAAGTTGGTAAACTGTGCAGATTTCAGCATGTGAATTTGGACTACATCTATTCTGTTCAAGCTTGAGGGAACCCACTTAGGACCAGTTTTTAAAGTGCTTAGCACCCACAATTAGAGCTAGATTCCCTGCCCTCAGAAACTTTTTTTTTTTTTTTAAGCTCCCATTTAGGCACCTAAATAAAGGCCAGATTTTCAACATCAAGCAGTCCCCATTGAAAGACAGCCAGATTTTTCAAAAAATATCAGACCCCACCACAATAAGTCTTTTTTTTAAAACATCTGGCCACTTCTCAATGGGAGCTGAATTTTAAAATTCTGGCTCCAATTGTAGGTGGTACGCTCTTGTAAAATTCTGCCCCTTGCACCTAGATTCTCAAAGGTCTTTAGGTGTCTAACTCCCAGAGCCTGAAGATCTTTCAGGATCTGAGTGCACATGGCTTAAAAAAAGATAAAATGTGCATGCTCAAAATATTCAATGATAAAAAAATTAAAAATGTGAGCTAAGGCAGAGAGCAGTCACAGTAAGATATTGTTGACATACTACATCAGGGGTCAGCAACCTAAGGCACGTGTGCCAAACACGGCAAGCGAGCCGATTCTGAGTGGCACGCTGCCTGCCCGGTGAGAGAAGGAGGAGGGGCGGAGGGGCCGGAAAGCACCACGCTGGGGGAAGAAGCGGGGGAGGGGGGAAGCTTGGCTGCTGCAGGACCAAGCTTCTGCCTCCTGCCCCGGCAGGGGAGAGCGGTGGGGGGGTCCCAGCTGGTGATGGCCCTTGCGAGGGGGAGGGGGAAGAGCGGCAGTGTGCACACATCTCCGTAGAGCAGGTAGAGAGAGGTAGGGACGGGCCTGGGGGAAGGGGGTGGAACAGGGCATATCCCTCCCAGCCCCCTGCCCTGAGCCGCTTGGCAGGGGGCTGGGAGCACCCCCATGAGCCAAGCACCCCAGTCTTCTGCCCTGCACCCCCATACACCCCCACCCTCTGCCGTGACCTCGAGTCGCCCCCAACACCCAGCCCTCTGCCCTGCACCTCCGCACACCCCCAGCCCTCTGCCCTGACCTCCCCCCAGCCCTCTGCCCTGACCTCGAGTCCCCCCAACACCCAGCCTTCTGCCCTGCACCTCCACACCCTCTGCCCTGAACCCCCCCAACACCCAGCCTTCTGCCCTGCACCTCCACACACCCCCCAGCCTTCTGCCCTGCACCCCCACCCCAACACCCAGCCTTCTGCCCTGAC
The DNA here is from genome assembly GCF_002925995.2 of Terrapene triunguis. Lineage (NCBI taxonomy): Eukaryota > Metazoa > Chordata > Testudines > Emydidae > Terrapene > Terrapene triunguis. The sequence continues at coordinate 6,501,504 of NW_020699449.1, read as the reverse complement.
CTCGAGTTGCCCCGCTCAGCCCGCTGCCGGCCTAGGTGAACAGAACCCCAGGCTGGAAGCGGGCTGAGCAGGCTGGCGGCGTAAGATCAGCATTTTAATTTAATTTTTAAATGAAACTTCTTAAACATTTTGAAAACCTTGTTTACTTTACATACAACAATAGTTTAGTTATATAATATAGACTTATAGTGAGAGACCTTCTAAAAAACATTAACATGTATTACCGGCACGCGAAACCTTAAATTAAAGTGAATAAATGAAGACTCGGCACACCACTTCTGAAAGGTTGCCTACCCCTGTGCTACATGTTTAGGAACAGGTTAACATTCAAAGAACCTGGTTAAAGGTTCTGGTTTGCCAGCTGAGGGACCCATCTCCACTTAGTAGGCTAGAAGGGGAGATGACATTTCTAATTACATATCCTCTTTTTGGTGAGTCTCTTGTGTATGTACTTGATATGAAAGCCTTTGCATTTCAAGAACCAGCCATACTTTACTTAACCACAATTCTATGGGAAGAGGAGTCACATTTTTCTGATGGTGTGCAATATTGAATCTAGTTGCTAACAAAAGAAAAAGCAATTTGTGGTTCTGTTTTAAAATGCCAATCCTCCACTAGAGCATTAAGATAGCAGGTCCATGGGATCTCCCTGAAGCTGATATTTTGTCATAAGATTAATCTCTTTAATAATTTCCTCCCACAACTGCCTAAATCCTGGATAGAACCACCACATTTTTAACACATTATTTTTTTTTTTTACAAAAATACTTCAAAAATCCTAGCAAGCTAGATGGTTCTCAGATGCTGTTTTTAATAAAATGCTGGTGGGCAGAGGGAGAGGAGATGCACAAATTAAGTCATCACTTAAACAGGAAAAGCTGAAGTCCAGTGCATCCACTAAAACTTGGACTGCTTCAGGCATGACTGTATACTATTGCTGGATCAACTAACTGGATTAATCAAGGGAAAGTAGCTGGGTAAAATATATATGCAGCTGCAATAAGGAAACCAGTCACAGGAGGTGGTGTATGCAAGTAGGCTCAGATGTAAAATAGACTTTATGGGGAAGGATGTAAGGAGGCTCTTTCCGGTTTCCATGTGGGTGGAGAGTCATGGGAGGGCAACACAAAGACTGCCAGAAGCATAGTTCCTCCCTCACAAATGCGCAGTTCTTTCCCAAAATGCTGCATATGCCTCCCCCCTCACCCCACACACACCACCAAGAAGTAACAGCCCCCCTACTCTGAGACAAGGTGGTATGAGAGAATCAGCTCTTCCCAAAACAGGAGGTCCTCAGCCAAACAGAATCCCTCTTTGTAAAATACTAAGACTTCTCCCACCAAATAAGCTTCCTCACAATTTCATAGGCTATTCCCCGCAAAGAGCAGCTTTCCCTTCCATCAGCCATCTACCTGTCCCCATCGGACTCTACTCCCCATCTGCATCCCAGTAAATAGCTATCGCCTTCTGAACTGCAGTAGTGGTTGCCCCAAGCTTCCAGAGAGTAATCTTCATAAGAATAGGACTTAATCTTTGCTTTTTGTGTCCTCTTTTTATGACCGTTAAGGTATAAATATGGAGAAAGAATAAGGATGAACGCTTTACAGATCATTAACAAGTTCATCTTCCCATCACCACTGTGAGGTACTGTGGGTAAGTTACTATTCTCTTACAGATGAGTAATGAGTTGCATACAATGAGGTTAATGCATTCATTTTCAAAAGTGGCTATCAATCTTCAGTGACTCAATCTTTGGGTGCTCAGGTTGAAAGACCTCTAGAGCTTGCTTTTTTCCTTTCTTTCTTTTTGCAAGTGCTGATCACAACTCTAGCTGTCAAAAGTGGATGCTCAGTATTTCTGTAAATCAGGCCCTAGGTGGTTCAAATTCAGAATCTGAAGCATCCACGCTTAGTGGACGCTCTTGACAATTTAGGCCTCAGTGATTTGACGCTGACCTGCTGTGTGGTCTTGGGTAAAAGTCTGGTTTAGAATTCAGGAGTGCCAGGTTTTCATTCCCTTGACCTTACTGGTAGATCAGAGCCATGCTGTTTTGTCTGTGTGTTTTTTGAGAGACTATTTTTCTTGGATAAGTGGAAGAACACCTAGATAGAATGACATGCTTTATGTCACCGTGTATAAATAGTTGAGGTGGAGAGCCTAACAGTAGCTCTTCAGCTGTTGCAGAGCTAACAAAGTAATACCACTGGCCTTTGGTGATTTGTGACATTCATTGCATTTCAATTACCCCATAACCCACATTTCCCACTGGAATGCTCCATCTGTATGTGAAAAGGTATTTGTCAACTGTGCCCAGATCAGCCCTGAGATAACTTCAGAGCTGCAGCTGGCTAGATGAATAGTAGATATTAGAACATCGCTGCAAAGACACTTTATGGGGCAACATTTCAGCTGTGTGTGGCGGGGGGGGGGGAGAGAATAATGTATTTAATTCCCATGCACCATGCTTTGTGTTCACTCCTATGGAATAACTTTTTACACTTGGACACTCAATTTCCAAAATATGGATGGCACCAACACCTCCTCAGTCTTGCATATTGCAACTGCTGTTGGAAACTGGGAAAGGAAGTGCTATTATTTCAGTTTAAATAGAGGTAGAGGGCCAGGACCTCTTCCCCACCCTGACTGCTTTGTGCCTACTCTGGTGGTAGAAAGCAGCCACAAAGCCAACTTCATAGGTCCTTGGACAGGAGAATCCCCTAGTGATGTAGAGCTCCTGTAACTGGTAGCATGGCTAAGGGACAGAGTGGGGTCTGGGTTCCCCTTGTGTCTTGATTGCCTCCTCCCAGGTCCTGTCAGGCTGCTGGGGGGGGGGAGGGGAGGCAGGGGTGTTAACGGCTCAGATAAATTCGGGCAGCCATGAGTGTCTTCTAATTTATGCTGGGGAATGTCCCAGTGATTAGCCAGTCCCAGGATTAAGAAAGCATGTTCTCAGATGAACCAGATGTCCAGGATCTGGGTCAAAGTGCACAAAATCATCTTGGACTGTAATAGTAGTTTAAAGTGTGTGTGTGTGGGGGGGGGGGGAGGATACTTTTAAATTCGTTACTAAATGCTAAATTTCATAGGCCTGTTTCTCAGTTGGTGTAAATCAGTGTAGCTTCACTGTAGCTTATGAACACCATCTGAGAATCTGAGCCTGTGTTTTTTAAGGTAAAAAAAATCTTGTTCCTTTAAGGATTTTTATATACTTTTTTTTTTAAATGGTAAAAGGATTTAGGACTATTGCAGAAATATCAGTTCATAACATGAATTTACATCAGAGGTAGAGGCAAGTGTTAATCTGCAAACTCAAGACTTATTCTTGCACAGAGAGAAAGTGTTTTGCCAATAAAAGAACTGGTAACATTTACAGCAGTAATTTTGTGAAGAGAATTTACTATGCATCGAACAGTTCAAATACACTCTGAAGGGTATACTTTACTGCTTGAGTATAACTATACATTATGTTTACAGGAAGTGTTGCAAATTAATTCTAGGTAATTCTACTTATCTATTATGGGAAGCTACATAATATAGATGTCTTCTATAGGCCTGATCCAATTCCCATTAAATTCAATGAGAGCTTTTCCATTCAATCTAATGGGAGTTGCATTGACTCCTAATATGGCAGTGTAATAGGGCTCAACATCGGTCAGTGCTCCTGGTGCATGTTCTCTGCCCCTTTAAGGTCAGGCACTCTGGGGGTGCTATGTCCTATTGGAAGCTTGTGACTGAGAGCAAAGCCTCCTAGGAGAGCAAGCAGGATGAGAAGACTTAATTGTGTTCTCAGTAAAGAGGGGGGCCTGTGAATAAGTAGCACCTGGGTAGCGCACAGCTGCTGCAATGCCCTCACAGGCAAGGGGGGTGGGTAGGGTTTGCTTGAGCCAAATGGACAGCTCTCAGGGAGGGTGGCAAGAAGTTGGTGAGACGGGTCAGGGATCTGCTGAAACAGTTCTGACCTGTAAATCCAGCGTGCAAAGACTGCTGCAAGCCCTGGTACAAGGGAAGAAACAAGATGTGATGTATCTCTACCTCTAGCTTAACCAGAAGTTATGGGCTTGATGCAGGAATCACTGAGTGAAATTCTTTGGCCCATGTTATGGAAGAACCCAGACTAGATGATCATACCTGTTCTTTCTGCCCTTCAAATTTATGAATGGCACATCATAAAAGTGATGTCATGCAGCCTGAGATGAAGGAAGACGGTTCATTCTCAGATCTTACTTGTAGTGCTTTGGAAGCCATAGGGCAGGGGTGGCCAGCCTGAGAAGGAGCCAGAATTTACCAATGTACATTGCCAAAGAGCCATAGTAATACGTCAGCAGCCCCACCAGCTCCTGCCCCCCAGCGGCTCCCGCCCACTGGCAGTCCTGCCAATCAGCACTTCCCACAATCAGCTGTTTGGCATGCACAGGAGGCTCTGGGGGGGAAGAGTGAGGGTAATGGCAGGCTTGGGGAAAGGGGCAGGGGCCTTGGGGGAAGGGATGGAGTGGGGGAAGGGCTTGGGGCAGAGCAGTGAGCACCACCTGGCACATTGGAAAGTTAGCATCTGTAGCTCCAGCCCCGGAGTTAGGCCTATGCAAGGAGCTGCATATCAACCTCTGAAGAGCTGCGTGCGGCTCCAGAGTGACAGGTTGGCCACCCCTGCCATTGGGCAAGGTGAAATGAAGAGTGCATTTCTCTGCCAGTACAAGGCTGTATTTTGTAATAATCCAGACAGCAGGAGGGGAGGCTCCATTTTGGAACGCTAGTTGTGTGATGGGCATAGCAGGAGTTAGGGAAACTGAGATTCAGCTGTATACCTGAGGCTGGAAGGGTAAATATCCCATCTCCAGAGCGTGATATTGCTCAGTTGACGCTAGGCAAAGTTTTTACGACTCAGATCAGGTATTGTTCACTGAATCAAACAATGTAAGGAATTAATAATATTGTAATGGTTATAGATATCAAAAAGCTGCACTAAAAGGCATATCCAGTCAAAGATTTAAATGTATTGAAGGAAATTTTATATGCACAAGTATAAATTCACCAGAATTTCCTGGTCATGACCTTCTTGAGAAGGGTAGGTCTAATTATAGTAAGTAATTGGAGAAAAAACCCTTAAAATTTTGCTTAAAACAGGCAAACACCTTAACTGGTTAATTTGTAATAGATTATGAACCTTAGGGCATTTAGACTATTAATTAAGATCCTACACTAATTATATCTTCTATTAAGCCTATATTCACATTAGTCTACAAGTTTTCTTTTTTCATGATATTTGGGAGTTTTAAATCAAGTAAAACCTGGAGTAACCTTATTGAGCCACATGCTATGTAAAATGAAACAGTTTCTCTGCTTGTGACATTTAACAGTTTTTTGATCTACTTGCTCCCTGTAGGTTTTCCTGACTCTTTTCCACTGAATTGTTGATCACAAACTACTTATGTACTGCATTACTGACTTCTGATACAACTGAAACATAAGGATAGCAAATTCAAATACAGTGATTTTTCTTGTCCTACAAAAATCATATTTTGGCAAGTACCGCACATTGTTTTATATAACCTTTTCTTGGCAATAATACTTTGGTTTAGTCAGAGAGAGAGAGATGTAGTCCTTTACCATATTATCTAGGATGGTCTCTGCAGTCCTTACTGCAAGTTTATTCCTTAATACTTGGATCTTCCTCAATTCATATTCCGCCAGTCCATACTAGGTCAAAACACTTAAGACCATGGAATGTTACTCCATGAGCAGAGGGTTTTTTCAGAGTACCTTTTAAGAGTGTGAATTTAAGGTAAAAATCACCTTTGCAAAGAAGGTGGGTATAAGATTTGTGTGTCATTGAAGTGATGGGTGGATCTTGTGCTCTTCCTATGCACATGATTGAATTTCAGCCTTAGAGAGAGAGAGCACAATATGGCACATGCTTTGATTTCTCTTCTAAAAATAATTTCAAGTTTCTGCATCTAGTGAAAATGAGATGTTTTGTACATACAGTTTTGCGCACCTAAATGTGTAATTACGCACTTTTTAGAAACCATCCATTGCTGTTTGGCATTTGATAATCTATCACAGAATGATTTCATCATTGCTTATGTGCAGAAATATGCCAACTAAATTTAGGAGTTTGCAACCAGCATTACTATATGCTAAAAAGATAATTGTGTACTCAAATAGGCTGGAATATAATGGTGTAGAGGTGCATGCCCCTGAATGGTGGATGGGGGTTGCCTGTTCTCAGGAAACCCAGAAGGGTTGCACCAAATATAACAGAATAAGGAGCCCTGACATAACTGTATGTGGGAGAAGAGAAACTCTGATTTCAAACGGGGGCAGACCAGGCTAACTTAGCCTTATCAGGCAAGTTTTCTTAGGAAAAGGAAAACTCAGATTTGAAATCAGAGTTATCCAAGCTAATTAGCCTGGGCAGGCAAGTGGACTTGGATGAGACCACTGATACCTATTCTTAGAAGGCCAGCAGGCTATGGCATGGCATTCCCATAAGAAATCTATACTACAAGCTAGGTGTGATTTCCAGCTCTCATTGACTTCATGCAAGTAGAAACAGCAGGGTAGCTGCAGTAATACAGGAGTGGTGGCACAGCTTAGCTGGCCTGAGCATATACAGGGAAACCGGTGGGTGTCTGTAAAGATGCTTTGGCATGAGAAGACACCTAAATAGGTTGTCATGCTCTTGTCATCCACATAATAGGTGTAGAATAGATCTCTTGCCTAATTTTTTTCCATAGGTGATGAGCACCCACAGTTCCTATTGGCTCCAGCTGGAGTTTTGGGTGCTCAGGACCCCTAAAAATCCAGCCCTCTGCAGGTGATCCTCTTTCATGTATGGATGAGTTCTGACACAGCAGCACCACTATGGTGTCCCCCACCCAAAGTGATGGCAGGTCCCATGCAAGTATCCTTACTTGAGGGTCTCTCGGTATGGTCATCCATAATGGCTCTTTGTTGGCTGGACTGGCAGATCCACTACTGCCAGTCATCGTTGCTTACACAATAGAGAAAAGGGGCATTAGAGCGTCATATCCTTCTCTGTCCTTTGGGCTGATGTTACAGCAGCAGATCATCTGCATTCCCCTTCCTGTGGGGAAGGATCTCTCTCCCTGCATGTTTGTCCATTGCCCGCTTGAATTCCTCAGAGTGAGGTCGCAGCTTTTAGGCCTATGTGCATAATTGTTAGGCAATTTTTCATCACAATAATATCCACAACTTTCTGAAAACATTACTAGTGTGTTCAACAGAATGTATTTAAAAAAAAAAAACTCTCTCCTTATTCTGGTGTTGAAGAATATTCTTGCTATCAGATGGCTCAAAGTATGGTAGTGAGACACCTCACATATGAGGAGATGACGTGCTTGCACTTGCACAGCTCAGGTGCTAACGTAGCCTCCCAATTCTCCAGAAAATGATCACTTCCTTAACTATGGTTATGCTGTACTTCAAACTTGCATGTCACATCGGGGGAACAAAGGTCAGACATGCCACCATTCTGACTAACCAAAATCATGGTAACTATCAGGGGTATGCTCCCTCATCAGAGGGGGCACAGAATTGTGCCCCATTTGATTGACACTGGTGTGACGGCTGCTGGAATACTGTGTCCAGTTCTGGTGCCAACAATTCAAAAAGGATGTTGGTAAATTGGAGAGGTTTCAGAAAAGAGCCACAAGCATGATTAAAAGATTAGAACACATGCCTTATAGTGATGGACTCATTGAGCTCGATCTAGTTACCTTAATAAAAGGTTAAAGGGTAACTCTATTATAGACAAACGAATATTTAATAGGCTTTCAATCTAGCAGAGAGAGGTCTAGACCAATTCAATGGCTGGAAGTTATAGCTAGACAAAATCAGATGGGAAATAAGGTGTACATTTTTAATAATGAGAGTAATTAACCAATGGAACAATTTGCTAAGTGTCATGGTGGATTCTACATCACTAGCAATTTTAAAGCAAGATGTGCTCTAAAAACTATTTTGAGGAAGTCTTGTGGCCTGTTATATAGGAAGTCGGACTACATGATCACAATGGTTGGTCCCTTCTGGCCTTGGATTCTATGAAATTGTTTTGTGCAGTAGCGACCTAAAAAAGGAACCTGATATTAATGAATGATTGATTAATAATATGCGATGGGCTTTAGTTGTTATAGGATGTTTTTATTTAAAGTGGTGATAGCTTACCTTTTATTTTATTTAAACACTGCACAAGTATATAGCTCTAACGCATACTTCATAATAACTTTCATACTCTCTTCTATTAAAGCATACAAACTTTCTGCATTTTCCACAAAACACAGTTGTATAACTTTGTTTACAATGGCATTTATGCTTCAGTTTGAGATAGAAAATGGAAATCCATACTTTCCTTTTTGGTCACTTCCAGTCAACTGTCTGCCATCAGTGACAAGTAACAAAGATAAAAATTGTAAAACAGAAATAACTTGTTTTTAAAAAGCTTTGAACAAGGGCTCTTGCTGTTTTAGATGTGTGTAATTGTCTGGAGTTGATTGCTGAAGTTGTTCAGGAACAGCACTGTAGTAGGTGAGAATTCGTCAGCAGGGAACATAACGGAGAATAATCTTAATTGAAAACAAACAAAATACAACTAAGCTCTGAGCCATTTTAGGAGTTCATACTTTTGGGAATGACAGCAGTAGCTGGCAGGTTACAGCCCAATGAGGTTTGAAATAGCCCAGTTACAAACCACTGAATATTAGGGATTTTAGTGGAAAAATCTGACCGGCTTTGAACTACATTTTGGGACACCACCACAATGAATGGATTAGGCATACCTGAAGACTGAGCAATGCAAAGACAACCTTCCTGTGATGGAGTGCAGGGAGTTAACAAATGAACCTGCACTCACCCATCTCTGGTTGCAGAGTGATCAAACTGACATTAATTAACTAGGATAGCAGGCTAGGTGAGCTAAAGGGTGAATTACCCCATCAGCTGAGGACTAATTGAAAGGCACAGGAAGAAAGTGGAAGGGAGAAGAGCAGGGCTAGCTCAGCCCAGAGTCAAAGCTTCTCTAAAATACTACAGCAGCACTTCAGTGTAGACCCTACCAAAGCTGATGGGATGGGTCCTCCCACTGGCATAGGCAATTCACCTCTCTAGGAGGTGGTAGCTATGCTGATTGGAAAAATTCTTCCTCCAACCTAGTGCTGTTTATACAGGGGCTTAGATTGGCTTGACTACACTGCTTAGTGTGAATTTTCCATCCCCCCTGGGTGACTTAGTTATGCCGACCTAATTTTCTCGTGTGGACCAGGCCTCTGAGCTCTCCAGGACAGGAGAACTCTTCTCCTCTTGGGCCCTGGAAGAAAGGCTGAGGATGCTGCTCAGAGCTCTTTTGTAATACTGTAAAGGTGTGGATGGAGAGAACGCAGATAAACAGCATGGTGTGGATACCCACCTAATGGACTCTGAGCAGGCTTGAGTGGTGCAAGAAAGGTGTAATTTTTTTAACCATGAGGGCAATTAACCATTGAAACAATTTGCCAAGTATTCCGGTTGATTCTCTCTCTGGTTATCTTTAAATCAAGATTGGATTTTTAAGAGATGTAGTTCAAAAGGAATTATTTTGGGGAAGTTCTATGGCCTGTCTCAAAGGAGGTGAGACGAGGTGAACACAGTAATCCCTTCTGGCTTTGGAATCTGAATCTATATCTAGTTGAACTATTTAGAATGCTAGGCTCCTATACCGTCTCCAGGCATCTTTCATACAGACAGAAGGCTGTAGAAAAATTTAGGTTCCTTTTTCTAAGAGCTGCCTGGTGATCACTGAACTCTGGAATTTGTGCTTAATCTTTACTGTCTCTGTATTTGTCCCTTTTGGAACCTGGAAACAAGAACCATCTTCAGTGCTAAATCCCCCACTTTGCTTCTGACTGCTGCAGGTTGCAACTCCCTCCTTGTCAGCCAGTAAGCGTCTAGTTCCTTTTCTGTTGCTTTTTCTCTCATATCTGTGGCACTGGCACACCATCCCACTTTTCTCCACCCAGAAACAGTTCTCTAATTTAAAAAAAAAAAAAAAAAAATTCAACAGGACACTAAGCTTTGAAGGCAAACACTCAAGTTCTCATTTTCTGAAACAGGTCAAATAGTTTTTGTGAAACTCTTCAACTGATCAGCCTGAAGCAGACACCCAGCATGGAAATTTTCAGCCCAAGCTATTAGTCTGAAGTTACAGGGACTTAAGCCTGCTCAATGCTAGGTGGTGCTACGATCTCTGCTATAACGTTCTTCAGTCCTCTGCCAGGAGGTTATTAATGATTGCTGGTCTACCAAGAGTGGGGATCTGCCCAGACATTTAATAGTGAAAGAACAGTTAACTGTAACTGGCGATGACCTTGTGTATCTGCAGAGGTAGTATATACTTAAACTCCTCTCTTCTCCATGTCCTCAGAACCTGAAAAGGACGCTTCGAATAGCAAGAAGGCGCTAAGGGCAGTTTGAATTTCAGCCCCTCATAGAAACCTCTTACTGAACTTCTGGATCTGCAAGACAGATTGGGAACAGTACCAATGGCAACCGTTTTCTAGGTCGTTCCTGTGCTTGTAGCATGTTCTGAGTGAATGATCCCAAAACGTTGTTCTGCAATGACCATATACGTCCAGTTACAGAAGTATAACCTTCCTTTTATTTGAACAAAAGGTATGGAGAGTACTGTAACAGGAAAGCTGCAGTTTGTCAAAGAAATTCAGCAGTTAAATTCAAGGAATTGGTCCTTTGATCTGACCTTCACGCTAGGCTTACTGTGGTTTTTCATGTCTCAGTTACTGTTATGTAATAATGGCTGACCTAAAGGCTATTTAAAGGGGAAGCTAGAGCTAGCCACTAAAGTAGTCATTTGAGAGAGGAGGGGGGGAATCTGCATCAGGATTTGCTGTACAGAAGCAATCTCTCACAATATAAGTTTGGGTATTTGCTGTGTATACAGTTAACTGAATCTGGACTTCAGTTGTACTCCTGTTTGGTAACAGCAGGGTGGACTAATCAATTTCTAGCTCTTCTGACTATGGAGAAAACCTTTCAAATGTGATCTGAAATAGGGATGTCTTTAGGGGTCTGCCTGTCCGTGCCTTCATATCAATGCAAAGTCTTACTGACGTCAATTAGTCACTGAGACTATTTGCCAGGTAGATCATTTTGTAGGACTGAAGTCTTAATGAGTTTTCTTGAAAACTTGTGAGGTTTTATAAGGGCCAGATCCTGCAATCTTTACTCAGGCAGAACTCTCATTAAAGTTCAGTGGGAAGTTAGTGTAAAGACTAAGGACAGTAGGATTCTGTACCATTTATACTGTAAAATGGTCAGGCTTTGTAAGAGTAAGTCAGCAAGCTGAATTGAAGCTGTAAGGCGGGGTGGGGGGGACTCAGCTCATAAGCCTACGGATCATGATTAAAAACTGTTTTAATTGGCTAAATTAACTGCATTCTCAGATAGTTCCTGTTGAATATTGAACTGCTTGTGAATTTTTTACACATGATTTTCCATCTCTCATAAAGTGAGACTGCAGGTGACACATTTACACTTGCATCTGAAGAAGTGAGGTTCTTACTCAGGAAAGCTTATGCTCCCAATACTTCTGTTAGTCCTAAAGGTGCCACAGGACCCTCTGTTGCTTTTTACAGACTCAGACTAACACGGCTACCCCTCTGATAATTACACTTGAGTTCATTTTATTTTTTATAAAATGTGATTGCACAGTGGGCCTGTATGGAAGAGGGCTGAATCTCCTTGGCCATGATCTAATTAACCTCCCTTTCTCCTGCTGATGCTCTTTAGTGAACAATTAAGCAGTGGTTTTGCTGTCTCTTTCCTCCCACCGTTTTTATTGTTGCATAAGAGAAACAGCCTAAATGGTACCTAGTATTCATGGTTGTACTAGTGTTGTCTCCATGGGTGGCCGGTGACCCGGCCATTGGGAGAGGCTAGCCATGCCCCCCTCCCCGCCCCTCCCCTTCTGCCCCCATCCTCTGCAGGAGTGCAGAGCACCCCCACTGTGGGCCCCAGCCATGGCACGCTGGGTGGCATGGCCACAGCAGCCCCATAGCGCCAGGCAGCTGGGAGGTGCAGTCCAAGCGCCAACCCCGCACCATGGCCCCAGTGCCAGATGCCCTGAGTCCCTGCGGCAGGTAGGCCATCCCCAGTCAGCCTGGGCTAGGGCAAAGCATGGGGAACTGCAGGAGGGGGCTTGGGGACAGAGTGTGCGTGGAGCCATGCCAGGCTATTTAAGAAGGCACAGCCTTCCCCAGCCTATGATTGCCTCCCTCCAATAGATCTACAGCATGGAATAACTAGGGCTGCCTTCTACCATTCAGTGTGTCCTTCCTGAGGAGAAATCTGCAAGCCAGAATCATCAGATTATTTCAGTATCCCCCATGGGGAAAATCCATGTACCAGAAACCCATTCTTACCCAGCAGACTTCAATATTTCCATGCACTGCACCACAGCAAAGAACCATATTTTCACCTTTTGATTTTGTGACCAGGAACAGGCCTCAACTATTGGAGGTGAGAGAGGACTGTAACACTGTCCACACCCCAGAAATAGTGTCCATATATTGCTGATCTAGTGGCAATTTATAGTAAATGAGGTTTTTTTAAAAAATAGAATAAACATTGACATGCGATCTGATTTCATTAAAACGTGAATATTGTCATGCAGAAATGTTTTTAAAAAAGATATTCACTGATCCTTAATTTTTTGTCTCCATTGCTGTAGGTAGTTAGGTTTTGCTTATTATTCTCAGTGAAGGTTATAGTCATGCCGACATTTGTCTTAGAACCATAGAAGATTAGGGTTGGAAGAGACCTCAGGAGGTCATCTAGTCCAATCCCCTGCTCAAAGCAGGACCGCAGTTTGACCACAACAGGTTGTTTTGGTGGGTTTTTTTGTTTTTGTTTGTTTTTTCAGTGTGGTAGAACCAGTTGGTGGGTCCCTTGTGATTAGTGCTTCTGTCCTGCCCCTCATCATTTAGAACAAGTAGATAAGTAAAGGTTAATTTCAGCTTCCTTTTTTAAAGTATTGTTCTAATCATTCTTCCTTGTAAAACTGGTTTTACAGGTAGAGAGATACAAGAAATAGTCTAGGTGGAATTCTTTAAAAATTCCCCAGTAGTTTATTTTTCCTGTAACATACATGACATCTATAGAATGCCTAATGATGTGGTGTGAAATTGAGACTTCAGCATTGTGTGCTTGGGATGATTTGTATAATTCACAATGCTGACACCTGTGGGTAGTGTGACTATTGAGATGATAAAACTTGTGTGCCGTGCCATGTATTTCCTGTGACACAATTCCCACCACATATAACATGTGTAGTCAACATTTGAAAATTGACTATGATCTTGGGTGACTTTGTCTCAGGTTGGGTGCCCAAAAGACAACTTTCAACAGGACATATTGTTTCCAGAGGGCTGGTGTTCAGCTAGTGTAAATAAGGCCTCCAAAGTGTCTCAAGGCCATCCTCCAAGATTGAGGCGCCTCAAATCACTAGTCCCTTTTTGAAAATTTAATCCATATGTGTAAAAGAGAATATCTGGTGGAGTGGTACATTGTTCTGTTTAACTTTATGCTTTTTGAGTTTCAAAAGGCTGCAGCACTCATGAGTGGTGAAGTAACTTCACTGTTCATGTGGTGGTGGTTTTTTTGTGTGTTTTTTTTTTTTTCCAGGCCACTCTTTGATTTTCTCAATAAATGTGAAAGTGATGAATGAGTTGTCAACACAAACCATAGATGTAGCTTTTCACTGAAGCATTTCTGAACTTAACGTTGGCTTACAAAGTGGTGTACATAGCTGCAAGGTCCAGCAGAAATTGCTTTAACAATTGTTTTAAGAATCCACTGTACAGTGCCCTATGAAATGATCATCTGTTGTTGTTGTTGCTCGTTGCATCCATCATGGGTGTAAAATATCGTCAATTCCTCTGAGTTTTTTCAGCGCACATCAAGAACTGGTGTAGATTTAGCAGAAATCGATTGTAAATCGACTACAATTTTATCCATACAAGTAATTTGACTACAATTGCTTTCAATATTAATTCATCAACTGCTAACTTTGATTTAGAAAGTACAAATTACGTTTGGGTACATCTATAGACATTGAACAATACCTGTTTTTGTTCAGCCAAGCATAATGGAGCATAACATTAGCTATATTATTCATGAATAGGACATGATTTTCCTTCATATATGGGTCATGAAATCAATAACACTGGAGTACTCAAGTAGTTGTTGAAGTATTGAGTTACTTCTCTCTCTCTCAACTTTTAATTAGATCTAAAAATATATACAGTAGCAGGCTTCTTTCTGTTTATCACTTCAACCAGTCTCGTTATCAAAACAGCTCTCATTCTTTACCTTAAATATGACTCATCAATTAGTAGAATCCATTCACCATTGTTCTCTTCAATGTGTTCATAGATTTTTTTTTCCTGCTGTGTATAACTAACAATGCTGTGTTCAATGATTTCTCAGTAACAGATGTGACAAAGTTCCCCCTCTATCTTGGTGGGTCCTGCGCTTATTGGTGGATTTTCTTGCCTCAGAGATTCACCATGTGGGTTGGGGAACAGCCCAGAAATCTTCCCCTCTGGGAGAACCCACAGTCCAGGTCAATTGGGAAGTTTGGGGGGAACCCGGGCCCACCCTCTACTCCGGGTTCCAGCCCAGGGCCCTGTGGACTGCAGCTGTCTATAGTGCCTCCTGTAACAGCTGCATGACAGCTACAACTCCCTGGGCTACTTCCCCATGGCCTCCTCCAAACACCTTCCTTATTCTCACCACAGGACCTCCCTCCTGGTGTCTGATAACGCTTGTGCCCCTCCGTCCTCCAGCAGCACACCCTCTCACTCTCAGCTCCTTGCGCCTCTTGCTCCCAGCTCCTCACACTCCCACCACAAACAGAAGTGAGCTCCTTTTTAAAGCCCATGTGCCCTGATTAGCCTGCCTTAATTGATTCTAGCAGTTTCTTAATTGGCTCCAGGTGTCCTAATTAGCCTGCCTGCCTTAACTGGTTCTAGCAGGTTCCTGATTACTCTAGTGCAGCCCCTGCTCTGGTCACTCAGGGAACAGAAAACTACTCATCCAGTGATCAGTATATTTGCCCTCTACCCGACTCCTGTACCCCACTGGTCTGGGTCTGTCACACAGATCTTGAATGAAGTCCGCTCCCAAGTTCAATACCATTTGTATTTTGCGGTTCTAATAAGACAGTATACAAAAATAGTTTGGGCTCAAATACTAGACCATTTAAAAATGTCATCCATGTAAAAACTATTAAATGTGCGGAAATGATCACATTTTTCTCCGTAACTTGTTCTTTTTGCCTCAGCAGCAATATTAGTGTTTCTCAACCTTTATACGTGTACTTTAGTCTTTTTACTGACACTGAGTTTCCTGCTTAATGTAAATGTTATGACCAAAAATGCCTTTTTCCACACGCCTGTTCTTTTAGAAATATCAATAACTTGAATACTATAGCTTATGTCGCATCTTCGTTTACCATTATTCTATCCAACCTATGACTTGGTGTCAGATATTGAAATTCAAACATCTGACCATGATGAACTTTTAGATCTGTCACAAATATCACTTGACCACATTATGCTGGAAATGAGATCAAAGGCACAAAATGTACTGATCTATGAGACACATTACATTTTTTTCCCCAAGGGTGCTCTGAAAAAAAACTTGTTTCATGCAGGTGAGCTTCTTTGTAAACAACCACAATGTAGGTGTCCTTCCTCCCCAGCCCCCCCCCCAAAAAAAAGTTGTGGCTTGCTTTCTGCTGACATCATTCATAAGGACTTGCAACCATATCCTATTGAGAGGAGATTGGGAAGTTTGAGTAGTTGAAAATGATTACTAATGCACTCATTAGATTACATTAGTCAGTGTCACTGAGTGGTAACTCATTTGGGGAAAATGAGTCTTCCTTTGCCCTAACCATGGACTTGTCAATATGAATGCATGTGTGTCATTTCTATCTAATGATATCATTACTGGTGCTGATGCAGCCCTGCACTGTTTCATTCCTGTGAAACACAGTGCTTGGTGAGTGGATGGGTTGCAGTCTATTAGATGACATGTCTTTCAGGGCCTGTGTGCTTTGTAGGAAATAGTGTAATTGTCGGACTTGATGCAAGCCTCGTATCTGAGGATAATATCAAAACCCCTGTGGATATGTCAAGAGTGGTGATTCCACAATGTCCTGAGTCACCGGAACATCCTGGCCTCCAATAGCAGTACAACACTGGCGTGACCTGGGGGAAGAAGGTTTCTTTCTCTAGAGCACTGGACATAGATGAAGTACTGAACCCACATTATGAGCACAGAGGGCCAGATCCGCAAAGGTATTTAGGGGCCTATCATGGAGTTCAATGGCAGTTAAGTATCTAAATATCTTTGAAGATCTGGATCATAGTTCTCTCCACAGTGTTAAAAATTCAATTATCTCAGTACAGTACCCTTCAATCCTTTACATGGGTACCTGGATTCCCACTGGACTGTCCCTCTTTCTACAGGTCTGGCAAAGGACAAACAGATCATTACCTGCACCCACCTTTCAGATGTGTTTTTCTCAAATCCACATGGCCAGTCTCCAGTACCTAGCTAAAACTGAAAATTGTGTAAATCCAGGAACAGTGAGCATAACGAATGTGGTAATGGTGACTGGTTCCCTGGGGTGCAACTTGGAACTGGGGTACTGCTGAGACAGACCTCTGTCTTAGCAACCTGGGCTCCCTCTCATACTGTGATGCTGTGGCAAGCTGCAAACCCCTCCAGGTGCTGCACTTGTACAGACATCCACAGGCAGGGGGACACCCAACTGAATTACATGAATGCTTTTGCCAGCCACTCATGAACCAACAATAGAGAGGCTCCAGCCAGTTCCCCACCATTCCCCTGCCTAGGACCCCAGAGTTGTCTGCCCTGGTCAGAAGCCTGACAATTGTTATTACCTAGTCCACTCCTCCCTCAATGTGGAGAGGACATGCACCAGCTCTTGTTCCTGAGCAGATTCCCCAAGCACTTCAAGAAAGACGCACTGTTTTTAGGTAAATTCTGTTTCAGATTTATCAGCTACAGAAAGGTAGATTTCAAGTGATGATAAGTAGTAAGTGTACAGATCAAAGTTGATGATCTAAGAAATAAAAGTAAAATTGCAATCTGAGTTTTATAAACTAGACAGGATTTGAATCCAGCAGTGCCTTACCCTGATGGTTTAGTTCCTTCATACACAGGCTGGATTCCTCTTTTCAGCCTGGACTACCTCCCCTGTATCAAGTCATGGGGACATGATAGCAGTTTTCAGGTATCTAAAAGGGTGTCATAAGGAGGAGGGAGAAAACTTGTTCACCTTAGTCTCTAAGGATAGAACAAGAAGCAATGGGCTTAAACTGCAGCAAGGGAGGTCTAGGTTGGACATTAGGAAAAAGTTCCTAACTGTCAGGGTGGTTAAACACTGGAATAAATTGCCTAGGGAGGTTGTGGAATCTCCATCTCTGGAGATATTTAAAAGCAGGTTAGATAAATGTCTATCAGGGATGGTCTAGACAGTATTTGGTCCTGCCATGCGGGCAGGGGACTGGACTCGATGACCTCTCAAGGTCCCTTCCAGTCCTAGAATCTATGAATCTGTGAAAAAGTCTTTGTTCTCCGGACATGTTTCCAGGTGTTAAGTTGTGAGGGGAGTGTGGACAAATGATGTCACTTCCCCTCCTTCATAGGTTCTTCCAGCTTGCTGAAAGGTCTCTTGCTATGATGTGAGTCGAGCAGTCTCCATTGTCTATGTGCGCTCCCTGAGAAGTCTCCATTGTATACAGTTCCTGTGAGGGGTGGGGGTGTCTATTCCCTTTAATAGACCATTGTCATGCTTGAAAGGCTGGTTGTGGGTGTTCCAACCTCACAACATATTTCAGTAACACACATAGCAAACTTCATAACTTCCCATACAATGACAACATATACAATCCAACAGGATATTAATGTTCAACAGATCAAGACTTTTAGAATGATACCTCACAAGGCATATTTTGTACAAAACATATCCTAATCATATAACCATGGTAAATATTGGGGTGTCAGGGTGTTTTGGGGTATTGTGTGTCACAGTAATCTACTACTGAAGACAGAAAAAGACTGGCTTGCTGTTTTAATATCCTACTGTAAGTGAAATCGACTCCTATATAGTAGTTCAGGCTACATGGTCCTCTGATAATGATAATGCTGGGTCCTCTGATAACGCTTAGGCCCTATGGACTTGCTATCACTATAGTGCTAAGATCTCCTCGGGTCTCTCAGTACTAGTATTTGATTAAATTGTAATTGAAAGTTAGTCCTAACTAATGGACATCTAATCAAACTTAGTCCTCTTCTGATCTTATGGTTCTCCCCATGTTGGCCTTTTCCAGTCTGTCTGAAGCATATCTCCTGGGGGATGAACTTGCATTTTCCTTGGCTGTAAACGGGTGGCCCAAGCTGTTACTCCACTTCTGAATGTGCTTTTGAGTTGAGAATTAGGTTCCTTCTTTGCAAATTTCTCAACCCTATTTAACCCTGTTTTAAAGTTTCCATATCCAGTTCCAAGTATCTTAAATAACAGCAGATACTACTGACAGAATATAATGTGTATAATGGTTACAAAATGAAAGAATTGTGAACAGAGACACTACTACAGAACTATATCTTTCTCCCTCCCTCATTCTTTTTCTGTTTATTCCCAGATTGTCTATTAGCTTTAATTGTTGACAGAACAAATACACATATATACACACTCTCTGTATCTCTTCCTGTTATACAGCCAAATTTGTTAACTTAAACTTGTATTTAATTTAGATGTCCTTGTGCTGTTTTATACCGGCTTCTCATTTTCCCCCCCCCTCCCCCCCCGCCATATTTCATCATTTACCTAATGACACATGTACAAAGAAATTTTCCTTTCCTTCCATGTTCAGCCTGGAGGGAGGATGGTCCAGTGACTAGTGTGCTTCCATGAGACTCAGGAGATCCAGGTTCAATTTCCTGCTCTGTCTAAAGGTTCCTGTAGAGTGCTGGGCAAGTCACTTAGGGTAATGTTTTCAAAAGCACTTAAAATCTATTTTCAAATGCAACTTAGCTATGTAGACCAAAAAATTTATCTTGTGTAGTCCATATACAAGTATTATTGATTTATTGATTGCCTTTCATAACTCTTTTTGAGAGTGCTTCATTACCTTATGAAACATGAAATTGACCCTCTCCACTGCAGGTTAACTGTTATGTCTTATTGAATACTAACTATTTCAAGTCCCAACTTGTATAGTAAATATAAGTCTTATGACCTAGCTGAGAAATCCTCCATTAATCTATGCAGAACAAGAGATAACCAAGAAATGAGAGGGTGTGTATAGTGTACAGTATCTATAGAACCGGTGTGCTTCTCATGGGGGAAGTTCAAGGTAGACGGCAATTATGTGTGAGGATAATTTTTACTTCCTTGTGCAGTCAGCTCCCAAAGGTAAATTTTCTTAGAAAGTTGGACACGAAGTCTTGATAATATGTGATCTAACCACAAAATGGTGGCTTCCATCTGCGATTTATATATTTAGAAATCAATTTAATTTCAAAATAATGCTTGTACCAGCTAAGAGATCTTTCAGATCTTTTCTTTGCACTGGGATAATTCAGAAATGTGTGTTCTGTTTTTGTTCAAATTGAAGATCAAATCAATGTTGTATGAGGCATCTTGGAAGACATTTGGGTTAGAAATAAGTCATCACTGCACTCTATAGTATTGTAATGTATTACATTTATCTGAAGGCATGATGGGGTGTGCTCATTCCCAAAATTGTTCTAGCAGTTTTGTTTTTCATCAACCAGAGCTCAGACAGGTTACTTCTGAATAATAATAGGACTTCAAAAGTTCTTTAATGTTGGTAAGATCTGCAAAGCGGGATAAAGCTCATGGGTTTTAAATGTATTTAGTTAATTAATAAGATTGGGTGTGCACACGCTCTGTGGGGCTAGGGCTATGAGCGAAGGCCAATGGGGGACCTAGTGGAGAAGGAAAAATCTCCAAATGGTGGCGGATGACCTATGACCTCTGAACCATTTGCTTTATGCCGAAGTGATTCTGGGAAAAGGGCTGATATCCCCAAAACAAAATGAACACGCTACATCTCCCCTGTCCCAATGAGAGAGCATGAATCAAGGGGCATCCAATAAACCAGGGTTCACTCTTTAGGCTGAATGCCACAATCCCAATGGCATCCATGACTGATTTGTGAGAATCCACCAGTTTTGCCTTCTGGAATGTACTAACCCTAAATAAGGTCATATCTCCTCAAATACTGGTAAAAGTATCGATCCAACTTTTCACCAACCTGGATTATGTGGATGATTTCATCCTCTTCCGCTGGGATGCAAATGATTTCATAGACTCACCAGGGAGCTTCCAGCATATGACAGCTGCCCTTGGGCTACAGTTTCTTGGGCAAAAACAAATACAAAATGTTTGGCGCAAAAAATCATGGTACAAGACATCTGTGCTGCTGGACAAACCAAGGCTGTAGTAGATGACTTCATCTATCTAGATGGTTTGTCTGGCTAGCTGCACCTATTGGATGACAATTACTAAAGAGAATTGGTTTAGCAACCTCAGCCATGAAGAACTGCATAGTTTGGAGCCAAAAGAAGGTGAAATTATATACCAAAGTAGAGATGTATCAACCTGTGTACTTCTAATCTGTCTGAAATCTTCTAATACAGGTCTGAAATATAGACGTTGTTTAAACAAGACATGAGGAGGCTAGAGGCATACTTTATTTTATTTATTTATTTATTTATTTTAAATCGGTGATTAGGATTAGGGCTGTCAAGCGATAAAAAGAATATCGCTTAATTGTGGTGCTAAACAATAATAGAATACTATTTTTGGATGTTTTCTACATTTGAAAATATATTGATTTAAGTTACAACACAGAATACCAAGTGTAAAGTGTTCACTTTATTTTTTTATTCTAAATATTTGCACTGTAAAAAAAATTTCAATTCACCTAATAAAAGTACTGTAGTGCAATCTGTCATGAAAGTTGAATTTACAAATGTAGAATTATGTACAAAAATAACTGCACTCAAAAACAAAACAATATAAAACGTTAGCACCTACAAGTCCACTCAGTCCTACTTCTCGTTTGAGTGATTGGCTGAACAAGTTTGTTTACATTTGCAGCAGATAATGCTGCCCGCTTCTTGTTCATAATGTCACCTGAAAGTGAGGAACAGGTGTTAGCATGGTACTGTTGTAGCCAGCGTTGCAAGATATTTACGTGCCAGAAGTGCTAAAGATTCATATGTCCCTTCATGCATCAACCTTCATTCCAGAGGACATGCGTCCATACTGCTGCTGCTGATTTTGGTTTGACAACAATCCAAAGCAGAGTGGACGGATGCATGTTCATTTTCATCATCTGAGTCAGATGCTGCCAGCAGGAGGTTGATTTTCTTTTTTGACGGTTCAGGTTCTGTAGTTTCCGCATCAGAGAGTTGCTCTTTTAAGACTTCTGAAAGCATGCTCCACACCTTGTCCCTCTCAGAATTTTGGAAGACACTTCAGATTCTTAAATAATGGATTGAGTGCTGTAGCTATCTTTAGAAATCTCACATTGGTACCTTCTTTGCATTTTGTGAAATCTGCAGTGAAAGTGTTCTTAAAATGAGCATGTGCTGTGTCATCATCCGAGATTGCTATAACATGAACTATATGGCAGAATGTGGGTAAAACAGAGCAGGGGACATACAATTCTTCCCCAAGGAATTCAGTCACAGTTCATTAACACATTATTTTTTAACGAGCATCAGCATAGAAGCATGTCCTCTGGAATGGTGGCCAAAGCATAAAGGGGCTTATGAATGTTTAGCGCATCTGGCACGTAAAGTAGCTGGCACTGCAAGATAAACAGTGCCATGCAAATGCCTGTTCTCACTTTCTTGTGACATTGTAAATAAGAAGCGGGCAGCATTCTCTCCATAAATGTAAACAAACTTGTTTCTCTTAGCAATTGGCTTAATGAGAAGTAGGACTGAGTGGACTGGTAGGTGCTAACATTTTACATTGTTTTGTTTTTAAGAGCAGTTATTTTTGTACATAAGTCTACATTTTGTAAGGTCAACTTTCATGACAGATTGCACTACAGTACTTGTGTTAGGTGAACTGAAAAATACTATTTATTTTGTCATTTTTACAGTGCAAATATTTGTAATAAAAATAACATTATACAGTGAGTACTGTACACATTGTATTCTGTGTAATTGAAATCAATATATTTTAAAATCTAGAAAAACATCCAAAATACATAATATTAAATTTCAATTGGTATTCTATTGTTTAGCAGTGTGATTAACTCCAAAAAGTAATCTCCTTTAAACTGCCATTAATCGACAGCCCTAATAGGGATTTATTATTGAGAACTGGCCTTGAGGAGTGAAGTTTCAGGGTCACTGACTGGCTTTCTGGTCATATAGCCCACTTTGGAGATAAAGTCCCTGCATATCTGTCCGAGACCAATACAGGTTCGAATGAGTATTCGAGTGGAAGAGGAAAATTGAAACTAAGACAGATTGCAATTCAAAACAGGTGGTTGTTTATTAATGGGGAATGAATTACAACTTGGGCTGGGGAGGAATACCTTTACCACTAGCAATACTATCCGAGCAAAAATATTTACACAACTCTAATTAACATAGGAACAAGTCATTAACCAAAAGTATCACCAGAACAACAACATATATGTAACTTGAAACAGTCTATTTACATCCAACAGCGAAGAACCGAATGATTTATAATTAACTGTTCACTAAAAACCAGAACAGACATACAAAACTGATTAAATTGTACATGCATTAATTGAACCCTATAAAATACACCAACTAACCACAACAGCAAATTAATGCAACAATTCGTCCCCTATACACTATACATGAGATTTGGTACCAAATAAACAGAATATTTACAAAAATTAAAATGCACATACCACACTCCAGGCACAGCTGACCAGCAGTACAGACACCAGGGACATGACGAGATGTAATCCGAAATGACATGACACGAGCCGGCTAAATCCGGAGGAGACCCTGGCTGAAAGGGTGTTCAGGCCTTTCAGCTAACACGCGGACACTCCTACTCATTTTGGCGCGGGACATAGTTTTATTCGAAGACCCTTACTTGTGCCAGCATTCGATTGGTCCCCCGCTCCTACACCAACCGGGTTCCGAGCTGGTGCCCTCCACATAAACAGATACTGCACCCGGCACACTAAGCTTATGCACACGACACGCCGGTATTGTAGCACACGGTACCAATGTGACCTACAATTGACCAGGCGGAAGGTTCGAGAATAGTCATACGACACCAAGGCGCTGCACACGACACCAATGTGACCTCTTGACCGACAACTGGCCATCCAGACGCCATGACGGAGCATAGGGTTGCGACAATATCAAGCCCTGAAGATTGGACTTCATGTCAGGAGGGGACACTACCTCATCATGGACTGCTGGTGGCTACATGGTCATCCACAATTAACTTGGCTGCAGCAGATCAGTAATAACCATGTGGAGCTTTTTGTATAGCTTTATTCCAGGTGTTCAATGTGGCCATTGATATTCGGTGCTACAGACCCTCATTGTCTAAGTGTATTGTTGTGTTTATCACTGTTGGCAGATGCACGTTTGATACAATTTTCAGGGGCTGTTTTTCATCAAACTTGTGTCCAAAAAACTGTACTGTATATGGTGGGTAGTATGTGAACAGATGGGCTTACGCTTCCAGAGCAATAGCTATAAATATGGAAGCAGCATAGGGGCAGGGATATGTTGTCAGTCATCTTTTATCAGCCTTAGTAACACCATCTGGCTTCTACTTAAGGAACTGCAAAAACAAAACTCTTATCTCCTGGTAGAACCACAGAGTGACTTGTCAAATTTGGTTAATGATTCTATCACATCAAGGGGATTCACAGGATGGGGATTCTGTAACTCAAATGGTTTTGTAGTTGTGAGCTGTTGCCACCCAGAAATATTAGGTGAAATCCACATACTGTCTTCCATTGCCATGTGATGCGTAATTTTGGCCTTCAGCATACTTCACAACCCTTTTGTGTCTCTGTGGAAGACCTTGATGCAGATGCTTTCATATGAATAGTTCAGCACAAAGCCTATGCCATGAATTTCAATAGAGTACATTCTAAGCTGGAAAGAGTATATTGTATAGATCGTGTCTTAGTTTACAGTTCTATGGAATATCTTAAATAATTTAATATAATTTCTGGTAATAAGCCATCAGTGAATATCAGTTAATTGGGTTTTTTGTCATAGAGCTTTCTAATTATTGAAATGATTTCTTCTGACTATAAGTCAGTGTTCATAAGAAGGCTGCAAGTGTATAATTAAGCTTTGTCTCCCTGACTTGTGAGATAGTTGGGATTCTTACCATTTTACAGGTTGGTAAACCAAGGCACAGAGAAGCTAAACCATTATTTATTTTTTTCCCAAGGTCATGTAGCAAGTTAGCAGAGAATGGGAAGACAAGTATTGAGACCTGACGGAAACACTCCAAGTTTTGACTCCCAGTGCCCATCTCAAACCTCCGTCCTATTTTCCCTTCGATATCAGTCATGCTGCTTCTTAGCCTTACCCATTATTTTGAAGAGTGGTTATATTACTTGTGGGGGATCTACTTGCTGTTCCCTTAATCTATAAAAATAATGGTTTTAGGTGCACTATAAGAAGCTTAACATTTTTGTTCCAAAAGTAGCTGTAAACTATATCAACTTTTTGAATCACTGTAGTGATTTACATACTGTGATTTAGGATAGTGCAAACAATCCCTAATTATAGGGGAGAAAACAGCAATTGGAAAAACTTAAGGCGTGACTTGCAATTTATTCCATTTTTACACTGGAGTGACTCTATTGATTTTCAGTGGAGTTATTCTGCATACATTTGGAGAAATGCAGTGGTGAGTCAAGCCCTGAAAATGCTAATTTTAAAATATTAGGTTCATTTTCTTACAGCTAAATTTCATGACTGTATCTGTCACTTAGAGTAACTGAATGCTCTCCAGAGGACCATATTCTACCAACTATGTTTGCACCTCCAGTGGAATGAATGTAGATAATGACCCTAAGCCACAAATTTGTTTGTCCTCTGGAGATAGGTGAAAAATATGTCAGGATTTTTATTGATTCTTACCCATGTGGCCTGTGGGAATGAAATAATAAACTCTTGTCAGTATTTTGAATATTCTAGACAAAGCCATAAGAGTTACATAGGGATATTTAATTTTTGAATCTTTGGGTGTCAATCAAAAAGAGGCTAGAAATAAACACCTAAGTAATTAAACAAGCAGAGAAGATGACTTGTTCAAATAGCTGGTGAACCCACTGCATGTAAAAGATAGGTAGACCTTTGTCTTTTTAAAAGGGAAAAAGATGCACATCAAGAGATGCTTTGAAAACCTGGGTAATTGGATTAATCCTTCTATATAATAAATTCAAATTGATTAATACATGAACAGAAGTTCTTTCATTAGCTCTTCTTTCTAGGTGATTGTTTAAAATTCTAGGAGAGAATCATTTCATTTGTTTCCAGTTAAAATCAAACATAACCAAAACAAGCAGACAAACAAAACATTATTTTTGCACTAAAGAAAACGACTGATATACTTTACTTGGATCACTTCAACCTTACAACACACTTGTTTTAACTCCAACATATTAAATCATATAAACAAATCCCTTTTCTTGAGTTCAGTAATAAGGAGTTGGATGGCTTTATTTTTTTTTTCTTTTCATGAAATCTACCTTTCCATTCCCTTTATAATGGCAGTTTTCATTGTTCAACTGTTCCACTTAAACATATGACTCTAATTAATAGACTTCCACCTATTTCTGATTGGTGATTTTCAGAATCTGTGTAACCATACATAGTGTAGTATGATGACTTCCTTGCTGAGCATCATGATCTAGTGTAGTGGTCTGAGGTAAATAACATTTATCTCACATCAATAAATCTTGCTGCCATTCAGATGAGCGTCTGTTTGTGTGTGCATGCATGCTTTCACCCACCCTGTTTCTACAGCAAATATGCCAGCAGCCACACTGTTTACTGTTTGTGCCCCTTTGCCTTTTATTGATTAGACCATCAGCTGATGCAGGGTTTCATCTCTGGTAGGGAGGACACGCTCTTATTTATAATGGCTATTCCAGTCTGTGCTGCATCATGGTCCTGGGTTTGAGGAGTCTATTTGCATAATAGTGGGGATCTATGTGGGTGGAGTGGATTTTCACCCAAATTGAATAGACTTCATTTGAAAGAAAGTACTATCTTAACTTAAACACAACAGTCGCAGGTGCTGCCCTTTGCTTGCTTCCCAATCCCTTTCCAATTAATCTGGTTGGTTTAGTGCACGACTCAAATAGTGACCCAAGAGTAAAGAGAAGATTGGCCTCCTAATTTAAATTATTAGTAGTATCAAAAAATACTATCTGGACAAATGAGCCCTGATCTCTAACTTCTATTTCAGTTAATATATCTGGCAACAAATAGTTTTATAGTCTAGAATTGATGCACATTTTTTAAATTCTTGGCACATTTTTCATAAATTTTAAGAGGGGTTTGTTAAGTTGACATTTTTTTTTTCAATCAACTTGTATAGCTGGCCAAAATTTATTGACCAGTTGAAATGTTTTTTTCCAAAAACCCAAACTTTTTAAATCCCCTCTATTGTGTGTGTGTGTGTGTGTGTGTGTGTATATACTACATAAATTTTTTAACTTCTGGTCATTTCGTGGCTTGCTTATTTATTTATTTTTTTAAACCGCTACATGCAAAATGAATGCTAAAATTGTAAGTGTTCAGATTGTGGTTCAGTTTAATGTTGATACTTCCTAGCTGCCAAAAAAAAGTTTTATATTGTCCCCCAGAGAGTTTGGTGGAAAGCAAACAAAGGAACTGTGTGTGCAGCCTGTGCCTTAAAGGGCACATAAAACTATGCATTGTAGAAATTCAAAGGATTTGTATTGAAGGAGGGGGGGAAGAAGTGAAAATTCTGAGTACCTGTATGGATAGCCTCACTCTGCTGGAATGGAGAGTGAAGGGGAAGGCATCCATAAGAGACAGATGGGAAAATAAGTATATCAAATGTAGATGTGCTTCGAATGCACTAAATGAAAGTTTCTTTGTAATTGAATGGCGTTTTAAGGATCACTTCCTAATTTCCTGTGTTTGACTCAGATTTAAAGGCCAGAAGGGACCATCATGATCATCTAGTCTGATATCCTGCACATTGCAGGCCACAGAACCTCACCCATTCCTGTAATAGAACCATAACTTCTGACTGAGTTACTGAAGTCCTCAAATCATGATGTAAAGACATCAAGTTACAGAGAATCCACCATTCACATCACTTAAAACCTGCAAGTGACCCATACTGCAGGGGAAGGCAAAAATCCCCAGGCTCTCTGCCAGTCTGATCCCAGGGGAAAATTGGTTTGTATGTTTTTAATGATAATACAAGATAAATGCAAAATAGGACCTCTTATATTTCTATAAGGAGATACACTTCCATAGTTTCTATTGAAACTCCGTCTTGGGGAGTTTCCTCATAATGGACTTTACTTTCA
The DNA here is from genome assembly GCF_002925995.2 of Terrapene triunguis. Taxonomy (NCBI): domain Eukaryota; kingdom Metazoa; phylum Chordata; order Testudines; family Emydidae; genus Terrapene; species Terrapene triunguis. Next base: position 6,473,824 of record NW_020699449.1, on the reverse strand, counting down.
ATGTGTGTATTGGTGCAATGAAACTGAATTAAGGGACTCCTCCACTAATAGGCCTGATGGGCCCTTTCAAAATAGTGTCAGAAGGGCTGATCCAAAGCCCCATGAAGTGAATGGAAAGAATCCCATTGACTTCAATGGGTTTTACATCAAGACCCACATGAATAAATTCAGCAGTGATCATACACCAGCTGTTCTTCAAATGCCCCACCTCCTTTGAAAGCCAAACATCTACTGATAAAGAAATTCAAACATTTCAAGTTTTGACATGATGTACTGCACTGCAAAAACGTCTCTCGTGATCTGTGGGATATATATATAATGCATCTTGTGATCTGTGGAATATATATAATGAATCAATCCGATTTGTTATCTATAGGTGTTGGCTAATCAGATGTAATACAGTTGTAAAGCAAGCTTCAGCTTTTCTCCTCCTTTACAAGACCAATTATTCAGTTTTCTTTGGTTAACCCTTCAACTTCTGGTTTGGTTTGGTTTGAAATCTCTACGTTAACGTGAAGTTTAAAGATTTATTTTTAAAATCTCGATTGTACCACTTGTTTCCTTTAGAGAATAAACCCTGTTGGGCAAAATGATAGCCTTAGTTATAACTCTGCTATTTCTGTTTTAGCACTGGGTAACTCAGGCTTGGTCTACACTTACCCCCCAAGTCGAAGTAAGGTACGCAAATTCAGCTACGTGAATAACGTAGCTGAAGTCGACATACCTTACTTCGAACTTACCGCGGTTCAGACGCGGTCCACACGCGGCAGGCAGGCTCCCCATCGACTCCGCGGTACTCCTCTTGTTGAGCTGGAGTACCGCAGTCGACGGGGATCACTTCCTGGTTCGATTTATCGCGTCCAGACCAGACGCAATAAATCGAACTCGGAACTTGGATCCCCAGCCACCGAACTAGCGCGGCAGTGTAGACCAGCCCTCAGACTATCTATTGTTATGTTGCTTTATCTCCCGCTTAGAGGAACATTCATGAGGAGGCAGCCTCTAGAAGAGGCTTCCATTTATCTTGTTGTCCGTATACTTCTTGGAGTAGGAGGAGTCCTTTGTCTTGCTGTTTGTAAAGCTTCAGAAAAATTATTTTACTGGCAAATTGTACACACCTCCACATCCAGTACTCCATTTCCACCCAGTCTGAAAACATCAGTGCAGTCCTTTAGAACAGTAATCTCTCCGTTATCAGGACTGGACTAAAACGGCAGCAACTTTTTTTTTAGGCATTTTCTTTAACTAGAAATTATAAACTTAGGAACTGTGCCCATAATTTTCAAACTTGCCTAATGATTTTAGGTGCCCAATTTGATATACCTTGAAAGGGGCCTTAATTTCAGAAGCTGCGTGCTTAGCACGCTTTGAACATCAGGACCTATTAAAGCATCTCAAATGGCGTAGCCAAAAATGGTGGTACCTAAATTTACAAGTCACTCTTGTAAATGTAGGCCCACAAGATGTAGGAGACCAAGTAAAACCTTCCTTTTTGCAAGTAATATTCTACCAACCACCATTAAATGTCGGTAGAATTCATGGCTTTTCTTCTTTTGCAGAGTTTGCAACATGAGTCTTCAGCATTTTTATTATAAATGTGTAGTCCCATTGTGTTCTCAAATTCCAAGCATTTAAAAGCTTTGTTCTTCTATGTGAACAAATTTGTATAGACATTTTGCTTTTGGTATTAGTTGTGCTTTCTTTTATAGATTACAGCAAAGACAGCTGGAGCCAGAGTCAAAGCCAGGCCTTTGACTTCTAGTTTATCACATGCCAACGATTGTTGGTTGTGTTTGGAAACCTTAGTCTGTGGCATCACTGTGACAGGATCACCAGGCTGCAGCCTGGGACTATGGGAACGCTGTGCCCCTTGAACTCTCCCCAGCCTGGGCTGTCTCTCACAATGCCTTGCTCATGACCAGCAGCAAACCCCTCCAGTTGCTGTTATCACTCAGCACAACAGCATGTGGCTCCCCATACCCAGCTAGATTGCATGAATGCTCTCAGAGTCACTCATGAATCACACAGAGAAAGGCACCAGCCCAATCTCCCCAGTTCCCAGCCTTGAACCTCAGGAATATGTCATCTTGCACTGCTCAAGAGAAGCAATCAGATTTATTAATTGGTTTACCACTTCATCAATGGGCAATGGATATACACCAGCCTTTGCAAAACCTGAGTAGATTTGCCACACACTTCATTCAAACTCACTGGAAAAGATAAAAAAAAAATTCTATTTTACAGTTTGTGACTAAGTGATAGGGGAAAAAGTCAGTTAGTTACCAAAAGAGATAAAATATAAGCATGCAGTCTAAACTCTCAACCCTATTAGACTGGGCAACAATTAGACTAAGCAGTTTTTTCTCATGACTGGATATTACAGTTCATAGTACAAAGATTTCACTGTGGAAATCGGGCTAGTCTCGTCTGCTTTAAATCTTCTCAGTGTCCTTGTTGCTTGCAGCAGGGGTGGGGGCAGGAGAAAGGCAAAGCATGGGCCTGCTCTGTTCTGTTTTATACCTTCAGTCCCCTGTGCTTGGGGAACACAAGTCCAGGCATATCTGGGGGGCATTGCTGAGTCTCCAGGCAAGCTTGAGCAATTCCCCTGGTGTGGCCTCATGCAGGTGAGTTATTGAATTGTAGCTCCCTTGCTGGCCAATGGCTGTTGATGGGTTGTTTGACACCTTACCTGGGCATTGGTTACTTTCATTCCAGTTGCTTCTGGGAAGCTAATATCTGGCTGATTCGTCAACTTATAGCATGTTTGTGTTCTATGGTTGTCACTATCTCATAACTTCATATGCACTAAAGATATATATTTAGATAGAGCAGTGATTTTTTTTCAGCTGATCATAACCTTTTTCTGATACCTCACATGGCATGCTTTATATGCAATATCACAATTATATACAGATGAGAAATATGGGGGTTACAAGACACTCCTCCAAGGTATAGTATGTGTCACTCACACCCAAAGGTTGAGAGACAGGAGACATCAGATATAGTACTGTCATTGGTGCTGACTATAGCAGGTGAAGGAGGAGCTTCTGTTGCAAGGAAAGGAAAGGAAATGTGGCTTCTTGTCACTGAAGTTGTCCTTATTAGTAATTGACAATTACTACTTGCAAAAACTTTTCACTACAAGAAGAAAGAACTACTATTTACCTCTGCTGGCGAAGGAAACTATAGCTCACAATTGTATTGTAGCTTCCCCCCCTCCCCACTAAAACAACCATTTGGCTTCTGAACAGCCATAAACATTTTTCTCCTGAAATCTTTCTTTTTAACTTGTATAAGTGGCGTGTTAAGCTAAGTAGATATAAACCATTGTAAACTTACTTAAACCAGTGAAAGTGATGTATGACAGTTAACTAAACTAATTTATATAATGTATAAAAAATGCATAAGTGTTGCTTTTCAGAGAAGCCTATTGTACTGGTGTGTTGAGTGTTGAAAGACACAGATGCACTTGCCATCTAACTTTCAGAGCTGTAGGTAGCCCTGAAACACTATTATATCAAAGGGCCCATGATGTGTCCTGAATGGTTTTTAAAGGGGAGGGGGGAGGTGCTGATTCTTTTTTTAAAGACTACAGAGTAAAGGAGAGAGCAGTTGACATTTATTACTCAACTACTGGATACGTGTGTAAAGGATATATAGTACAATCAGTCTTCCTGTTACTGACTAGAAAACTCCTGAAATGTGCCTCTTTTCCCTAACGATATAGTCTGCCAATGTCTGTGGTCCTTTCACTTTACACGCAAAGTACTCCTGCTTTCAAAGGGAAACATGTCAATTTCACTAATGGTTGAAGAATCTTTCCTAGAAATAGCTGTAAAAGTGCTAGATATGCAGCCCTAATCATTTAGCATATAGTTAAGTGTGCATTTCCAAGCACAGCAGTTGCTTAGTTATTCTCATGAAGGAATAACATTATTGCTCTAGTTCTCTTTAAAGAAATGTTTATGTAAATGTAGATTGCAAGTATTACGTTAGAATCTGCACCAGAGGAAGTGGCAGAAACACATGATTCTAGTCTTGCAAATCAAACGAGAAGTTAAACAGCTTTGCAAATGAGAATTCCAGTGGGAGTGCCTTTTACTTTGTCACAAGTGTTAGAGGAGGAAGTGGTCCCTGCTGGATCTTGATGGTATAAGTGATGTCCCAGTCCACTCCACAGGGAAGAATAATCTGTGTTGTAACCGTTCCGAGGGCTCACAATGCTCCTCTGGGTGTTGACAGCAGTAGAAAATCTTAAAATATAATTTTATCTACAGTTTTCTAGGTTGATTTGTATACAACTTATTAATATTAAACAATTTTTTGTAAGTATTTCCCTATTCAAAATGGAGATGGGTCCGGGCTGTTACAAATGACCCGACCCAGGTTAAGGGCACTCTTATGAACCCTCTGGTGGTAGAAGAATCCGAGTTCAGTTCTGAACCTTGGAAAAGGTCTACTTCCAAATGTTTTCGCTGGAGTTCTTCACGAGCAGCTACCCAAGATTTTAAGAAGCCGTAAAGAAACTTGCTGCTTGCTTTCTCAGTTATGCTTGAGATAGGTTCAGATTTCCCCTCGCTGGTTGGAGGCTGTATCTGACAGCATTCACTCATCAAGGGCGGGCTGGTGCTTGCCCCTGTCTTTGTCCATTTTTTTTCTGGATGATGTTGGAAAGAGACAGACGCTGGCGTCATACCTTGCGCACACAATTCCCTGCCCTGCGATGCTAACAGGAACTCAGATCGGGAACCGACGCAATCAGCATCAGTTACGCTTCCTGCTAGCACCGCTTGTTTGTCTTGCCCACCCACCTTGCCCCTCCTTGCGGGCTTGACTTCGTGCCCGTGGCAGCATCCTCCCCACCACATGCGAGCCCAGCACTTTGGAGAGCAGCTTTCCTTCCTCTCCCGGTCGTACCCTGTCTGGGGGCTCCCTTTGGCACGTGAACGCGATGGGACTGGGAAAGCCGTCCCGGCTCCTAGGGAAGGAAGGGGGGCAGAGGCGAGCCTGGCGGGTGGGCCTCCTACCTAAAGCTCTTCACTCCATTCAGCTTCCAGCGCTAGGGCTATCACAGGGCCAGGACACGCACTGTCCACACACACACACGCCCCTCTCTCCCTGGGCAATAGTCACCAGAAGTTTTACCCTAATCGCTGCACGCCGAATCTTGCAGCCTTCCCTCGCGGGGGGACCCCCCCCTTCCCTGAGACTCCCTACAGCGGGGTAACTGCCCCCCGTGGCCCGGGAGGGTAAAGGAGCTCTTTGCGGTCTTACTTAGCAATCGCTCCTCTGCCTCCTCCGGCCACTGGCTGGCTAAACCGGCCCCCTCCTGCGAGCAGCAGCGCCCGAGCCGTGGTGGCAGGGAGGCGAGGATAACCCTAGGCAGGTGCAAGTCACGAGCTCCCCGGCAGCTCTGCCCCGTGCACCGCTTGGAAATGGCTGCGAAGGTGGCCGGGTCTTTCCCTCGCCTCACCCCTCCTCTTTCCCAGCTGAGCGTTCCACCTGCTACCGTCTAACCCGCTATAGAACCGCAGATAAAAAGTTAGAAACGTGCCGGCGGCTTGCCACACACACCAATGCCAACCGACGTTACACGGCACGGCGGGCTAAGGCAGAGGCAGACGTTTCTGAGCGGCCTTTAAAGGGGGGAGAACCTGCGGGAGGCAAAGCTGGGGATGCTTGGGCGCCGCTATTCTAAGGGAGGCGGGGTTGCCTTGGACTTCAATGCAACCTGCACCCGCAGCGGGAGGAGAAGCAGCGGCCGCAGCCGGCGCCGCGGTTCCTTCCCGCAGAAGTGGGTAGGGTGGGGCGGAAGGGGTTAATAGCTGCCTGCCTTCCTCCAGTGTAGCGGGTGGTAATTGCCAGACCAGGCAGCCGCCGGAGAGAAGCCGGCGGGGCTCGCGGGGGAAGGACTTCGGCTGCCTTGTTGCAGAGTCTGCTAATTCCCGAGGAGTCCTTGCTTGCTTTTTTTTTTTGGGGGGCCTTTTTTTTTTTTTTCCTTTTCCCCCCCCCCCCCCCCGCCTCCCTTCTTGCTGCTGCGGGACTTGCCGGTGTGCGCGTTACAGCCCTGGAAGGAGCAGCTCTCCCTCTCGCCCCCTCCCAGCCTCACCTAGGGCTGGCGCTGCCTCTGCTCCGGCTTCAGCAGCACCTGAAAGTTTCCTCCCTGTAAGGACGCCCCTGAAAAGGCATAGGGAGAGCCCCTCGCCTGGGGACCGCCGGGCCCCCTCGCCACACCGGGGCTGAGCGGAGGGGCAGGAAGAGAGAATTTCTCAATTAAAGCAGAGGAGAGGGCAAGGCTGGGGGTGGTCCCCCCTCCTCCCCCAGTTCGGTCCTGTCTGATCTAGGCAGTTGCTCTTGGTTTTCTGCGAAGGGAAAGAAGAGAATTTTAAATGCCAGCCAAGTTGTAAAGGAGGCGAGAGGGACCCGTCGGGGCCGCGGGTTGTCGCAGCCCTGGGAGCACTCGGACCTGCCAAGATTTCTCAGCTGGTTTGGGTCCTGTTTCCTTTCACCTAAGGAGGGGAACTGTGGACTCCGAAGCAAGTCTGCGGTCTCGCTGCGTCCTTAAGGACATTAAGGATCATTAGGACAGTCTCAAGGTAAGTGAAGGAAGGGGGAGCAACACACTTGGGGTCCTTTTCTGTCATTTAGAGAAGAAATAACTTGCGGGGGTGGGGGGGGGGAAATAAATGCAATCAAAAATGAAATCGCCCCTCCCCGCTCTCATCCACTCTCTGGCTGTTGGCAGATTCCGCTCTGCTCCTGCAATCCAAGTTATTGTCATTTTAATTGGAAAGGCTGTTGCAGGTGGCGACGAGGGATGGAGATGGGGAAGTGTCTTGTCGTTGCACTTTTGGGTGCTTAATGGCAACAGTGAGCTCTTAATACCAGGATTTCCCCTTCCCCACCCCTCCCACTTCTGTGTATTTGGCTCTCCGCATTGGTGGCCGGCATCGGAGCCCCATGTCCTTATTGCTCTGAGGCAGCAATGCGCGTCGAGCAGACCTGCAAAGGGCAGAGGGGTGGGGAAGGGGAGACCCCAACGAGCACAGCGGTTGCACCTACACCCATCTGCCCGCCAGCCAGCGCCGCGAGAGCTGTCCGGAGGGATTCAACTCCGGAGACTTGCCGGGTTGCTCTGCTCCTTTCTGCCGCTAGAGGCTCTCGGGGAGCGCCGTGACCGTGGGGAGAATGAACAGACCGAGACGCTGCGGAGCGCACCAGGGTCGCCAGCCACCGGCACCTGCTGGGGCGAGGAAGGCGCGGCCGGGTTCCCATCTCCCGCCGTGCGGTCGCACACGGCTGTGCCGCGGGGTCCGCGCTCCCGGGCTCCGCTCGCTGGGACCTTGGAGACGCGGCGTCCCAATCCCGCCCCCCTCCGCACTTGGGAACCGGGCGCTGCCCGGGAGAGCGCCTCAAATCTCTGCTCTGCCTCCTGGGCAGCATAGGCAGGGCGGAGGCTCATTCCCTGTCCTCCCGCTCTATTCTCCTTCCTATCCTATCCCCCCCTCGCCCCCTTCATGTGTTTCCCTAGTCTTAGCTTCTGTGTGGCCCATAGGAGGGATTGTCCTGTGCTGTAAGGAGGAGGAGGGAGCCCTGCCCTTTGCCTGACAGGATGCAGGGGACTGGAGGTGAGAAAGGGGAGGTGGGGTCGTGGGTTGTAACCTGGGCCTGGGGAAACCTCCATTGCCAGGGATTATTGCCAAAAACACCTAGGCAGGCCCTCCATCCTGGAGGCTAGTGGGTGGTGCAGGTTGAAAGGAATGTGCAGGGGTAACCCCCACCCATTGTGGTGCTGGTGGTGGGGAGGCGGAAAGGAATTAAAGGAGAAGGACAAAATACTGTAGGAATAACTAAGGCAAATGGAGCTGGATCCCGTTCCTATTTCAATGAGAGCAGGAGCCAGCCCCCTGCTTGGACTTTGATCTGATACAGGTGTGTTTTGGTATTTTTAATTTCTTTAGTAACTGGCATACAGGGGCTGCCACACCTGTGCCAAGTATGATGGGAAATGTGCCTCTCAGAGTCTGCATGTTTAATTACTTCTGAGAGCCTGTGGTGATCTGACACAACACTGCAGATTTTGCATGTGCGGTGTTTTAAGGAGGACCTCTCCAAATAGAAGTGCTGGAGCCTAGATCTTGCATGAAACAGGATGTTAATAAGACAAGCAAATAACCAACCCAGGAGCCATCGATGAGTCTTGCTGAGTGCAAAGTTTAAATGTCAACATTTGGGAAATACTGTCTAGAGTAATAATACACATCAAATGATCTTAAACATTTCTTTCCCTAGCTTTCTATAGGACAGGACAGAGGAATCAGTGTGCTCTCACCATTATCATATGTGACTGTCATATTTGCCATACTATTCCAAATCATTGCCATGTCAAAAATAAGATGACCCTTTTTATTTATTTATTTATTTTTTTAAGTAAAAGGTCAAATATTTCCAAAATACATACAATTGTAAATTGGGAGGAGGGAGGTACAGTAGAAGTTTTTGGCTTTGACATGAAAACTAAAAAGCTGTGCATGGTTCATTAGGTTGAAACTACAATACCAAGCTACAAACATGAAAATCACTTAGTCATTGAGAAAAGTAAACCAGGACTTGTAAAACACATATATACTGTAGTTCTTAAGCCTCACCCTGCTTTGTACAACTGTGTTCCACAGATGGAGAGAACCACAGTGTGAAATATTTCTAACAGGGTAACCGTTCTGTGGTAACTGTATGTTATGTGCACTATATGTACACTAGATGTGGTGGCACTCAATGGTCATGCACAGACAAAAAACACCATAGCAAAGTTGGAGCAGAAGAAAGTAAATATTTTGCAAAGCTATCATATACCAATAAATTTAGACAATTTAAAAGGAACTGACTGCTCCCCAAAATCAAAACACAGGATTCTATTAGAGACAACACCCATTCCAGGAATGGGCATCCCTGTCAATGAGTGGCTGCTGCATAGTCTGTTCTGATAGAGAGTATGTGTAGTGATATGTCTATGAATGTCCTGACTCTTACTGGTTGTTAAATATTAATTCAGAAATGATTCTCACCCTTCTCAACTACTTACTTATTTAAAATCTAAACATTCTGTGCAGGTCTGTTATGTCTCTAATATAAGATGAACAGAGGAAATTGAACACTATATTTAACTTCTTTGAGATCCGGTCACTCATTAAGACTAACAAACACGAAGACATAGCAATGTGTGATAGGGCCACATGTGAGCTGTGTGTTTTGATACGATAGCAGACATTGTGCTGCATTTTTTTTTCTTAGACATTCTTTAAAAGGGCTCTAGGTGGAAATGTTTTCCTGTGCAGTAGGAAGGGGAGGTGATGCAATACAAAGTATCAGAGAAGCTTGTCAGTGCCAGATAGCTATCTGTAAACTCTAAATTCATAATGGTAACATGTAGTTATGAATAATACTGTACATTTTGAGGTGATACAGTGAAAATTTAGGAGCAGATTAATTTTGATTTTCATAGTTTGTGAAATTATTCTCCTCTTCTAAAATCAAAAGATGGAGGGGGGGCAGGGGAGGGAATGGGCTCAGAGACCTGATGATATATTTTAGAAATTCAACTCTGTGCATGTTGGTACTTTGGTTATTTAAAAAAAAAATCAGAATAATAGAAACATGGCATCTGGTTATAATGTGTGGACCTAAAAATCGAATGAATGTTGCTATTCATTGACAATGTGTGCTAGTAGGATATTTTGTTTTTGACAGTTGTCTCTTGATTTTTATTCCTTGAGGCTGTCTAGAAGACTGAGCCAAAGCCCATTGACTTCAGTAGGCTTGGTATCAGGCCGTATGTTGTGTGATCAACTAGTCCTCAGTGAGCAGGTGCAATATCTGTAACTTTGTTGCCAACGTTTAAAAAAAATAATACAGATTTGGGCAAATGAAGTGGATCTGTTTCAGTACAATGACACAAATTGTTAATACTCCACTGATAACAGTCCTCTTCCCAACAGGCCATTTGCATTATGACACTAATTGTAATTTAGTGGGTTTTTAACAGACAGATCACATTAAATTAAGTATATTTCTCAACACACTTATCAATTCAGATACAGTATGTATATTCAGGACATTTAAAAAATTGGTGCACAATTGCTAGCTAATCTTGGATTGACATGCCTATGCCATTAGTAGATTGATTTTTATCTAAGCCTGTCTAATTATGAATTCTTATGGATTGTTTTTCTATTCTAAACAGTATGGTAACTGTTTTCCAATACATTTTTCAGGTCAGATATTTGGAATCAGTCTTTGGAATTTTATTATTTTCTAATTCAGAAGAAACAAGTACACACTTTTTCGGGAAGAACCACTTAGACAAATGACTATTTAAAATCTATTAAAATAAATGTGGTGAACTCCAGAACAAATGAAGCTGAAATAGTTAATGCTATAGACACTTCTTAAGATTTGTTTCATGCAACATACAAGTCAGATGATGATTTTATTCATAAGAATACATTCTTTCTGGATGTTAAAGTTCTTTTTAAAAAGCTATGCTTTGTAGTTTTCAAATAAAAAAAAAACTAATTTAGGTTGCATACAACTTCATATGCATTCTGATCCCTGAGGATATGCCTATTTTCTTAGCTATTCAGTCAAGATGAAAAAAAGACATAGAAGACCAAACTGTAAGCAGTGCTGTGTAGTGGCATTTCAGTGACCCAATTTCTGTTGGTAGAATTCTGTGTGTTTTCTTTCAGGAAACAGCATTTGAAATAATCTCGCGTGACTATTTGATGAAAGGGCTAATCTGTAATTCCCTTTGATGCTTAAAATAGATGTCACTATCTGTATATTGCAGAGGGTTTCATTCACGTATGGATGTGCTGTTAGCTATTTCGTTGTAGTAATTCTTATAAGTTGTTTGTGTCAAAACAATTATTTGATTAATAGGCCTTACACTGGGAAGAGATTTACTGAGTGACTTTTTTTAAGACCACTATTTTACAAAAATGTAAATAGCACATTGAAATAAAATAATTTACCTTTTATAATAAAATATCTTTGTTTCTTCTGATTGTGAATAAAATTTCAGTTGCTCTTTGTTGTAAATACTTGTTCCTTAATATATAGGAAAAATAGCCTTTTAGTGTAGGATGTAAGAGACATTAAGTGGCATATATTCCCCAGACTTCAGGTGACATTATATTAATAAAGTGAAATTATATTTTCCCTAGCAAAATGAATGACTGAATAAGATGAGTATCTAGTTTTTCCGTATCACTTATTTATTGCCTGGTTCCTAGGAAAGAAAGTAAATTACTTTTCAGTTATAGAATTGATGTAACATAATATTCAGTTGTCTAAAGGGAGACTCTTTTGCCCTCAAACTGAAAACCAAATGCATGGTGTAACAAATATATGTAAAAACACTAGCTTAATTTTCTCCTCTGTAGCCACACTAGTGAATTTGAAATAGTCTGAATTAGACTGAACAAAAGGATTTCTGGTCTTCACCATCTCATTTTAATATAATGTTACTATGATTAAGTACAAGATGGATGTCTTACAGCCAGGATGAAGAGGAATAATTAGTATACAAACTGTATTGCTTCTATGTAGCAAGGGAGTAAATAAGTTATTTATGATGCTTTTTAAACAAACAAGCCAACTCTTTATATACATTGTTTTTAAACATTAAAACTTTTGAGCTTTGGGTTTTTTTAAGCCATCTTCTAGCTGAAGATATCTGGGTTTGAAATATTTCAAAGGGGTCATAGCAGAATCATAAGCGTCCTACAAAACAATCTAATTTCTCTTAGCCTCACTTGTGATGACTATGTTTAACATATTGAGGAGGCTAGATAGTCCACGCAATGCTGCAATGGTATGCTTTAAGCACATAAAGCAGCTCGTGTTAGGGTGACCAGACAGCAAGTGTGAAAAATTGGGACGGGGTGGGGGCTTATAGGAGCCTATATAAGAAAAACACCCCAAAATCAGGACTGTCCCTATAAAATCAGGACATCTGGTCACCCTAGCTGGTGTCCAAGAAATGGCTCAGTTTTGGTTATAGAAATAAAATAGCAACGGAAAACAAAGACACAATTATTTCAAACACACCAGGCTACAGCTTTGAAAAGCTTGGAATACATCATAGGCAAGAGTCCAATCTAATACCCATTGAAGTCCATGCAAAGGCTCACATTGAGTACAATGGTTGTTAGTTCAGGTCCCAAATCCCTGCGTCTCAGGAAAAAAGTGGAAATTCACTTCAGCCCTTTCCCTAGTAGCTGCCTTCTCTGGCTGCCCTGTCATGACTGAATCTTCATTGTGGGACCACACTCATAGAAATGTTCCCCAATGTTCTTGTGCTCATTGATGTCCCCTTTGTTTTGGTGGGATGACCTTCATCTGCCATTATGCATCTGTTAGCTGCATCTTTCTCCATTCTCGCTGCTAATTACTTTGTTCCTATTATATCATTCCCCTACTGTACATTTCCCTGTCTCTTATTCCTGAGGAAATGATATAGCATCACAGTGAATGGTGTTTAGAGTTGCAGTTGTTCTGACACATTTTGAATTGGAGACTTGATGAAGTCCTGGCAGGATAGAAATACATGGTGGCCATGCATTAGCCATGGTGGCCAATTCTGGGAGCTAGACCTTGCTTTCTTCAGGCTGTTCCAAGAGTGAATCCCAGTCAGGAAAAACTTAGCACTGCTACTGCTGTCCTCCACTTTCCAAAATTTCCACCGCCTGCAAAACAGAAAGGCTTTGGTTCTTCCTCGACTCCACATGGACAAAACATCTGCAAGAACCACAGTTACGCTAATGTAAATAACTGTTGAGAGTGATGAGAGTATGCCACAGAAAGCAGAGACAAGCAATGGAGAAGTTGACTAGGCTTTCTTTCTTTGGGAAAGTCTAGCTCAGGGATCGGCAACCTTTCAGAAGTGGTGTGCCAAGTCTTCATTTATTCACTCTAATTTAAGGTTTCGCGTGCCAGTAATACATTTTAACGTTTTTAGAAGGTCTCTTTCTATAAGTCTATAATATATAACTAAATTATTGTTGTATGTAAAGTAAATAAGGTTTTTAAAATGTTTAAGAAGCTTCATTTAAAATGCAGAGCCCCCCGGACTGGTGGCCAGGACCCGGGCAGTTAGACTCAAAACTCATCCTAATATGTGGTTATGGCAATGAAGGATGACTTCCCCACCCCTAAATATGAATATCCTTTTGAATTTACCTATTGCCTTCAACCCTCACTGGACCTCCCTTTTCAAAGCCTTCGTCAAGAGGTGGACAGTGGGGTGTTCTAAGGGCCTCATGCTGAATCCAATCGGAAAAGGAGAAGGAGTGACTCCTGTCCCCAGGCTTCCCCCCCCCTCTTTTTCAAGGATACCCTTGCCTCATCCCCTGACCTGAGGATGGAAGTGAAGTATAGCAACTCCCCAGCCCCACTGCTGCTGATTTCTTTGGAGTAAAACAGACTCTTTGGTTTCAACAGGGAAGCGTGTGTGTGTGTGTGTGTGTGTGTGTGTGTGTGTGTGGGGAGATATTCTATTGCTCCCACTGAACCCCCACCTCTCTCATCAGGCCTTGGGGAACTCTGTCTTCTTTGGAGCGCAGTGACCTGCTCTCTATTCCTTGTCATTTTCTGATACATGCTGTGTTAAAACAACTATCTAATGCATGTATACTTTATTATAGATTTAGGAAGCATGTTCATGAAGGAGGATTGAGAATTTAGCCCAGTGTGTTTTGAACATGACTTTTGAAATGTTGAGGCTGGTGGCATTTTTAAAAGAAGCTTTTGCAGTGGCTGTATTTAGCTTTTGTATATTCACACTTGATTTTGTGCCCATCTGATGGGAAATGCATGGGCACATTGGTCTTCTGACTTCAGTGGTTGCAGGCAGTTGTTCACGCCATTAGATTTGGGGAACCATTTGTCTATAAACATGTCATAACTATCTTAGAGGCTGTGTTTTTCTCTTACAAGAACATACAGTATAACTATCAAGAGAGCCTTACAGATTGATCTGAATTTTTGAAAGGCATAGTGACTGTTTTTGAAAATTCAGCCTTTTTTTTTTTTATATTACCGGGGGGGGGCGGAGTTTCAGGGTTTTAGACTATTGCTCATGGCTTTCGGTTCGTTATTTCCCAATCATCCATATTGTAGGGATTTGTAATTCAAGTATTTATATCCACTTTACTGTCATTCCCCATCAAAAATGTTGTTGTCGTCATCATCAGACTTTTTGGTAATTGTTCTAACTGAAGCTGCTTACAGTCATTCTTTCAGAGTCCTCACTTTCTGTAAGGGATATAACCTTGTAGAGAAAAGTGAAAACTCTATGAAGGCACAGGCTTTGGCTTACAGTTAAGAATTATTTCTAAATTATAGACCTAATTCTGCTCCCAGAAAGGAGTAAATTTGGAATATTACCGACGCTACTAGAGTCACTCCAGATTTATATGGGTCCAAGACTAGAGTTGTCATAATTGATCATAGCAAATTTGGAAGGACATTAAACCTCCATACTTCAAGTTTTAAGCCAATCTCGTTATTGGAGACAATGATACCGGTGTGTGTATGGGAAGGGGGCTGGGGGCGAAGATTACTCTTCTGCCTATTGCAGTGTTTGTACACCTTCCTTGAAGCATCTGGTACTGGCCACTGTTGGACAGGATACTGCACTAGATGGATCTTGGGTCTGATTCAGTATGGCAATGCTTATGTACCAGAATGTGGCCCTAAGAAATGAATATGCTTTTAACAGATTTTTTTTAAACCACTTTTTTAGCTTAATGGAAAAAAAACCCTTATTTCTTTTCTAGGTCAGTTATGTTTTTTTCCTAATTTTTGACTTTCTGCTTAAATCAATTCAGGTTGAACTCTTACTGGCATCTGAGTAAGAGCTGAGCATGTAAACAAAGTTGAAAATTAGTGAGCTTGGTGTTTTTGGTGTGTTGAGTAAGGTGATGCAAGAAACCAGTCCACAGGGTGGAGCTAAGGGAGGTCAGTGGAAGCAGATGGACAGGAGATGGTGGCTGCAGCAGTGAAGTCAGCGAGCGTATCCAGCTAGTACCCACTTTATTGCAAAGAATGGAGAATATAAAACTGCTTCCCATGTGTCTTAGAGATATATTCCTCCCCAACACACATACAGATATATCTATCTGTGCAAGGAACTTGAGACTTTTAAAGCCCAGATTTAAAAAAAAACAAAACACTTGTGTCCAAGGTTAATAAACTTCTACAAATGATGTTCACCAGAATACTTCATAAATAGGTGCCCTAAGGAAGCTAGTGTCATGATGCAAGGAGACCAATGAGGAGAAGAGGGACATTTTCACATGTGGTACTGGTCTTCCAATATATGTAGAAAAGGATATGTTTTTCCTCATGTACTGTACAAGCAGTTTAGATAGAGGGGGAGCCACTTGTGATGTACTACATAGGCTGTATAGGTAGGGATTATAGTATTAGTTATGTGGCGGATATGGGTATCTCAAGATAATTTGCCTAAAAGGATGGGGATGTCAAATCTCATGAGATATGGAGGAAAATTTATTCTGAGAGCTGGAACTGATTCTGTGGTTGTAGTACTCATCTGCCAGTGACGCAAGGAACTGTGGGAAGATTGAGAACAGCAGTCTTTAGGAACCAGATTTAATTCAAAGTTCTCTGTTAGCAATTCTTTGCAAATACTTAACTCCACACGCAGCCAGCCAGACTAGGGCAATTAACCATCCTCCGTCTGTAGATGAAAAGATGGTATGGGTTGGAGGGTTGTAATTTTTTTTCAGAATAGAAGAGATAGCTTTCAACTTTTAATAAACAAAAATAATTGATTTGTTGCAAATGTTAAGACTAGGAGAAGGGGGAAATTGGCAAGTAATGAGGAGTGCTTAGATCAGATAGATAAATACACTAGAGACAAAAGGGAAAAGTAAAACTCTCTCTATAGTAATAGTGGAAGGTTATGATAACTTTGATATATGGTTGCCTTTATTATAGAGCCATGGTTCTGACTGATTAAGGTTGTACCACAGTATATAAGACAGATTTTGACCTTTCCTTCCCCATCCCCTATCCTCTACATTCAGAAAAATTCTTTTCAGCCTCAAATTTTGCATTCTGAGTCCTATTCAGCTTTGGCAGGGAAAATGTGAAAATGGTATTAGGCAAGTTGGAGGGAATCTGAATGTGTAAAGTGAGCAAAACGTTCACTAAGGACAGAAGTAGTCAGCCTACAGAGAGTCAATGGGCCTGACATTCATTTGCATTAAGGTCCATTACCAGAGCAATGTAAAGGGGCCTTAGTGTAAATGAGAATGAAGCTCCGTGTATCTGCTAAACAGCCAGGCTAGAAAGAAGATAAGTACATTGCAGAGAAGCTAAAATATCTTTGAGTTTTCCCCATGCAGGATGATGGGGAAATAATTATCCTAGAATTACACTGTACAGGTAGCGAAGAGATAGAGATGCAACAACTGTAGAAATTAAATTGCAATAAATCATACAGACTGAATGGCTTTCATCCAAACATTCCAAAGGAAGTGAAGAACAAAGTAGCTGAGCTACTAATAAAAATCTGTAATTCATCATTAAAAATGATGACAACGACTCCTGAGGGTGACCAACAGAGTATCCATCTGTTAAAAAGCTGCTAAAGTTGAGGCTAGGAACTACCAATGAGTATATTTTATTTCAGCACCTTGTAAATAATTTGAATAAAAAATCATTAAGGAAAAATTACAGTGCATCAGAGGAGCATATGATAGGAGCATCTAGACGAGGCTGAGGGGGGGCAAATTTGAAAAGCTTCTGAACATGGGCAGCGGCTATCATAGGCTGGGGGAGGCTGTGCCTCCCCAAACAGCCTGGCATGGCCCCGCCCATGCTCCACTCCCAAGACCCTCTCCTGCAGTTCTCTGCCCTGGCCCAGGCTGGCTGGCCTGGCCAACCTGCCACAGGGCCTCAGGGCTGCTGGCACTGGGGCTGTGCTGCCAGGCCGGTGTGCGGACCGTGCTTCCCGGCTGCCTGGCACTATGGGGCTGAGGGTTCTGCGACTGTGCCGGCTGGGGGCCACGGTGGGAGTGCACTGGGCTCCTGCGGGGGATGGGGGGGGGGAAAGAAGGGGCCTCAGGCAAAAGGGGGGGGGTAGCCTCTCCCAACGGCCAGGTCACTGGCCACCCATGCTTCTGAATGTGGTAAATCATGCTTCTAGCCTTTTGGGGATTTCTTTGAAATATATCACAATAGTATTCATAAAAGTGAACCAGTTGCCATAAGCTGAATTTTCAAATATCTAATGCTATAGCATCCCCCCCTTCCCTACTGAAAGCACTTAAGCACTGCTTAAATCCCATTGCCTTAAATGGGAGCTGAGTGTTTGTTTAAATTTAAGCACATGCTTAAGTGCTTTATTAACTGGCCTCATAGGCTCTCATGAGGTTATTAGGAAACTTGGTAAGCTTTGGGGTCATGCTGCCAAGGATTAATAAATGCTTAAGGCCTAGGAAGCAAAGTAGGGGAAAATGTTGGTTATTTTTTTCCCCATAATTGGAGAGGCAGGGAGGGGGCATGGGGAGGCTTAATAGTGGAGAATCCCAAGGGATTAGTCCTCTAAGTGATGATACTCCATAATAATGGATTCCAATGCTGATTTGCCAGCAACCTTCTTCTCTTCATTGTGTTCCATGGATGGGATTCTGGAATACTGGTTTGAGAGAGCCAATGGTCTTATTGTCTGCTCTGGTTATAAAGTGCTTCAAGTCATTTCACTTTGTAGTGTAAGAAAGTCCTCACACTGCATTTCTTTCAATGGGGAATACAATGGGAAGATATGTTACAACAGTTCTAGAGCTGAAAACCAGAGTAAATCATTTGAGCCCTTTTTATTGGGAATGTTTAAGTGACTATTTCAACTGCACTTCTGCTCCTTGAATAGCTTATCAGTTTCTGTCCTCTCTCCTCAAAACATACAAAGGTTAAAAAAGAGAGGGTCATTACAAATTAGTAGATAATTAAGGGAAGGACTTCCATATAGAGGGAGATTGCTATGGAGTGTATAAATCCCACATTGGCCAACAAGGGGTTAAGTAGAGCCTGATAGTTCTGTTAGCTTCACCGTGTTACACCTGAAGGGTGCTTCAGATTTGGAGGAATTAAAAGTTCAGTATAGCTGGGAGAGGGACACCAGGAGAGAGGTAGTTTGGAGTTTCTGCTCTTTAGGAAGACCCTGACAGGAACCAGGCACAGTGAGAACTGTGAGAGAAGCCACAGAAGCAAAGTTAGCTCCTGTGGTGGGCCTTTAAAGAATGGCAGGATTCCTGGGATGAAGCCCTTTGCTAGGGGTTCCATAGTAGACAAGAGAATTGGTGAGAACCTAAGATTGACTAAAAGCTCAAGTCTGGGAGGGGCAGAAGGTGCTTACTCTGTTTTTGATGAGGGACTCCCAGGGGAAGTTCTGTGGGCCATGGAAGGAGAGGTGGAAGATGTTTGTTGCCATAATTTTGTCAGACATTATTTGTGTGGCACACTAATACACTGGAAGGGGTGGAAATATAGTGTGATGCAGCCAGCGGCCCAAGTCACCATTGTCCCATACCACAAGTACTGAGAGAAGGAGGAGAGGCAGAATGGCTGAAATGCTGGAAGGGGACAGTCCGGGGCAGAAACCACTAATATGTTTGTACACCACTGCAAGGCACCTGGGTAACAAAATGGAGGAACTAGAACTACTGATGCAGGAAGTGAAACCAGATATTATAGGGATAACAGAAACATTGTGGAATAGTAGTCATGACTGGAGTACAGGTATTGAAGTGTATGTGCTATTCAGGAAAGAGGAAAATAAAGACCAGATAAAGGTGGTGGAGTAGCATTGTATATTAATGATGAGGTAGACAGTAAAGAAACTAGAAATGATGGAATGGATAAAACAGAGTTTTGGGCCAAAATCATTTCAGGGAAGACCGCTACCATGGGCTCCGCTGGGATAGTTCTTGGGATATGCTACAGGATCTGATTTGGATATGGATAGAGACCTCTAATGCTTTTAATGAAATAAATACTATTCTGAATTGTGTGATTATGGGAAACTTTAACTTTCCAGATATAGATTGGAGGAAAAGTGCTACTAATAATAGTCCAATTTAAACCGCTTAATGGGATTACATAAGGGGGTCTGGATAATCACCATCCAAGAATATTAAAGGAATTGGCATGTGAAATTGCAAGCCCAATAGCACAGATTTTTAATGAATCTGTAAACTTGGGGGTCATGCCCTATAACTGGAGAATTTCTAACGTAGTACCTGTTTGTAAGAAAGGGGGGAGTGATCTGTGAAACCACAGACCTGTTAGTTTGACCTCCAATTGTAAACAAGGTCTTGGAACAAATTTTGAAAAAGTAAGTGGTTAAGGACATAGAGGTAAACAGTAATTGGGATGAAATACAACATGGTTTTACAAAAGATAGATTGTGTCAGACCAACCTGATCTCTTTCTTTGAGAAGATAACTGATTTTTCAGGCAAAGGAAATGCAGTAGATCTAATCTACCTGGATCCAAGTAAGGCATCCGATACAGTTCCACCTGGGAAATTATTAAATTGGAGAAGATGGGGATTAATATGAGAATTGAAAAGTGGATACGGAACTGATTAAAGAGGAGACTACAATGGGTCATACTGAAAGGTGAACTGTCAGGCTGGAGGGAGGTTACTAATGGAGTCCCTCAGGGATCGGTTTGGGGACCAATCTTATTTAACATTTTCATTAATGACCTTGGCACAAAAAGTGGGAGTGTACTAATAAAATTTTGTGGATGACACAAAGTTGGGAGGTATTGCCAATATGGAGGAGGACCAGACTGTCATGCAAGATCTGGATGACCTTGAAAACTGGAGTGATAGAAAAGGGATGACATTTAATTTAATAGTGCAAAGTGCAAGGTCATGCACTTAAGGATTCGCAACAAGAATTTTTGCTATAAGCTTGGGATGTATCTGTTGGAAGTGACAGAGGAAGAAAAAGACCTGGAGGTATTAGTTGATCACAGGATGACTCAGCTGCCAATGTGATGCAGCTGTGAAAAAGATGGATACAATCCTAGGATGCATCAGGTGAGGTATTTCCAGTAGAGATGGGAAGCATTAGTACCATTATACAAGACACTGGTGAGACCTCATCTGGAATACTGTGTACAGTTCTGGTGTCCCACATTTAAGTAAGATGAATTGAAACTTGAACAGATGCAGAGAAGGACTATGAGGATGGAAAACCTACTTTATGAGAGGAGACTCAGAGTTTGGCTAGTTTAGCTTAACCAAAAGAAGGCAGAGGGGAAGATATGATTGCTCTCTGTAAATGTATTAGGGGGATAAATACTAGGCAGGGAGAGCAGTTATTTATGTTACGCGCCAATATGGACACAAGAAACATGTGGCTATAAACTGGCCATCACAAGTTTTAGGCTTGAAATTAGTAAAGATTTCTAACCATCAGAAGAGTGATATTCTGGAACAGCCTTTGAAGGGGAGCAGTGGGGGCAGAAAACCTAACTGGCTTCACAACTGAGCTTGATACGTTTATGGAGGGGATGGTGTGATGAGACTGACTCCAGTGACATGTAGCCGATCTATGACTGCTAGCAGCAAATATCCCCCAAAGGCCGGTGATGGGGAACTAGATGAAGAGGGCTCTGAGTTACTACAGAAGATTCTTTCCCAGGTGTGTGGCTAGTAAGTCTTGCCAAAGCGCTCAGCATCCAACTGACTGCCACATTTGGGATTAGGAAGGAATTTCCCCTGGGTCAGATTAGCAGAGAACCTGGGGGGTTTTCACCTTCCTCTGCAGCATGAGGCACTGGTCACTTGCAGGTTTAAAGTGGTGGATTCTCTGTAACTTGACATCCTTTAAATCATGATTTGAGGACTTCTAACATTTTAAATGCACAAGTGAGTTATGGAATTGTTTCATCAGAAAACATTTTAGCTGTTGAATTTCTAAACTAATTTTTTGAGATGAAGACTTCAAAAGATTTCAGAAGGGCTTTTAATATTGTGAATTGTCTCATGTTTCTTTCCACACCACCAACACACTAGCATGCTTTAGAGCACTCTCAGCCAGACTGTTGCAGTCCTCTCCCATACTCCTGTTGCCCCTAGTCCTTCTCCAATATGCTCCCTACACTGGTTCTGAACTTCCCAAGGATTCTCCCCTACAGTGGGGAGATCGCTATGCAGACAGCTTTAAGGCAGCTTTGCCCAAAGGAGCCTCGATGGAGGGTTAGGATGTGTCCCTGTCTCTCTAGCTAACTTGATTATCTTGTTTGAGTGCTTTTAGCTGTTACTTGCACCCGTCACAATCCGATCAGGTTCTGTTTTTCTATTGCTGTATAGAGAATGTTGTAACCATAACTGGAACATGTCTAGTATTGACACTTTTTTTTTTTTTTTTTTTTGTAGTTCACGCAGCTATGTCAGTTCTTGGGATGAAAGAATTATTTGAAAATAGAGCCTAGCACAATGATGGCTGTTGAATTACGCATACTGCTAAGTATTTGAAATTACGTAGGCAAATTCTATCAGAATTAATCCTTTACAGCCATATTCTGAGGTCTTTCTTCATGTAAAATTCACAATAAAGTCATTTGATTTATTTGCTTCTGTTGAGCTATTCATGCATAGTGAATTCAACTTTCCTTACTCGCTATGAGTAAATAGGCTGCATACAGGGAATTTAACAGGAGTTGAAGGATTACACATCACACCTCCAACTCACAGGCAGATCCCAGGAATGCAACACAGTCTCATCCATGGCTGCTATTCTTGCCTTAAACATCGCCCTCCCACAACCCTTAGGCCACTGGATCCACTTAACCTTGATTATGTTAATCCAGGATGCAGAAAATTTACATATAGGTGAGTGAGATCTCTTTATTTGGTGCATAGACTCGAAGCCCTTAGAGAGCATCACAGATCTGCATTGTGATCCTGATTCCTGGATTTTACAGTGACATGTGACACCTCACTGAAAAATGTGCCAGTCACATGATAACAAACAGCACCCTCTTAACTATGAGTGAAATTAAACTAATGTGTGCAGTTTATTTCAGCTAGCTTTTGGGATATCCTGAGACTATGCATTATTATTATTTGTATTTTATGTATTTACATAGCACCCAAAGGGTAGTCGACACTTCATAGATGAATAAGAACACAAGGTCCTTGCCTTGGAAAGCTTAGCATCTTAATGGCAAATGGGGCATGGGAAGTGACAAAAATATTTTATTAGCATAAGACTGGGAAGCGATATACAACAGGGATCTTATTAATGCCAAGTTTGTTTGTTTTTTCTTGGTTGGTTGGTTAGCACATATTGGTGTGGGATGCTACATTTCACAGACAACTTGAAAAAGTGGAAATCTATTGTGTTTCAGTTCATTAGTTGTAGATAAGGGTAGGCAAATAACTGGTATGTGTCTGAGTCATGGTCCATTTTCATTATTGTCAAGCTCAGGCATGTAACATACGTGTTTGACCAAAGGGTCAGGAGGAAAGTAGAAAGCAACATATAAATTAAGTTATGGCACAGCTAGTGAGGTATGTTGCATAGTATGTTTGTACAGAGGTAGGTTTTTTTGTCTTATTTCTATTTTTAAGTGGATCAGGAAGCTTTGGGATTCAACTGATACGGACTTTTTTTTTTAAATCAGTTATTTATAATCTCTTTTTCAGCTAATCCCAAATATGAGGCAAACGTTCGGCTATTGATTGAGACAAGGCTCTGATCAAAGTTTCATGAAAGAAACATTGCATTTTTGCAAATACCTGCCAAGAGACACCTATCTGGAGTTATGTAGGAGAGTTATTAGATGCTGTGGTGCTGGGTGCTGCAGAGATACCTAAGGCACACATAACTAGATTTGTATGCACCTCATTGGAAGCACTTATTTATGTTCAACCTGTTTGCCTTATAAATAGGAACACATCAGAGATTGCCATCACCTAGCAGACTCCAACCTGCATTCCATAATGCATGTGACCACCTCACAGATAAAGCCAGACACCAAAAGTCAGTTTTGAAGAGCTTTCTCATCTGTATTCCTTTTCCCAGAGCACTCAAAGTATGTTTTATTTTGCTGTGTGTTTTTTAAAGTGCTGGATACAGTGCATGTAAAAGACTTTCAAAACACAAACAAATACTGTATACGCTTTATGAAATTTACATATGCAAATTAGACATTGCCATCTGGCTCCTGGGAAGTTAGTACATCTCATGGTTTTGCACAGGTTGTTTATGATTGAGAAAGCACAATAGTTTATCAGTTATTTAGTATGTTGTAAAACATATTAAGGACCTCAGATGAAGTTTACAATTCAAAATGAACACAACTGTGTGCCTTCATTGTGCTTTAAAGTAGGGCTGTCAATTAATCAGTTAACTCACATGATTAACTCAAAAATTAATTGTGATTTAAAAAATTAATCATGATTAATTGCACTATTAAACAGTAAAATACAAACTGAAATTTATTAAATCTTTTGGGGGTGTTTTTCTAAATTTTCAAATATATTGATTTCAATCACAACACAGAATACAAAGTGTACAGTGCTCACTTTATATTTTTGATTACAAATATTTGCACTGGAAAAATGATAAACAAAAGAAATAGTGACAGGTTTCAGAGTAGCAGCCGTGTTAGTCTGTATCCGCAAAAAGAACAGGAGTACTTGTGGCACCTTAGAGACTAACAAATTTATTAGAGCATAAGCTTTCGTGGGCTACAACCCACTTCTTCGGATGCATATTGAGTGAAACATATCGAGGAGATATCATGCTCTCTGTATGTGTGTATATATATCTCCTCGATATGTTTCACTCAATATGCATCCGAAGAAGTGGGTTGTAGCCCACGAAAGCTTATGCTCTAATAAAAAAGAAATAGTATTTTTCAATTCACCTCATACAAATACTGTAATGCAATCTCTTTATCATAAAAGCGCAACTTAAAATTGAGATTTTTGGTGACATAACTGCACTCAAAACAAAACAATGTAAAACTTTAGAGTCTACAAGTCCACTCAGTCCTGCGTTTTGTTAATTCAATCGCTAAGAGAATCAAGTTTGTTTCTATTTACGGGAGATAATGTTGCCCACTTCTTAATAACAATGTTACCTGAAAGTGAGAACAGGTGTTCACATGGCACTGTTGTAACTGGCGTTGCAAGATATTTACGTGTCAGATGCACTAAAAATTCATATGCCTCTTCGTGCTTCGGCCATCCTTCTAGAGGACATGCTTCCATGCTGATGACGCTCGGTCAAAAAATAATGCATTAATTAAATATGTGACTGAATTCGTTAGGGGAGAATTGTATACCTCCTGCTCTGTTTTACCTGCCTTCTGCCATATATTTCGTGTTATAGCAGTCTCGGATGATGACCCAGCACGTTATTTGTTTTAAGAACACTTTCACTGCAAATTTGACAAAATGCAAAGAAGATACTAATGTGAAATTTCCAAAGATAGCTACAGCACTCGACCCAAGGTTTAAGAATCATAAGTGCCTTCCAGAATCTGAGAGGGATGAGGTGTGGAACATGCTTTTAGAAGTCTTAAAAGAGCAACACTCTGATTTGGAAACTACAGAACCCAAACCACCAAAATAGAAAATCCACTTTCTGCTGGTGGCATCTGACTCAGATGATGAAAATGAACATGCATCAGTCCACGCTGCTTTGGATCATTATCGAGCAGAACTCATCATCAGCATGGATGCATGTCCTCTGGAATGGTGGCTGAAGCATCAAGGGACATGTCAATCTTCAGTGCATCTGGCATGTAAATATCTTACGATGCCAGCTACAACAGTGCCATGCAAACGCCTGTTCTTACTTTCAGGTGACATTGTAAACAAGAAGCGGGCAGCATTATCTTCTATCAATGTAAACAAACTTTTCTGTCTGAGTGACTGGCTGAACAAGAAGTAGGACTGATTGGACTTGTAGGCTCTAAAGTTTGACATTGTTTTATTTTTGAACGCAGGTTGTTTTTATATATAATTCTACGTTTGTAAGTTCAACTTTCATGCTAGAGATTGCACTACAGTACTTAAGTGAATTGAAATATTCTATTTCTTGGTTTTAGTGCAAATATTTGTAATAAAAATTGAGCACCGTACACTGTGTTCTGTGTTGTAATTGAAATTGATATATTTGAAAATGTAGAAAAATATTCACAAATATTTAAATAAATGGTATTCTATTATTGTTTAACAGCACAATTAATCACGATTAATTTTTTTAATCACTTAAATTGTACTTTAAAGTAGGGCTGTTTTTGTTTAAAAAAAAAAATTAAAAATTAAAAAGGCCTAACTGACTTGAGAACCTAAGATCCATTGAAAGATAAGAGATTCTTAAATAGCTTAGGCCCTTTTTGAAGTTTTTGCCCTATAACTGAGTATTTGCACACACAAATGACCAGTTACCCAGCTAGGAAATTGACTTATGTCTATTGATATAATTTTCATGCACAATTGCCAAACCGGTGCAGGCAAATTTAGGTGCACAATTGTATCTGTATTTATTTATTTATTTATTTACACACACACACGAAATTTTGAAACTCAGACCTCTGCGTAATTTACAGTTATAGGGTAGAAATCTTGGAATTACTTCAAGTGGACTATAATTCTCACCTATTACTTTACTTTTCTGCCATAGTCCTACGCCTTTTTTTTTTTTTTTTTTTTTTTTTTAAATAATTTCACAACAGGTGCAAACAAACTACCGTATCTACTCGATCATAAGCTGGTTTGTTTATAAGAAGACCCCCCCCCCCCCCCCAAGATGGATAAGTAAAAATGGAAAAATTTTATAACCTGTTCATAAGCTGACCCTATAATTCAGGGGTCAGCAAACTTTGGCTCCCGGGCCATCAGGATAAGCCGCTGGGGGGCCGAGATGGTTTGTTTACCTCGAGCGTCTGCAGGCACGGAGGTAAACCTAAGTAAACAAAGTGTCCTGGTGCGCCAGCTGCTTACCCTGACGGGCCGGGACAGCAACTGGTGGGGAAATATTTTGGGGGGAGAAGCTGGGAGTCAGGGGAGTAACCCCTGTGACCCCCACCCATGTGACCCCACCCCTAGCCCGGGACCCCCACACGCTCCCCTTCCCACCTTATCTGGGGAGGGCCAGGGGAGGATGTCTCTGACCTGACTGGAGCTGCTCCGGCAGGCTGGGCGGCACGGCCGCAGCGTGCTCCAGCGGGCCGGGTGGCGCGGCCACAGCCTGTTCTGGGGGGCGGGGCCGAGAAGCACGGCTGCAGCCTGCCAGCCCTGGAGCTGCAGCTGTTTCAGAGGCTGGGGAAAGAGCAGCGTGGCCAGAAGCAGAGAGACTCTGGCCCCGCGTCTTCCCTTCTCTCTCTACTGGCTGTGCTGCCTCTCCTTGCTCCCTCTGTTGCGGGGAGGGGCTGTGTTCCACCTTTCCCTCTCTATACCCGATCATAAGCCGACCCCCTTCTCTGGTGCTTCCCTTTTTTACTAAAAAAAAAAAATCGGCTTATGAACAAGTATATATGGTATTTGTACACACAAGAAATTTTGTGGACTAGTCATTTTCTGCATTTTTCTCATGTTTGCACTTGTGCTTGGGTAAGTACACAATTCCCTTGTCTAATATGTCTACACTACGAAATTAGGTCAATTTAATATGTTGATTTTTTTAGAAATTGATTTGATACAGTCAATTGTGTGTCACCACTTAAGATCATTAAGTCGGCGCTGTGCGGCCACAGTACCAAGGCTAGCGTTGACCTTCGGAGCGTTGCACTGTGGTAGCTATCCCACAGTCTCCGCCACCCATTGGAATTCTGGGTTGAGCTCGCAATGCCTGATGGGGCAAAAACATTGTTGCGGGTGGTTCTGGTTACATGTCATCAGCCCCCCCTCATCCGTGAAAGCAACAGCAAAAAATCGTTTCTCGCCTTTTTTCCTGGGTTACCCGTGCAGATGACATACCACGGCAAGCATGGAACCCGCTCAGCTCACTATCACCCTATGTCTCCTGGCTTCTGCTGGCAGACGTGGTACTGCAGTGCTACACAGCAGCAGCTCCTTGCCTTCACAAGTTAGCAAAGATGGTTAGCAGCCGTATTGTACCATCTGCTTCTGTCTCCTGGTTCCTCCTGGCCGGCCTCAGTGAGGTCGGTCGGGGGCTCCTGGGTAGACATGGGGGCTCCTGGCCAGCCTCAGTGAGGTCGGTCGGGGGCTCCTGGACATAAATGGGAGTGACTCCAGGTCATTCCGTTCTTTAAGTTTCATCTAATGGAGCTTCAGTCCTGCCTGGAATCGTCTAATGGAGATTCAGGCAAGCCTACCAGAGAGGCAAATGGCCGCTCCAGGTCCGAGCCCCAGACATCCCGCTTCTATGATGAGCTGCATGCCATTCTAGGGGGTGCCCCTATTATCCCACTCCTGTGCTTCCCTCCTCCCCCACCCCTCCTGGGCTACCTTGGCAGTTATCCCCCAATTTGTGTGATGAATTAATAAAGAATGCATGAATTTGAAACAATGATTTTATTGCCTCTGCAAGCGGAGATCAAAGGTGGGAGTGGAGGGCGGTTGGCTTACAGGGAAGTAGAATGAACCAAGGGGGCGGGTTTTCATCAAGGAGAAACAAACAGAACTTTCACACCGTACCCTGGCCAGTCATGAAACTGGTTTTCAAAGTTTCTCTGATGCGCAGCGCGCCCTCCTGTACTCTTCTAACCGCCCTGGTGTCAGGCTGCGCTTAGTCATGTCGCCTTTTAGAATACAGCGATCAGATCCAGTACCTCCTGTTCGGTCCATGCTGGAGCTCTTTTGCGATTCTGGGACTCCATGGTCACCTGTGCTGATGAGCTCACCACGGTGGCCAAACAGGAAATGAAATGCAAAAGTTCGTGGGGCTTTTCCTGTCTATCTGGCCAGTGCATCTGAGTTGAGAGCGCTGTCCAGAGCGGTCACAATGGAGCACTCTGGGCTAGCTCCCGGAGGCCAATACCGTCGAATTGCATCCACACTACCCCAGATTTGACCCAGGGTCGATTTCAGCGCTAATCCCCTCGTCGGGGAGGAGTACAGAAATCGATTTTAAGAGCCCTTTAAGTCGACAAAAATGGCTTCGTCATGTGGACGGGTGCAGGGTGAAATCGATCTAACGCTGCTAAATTCGACCTAAACTCATAGTGTAGACCAGGGCTAAGTTCCTAACAAAACACTGGTCTCTGTGTTAGGATACTAGCGGGGACGTTTTCTTGTAGCTGCCACTAACAGAGGAGAGTAATCCATGTTAGCTCCGTTGTTTCCTTTCTGCTTTTTCCTGCAATATTACAATGCTATATTTAACATTAGACTTTCTGATGTCACAAATGCAGTACTATGGACTAGAAGCCTTCTTTTTCTACTTAATTTTCCCATTTCTTACAGAATCAACTCCCAAAGCTCTTTAGTAATTACCATGTAGCTTAATAATGCAAGGTAAGTATGATGTATTCCATTAAACTTGCTACCTTTGAAAGCTTCTCCCCTAATGTGAACACCCAACTATCCTTAAACACTGTATGCATGAACTATAAACACTATTACAATGATTCTGCTCACAACTTGTTACTAAACATAAATGTTTTTTTTCCAAATGTAATATGGGCATGAAGATCAAGATGCGCTATGAAACCTTTGTATTTTTATGGTGGGAGTCACTAGATGGCACTATTTTTTTTTATATTTTTATATATTATAGTTTACAAGTTGCTTTTCTTAGCATCTGAGCTCTCTTTGAAGAAATGCTGCTCTGTTGTAAGTTTTGTGATTAAGAATCTTTGTGGGAGCTGTGGCAAACAGCAGGGGAGTTTGCTTTACCGCTAACTCTGTAGAGTGAGGGTGGTTCCCTGGGAATCAAGCATTTGTATCTGGGCTCAGAATCCTGAAGGGGAGAATGTGTTTGGACTGTATCTCACAGCCTCTGTTTCAGGACTGGTTCATACAGTGTAAAATAAACAAGTTTTACAAAGAACACACTCTGTTGGTCACTGACTTCTCCTTAAATAGGAAGCTGACCTGCAAGACCCAAGCATCTCCTAGGGCTTGGCAGGGGGGCAACAATATCATGAGTTTACCAGCTTGCAATTCTAGCCTGCATGAGTCTTAAGCCTAGGTAAGTGAATCATTCAAAAGAACTGCACAAGATTGTGCCCAGTATGTAGCGGGTGAGCAGAAGGATATGAGAAGTCTTCCTTCATCCCTCTGCCTTTAAGAGAGGGACCAAGCAGACTCGGAGCACAAGGACTATGCAGGACTAGGGCTGTCCATGGCAATGACCTTCCAAAATGAGGAAAAGGGGGATTGCTATTGTTTCCATACTGCATAACTTCAAAGTCTGATGTGCCCTCCTTGAGAGACAATGCCTGTCTGGAACTGCTGCTACACAGTGCTCTCTACAGAGGGCAGGGACTTACAGCTCTTAATGTGATTGATTTTCTTTTCCCCAGTTGACTTTATTTTTTCGTTTTTAATATAGTGGCACTTGGCATATTGGGGCTCCAACCCTGGCTGGTGCCTGGTTTATGTGAAGAATACTAGAACAGTTGTCTAATAGCTGCACATAAATGGAATTGGTTTGTGTTTTCCAGTAAAAGCAAAGTCTCTGGAGTGTCTCTTCACCCTGTAGACTGGAAATTTTCTAAGGCTTCCTTCTACCAGGAATTGGCAGAGGTTCTGTTACATCAACTCACTGTGTGATATTGACATTGTGATACACTTTGGGTTAATCTCTAGGGCAGGTGGCAGTAATTGCCAGCAATAAAGATTATACTGCTGTGGCATCTCGAATCATTAAGGAGTGAGGTAATCTTTTTTTGTTTTTCTTTTTTTAAAAAAGTCTTTCATTTGAAAATGGTATTTTTGAAAAAATATCTGTGGCTAAATTCCATCAGATTTAGATGGCATATCCTTTAAATTCTACCCTTTGGAATTACAGTACTGGATGAAATGATGCATGATATTTTGGCCCTTATTTGAAGGACAAGGAATTTTTCAATCTGGTTTAGAGTGCAAATTAAAGTTACACAATATGAATATATGGGAGGTAATATAAAGATCAGTCTGATTTATAAAAGGAAAACCTTTTGCTGGCAGTTGAGATATTAACTAATTGTTATAAGAGAGCATTTAGCTACTAGTCTCTATTAATTCTCCAAAGTGCCTCTTTATCTCTTTTTCTATGTCCCCACCACCACTGGTGGCAGGTACAAAAAGACAATGATGTTTTTAGCCATAACTTTACAGGGCATTTTTTTAGCAGGCAAAACTATAAATTCTGTGAAAGAAAATATTTACTGATATTATTGATGAATTAATTTGCCAACATAGGCTTTGTGCTTTCCTTTTTTAAAGATAAATTGAAATGTAATGTAATAGTTGTATTTATATTACTTACTAAGCATGAAGCTCCATGTTTCATTATACAATTATTTTATCTGGTTACTGTTGTAAAATTACCTTTTTGAAATAATCTGCAAACCTATCACTGATCATGATTTGCTTTAGTGTGGGCTAGAAGAAAATATTTTTTTCAGAGAGCACTGATGGGCAATTTCTGGTCCTTCCCAAGGGATGTCCTGTATTGGGTTCTGCAGATTTCCATTTCGTTCCTCATGTTCAATTTAACATGAGGCTACTGAAAAAGTGGTGGAATATTTCTGGTTGTATTCTCATTAGCATGCTGCTGATGCTTTGCTCTCTGTCCTTTTCATCATCAGATCCAGATTAAACCTGAGCGAAAGATGATGTAGACTGAAGTGAAGCTAAGGGAGGAAGCTGAGGAATTCTCTGCGAGTTGTTGAGGTTGTACGTCCCCTTTTTGCTAAAGTAGTGCACAATTTAGTTAGGAGTTTGCCATTGCTGCACAATAGTGTGCTTTTGTTCAGGGCTGCCATTGAAAACCATACAGAAGATCTGGCTCGGGCAGAATGTTGATGCTCACTCTTGAGCTGAGTGGGCCTCTATGAGCATGTCATGCCAGTCCTCAGAAAATCTTTAAAGCAAGTGAATGGACTGTGACCCAGATATCCAAGAGACCATCTCTATTATGTGTCAATGGTAAGGAATCACAGAAAAAGTTACTTTCGAACACTCAACAAAGAACTTTTCTAGCTTAGGGAAAACATGGTTTTCCCTAAAAGCTTCTCTGCTTGACTGTAGAGATTCTGCCAAAAATCTTTCCCCAATTCTCCTTCTTGCCTCCTTTTCTGCTACAGATTTAAAAACTCTCTCTTATGCACCCCATACTCCATTGTGACAGCTGAGTGTAGTTGTGATGCTCTTGCACTCAGCTCCTGGGGTAAAACTCTCTGAAGCTGCTGACAGGACTTTTTCCTTTGAGGGCCTTCTCATCACCAGGATCAGTGACTTCTAAAGCTAGAGGCCAAGATGTTGAGAATATAAGGCTTGCCTCCCTTCCTGAGAACTTGGTTCACTGATTGATTTATTTAGTATTTATTTAACTTTTTTTTAAAATTGGTTTTAGATACTGATCTAGTTGTGTCTTAAGGTGTTTGTTTGGGAAATGGTGAATATCTTTCACAACAGATTTTTGAATGTTTTTGTCAAACAAATTCCATCAAAGTTAGGGGGGAGGGGAGGTGACCTGCTTTACTAGTTTGGTACTAAAGCATTTGTTCCTGTGGCCAGTGGGGCAAACTGACAGTTTTACAGTCATCATTTGTTGGAGGTAGAGTGTATGTAATTAATTACATTTTAAAATATTAGTATATGACATGCTTAAAAGGTCTATATGTGGTAAGTGCTATAAAATTATTGTGTGTGCAGTAGTTGCTGTTTGCAAGTAAGGTTTTTGTGATGATATAGGGAATGTAAGATATATTTCCTGAGTACAGAAAATCCTACAATCATGTTAATTTGGCTAAAAGTCAATATTTCAATGATGACCACTGTAACAGGGCAAATAGGTTGGTGCAAACTATAGGCAGGTCGGGCAATTGCCTGCAGATGCTTGCTGCCTCTTGAGTACGAGTTGCACCATATCTTAAAGCTCATCCCTGATGAGTTTGTTTACTATATAGCATGAATCCACATGTCATATCAATGTGCTTTACTCAACTTTCATGCATTAAAAACAGGTAAAATTCTCCAACCCACTACCTGCAGAGTTCAGTGTATTCAGTCATTTCTTCGTGAATTCCTGGAAAGAGAGGGAGGCACACTTAGGACTTGAAACTGTAATATAGCTAGCAAATGATAATTTAACCTCCAAACCCAAGGGGCAAATTCTTCTCAGCAAGGATTTGAGAATCAAGGCCCCAATTCAGCAGTTGACTTAAACATGTGCTTAATTGCTTTGCTGAATTGGAGCTGGAGGCCTGATACAAAGGCCATTGAGGCAGATCCTCTGTTGATTAAAATAGTCATTAAATCAATCAGAGTCTCTCCATTGACTTCAATGGGCTTTGGGTCACACCACTGATGCAAAAGAAAAGGGGACATTTAGCGTTTGAGACTAGATAGTTACAGAAAAGTGCAGTTTTTCTAGCTGTTCACCCTCTTCCCCAATCTTCAAATCTCTGATTTCTCTCTTATCATGCAGCTCCCGTTTCTAGATCTGGTTAGACTCCACTCCCTGATCTCTACAGACTTCTCTGGCTGCAGGTTATTCCCTTCTCTGCTTAGACTATCTAATTGTTGCAAACCTCTTGAGTGCTTTTTGACCTACTTATGGCATTATTTTCAAGGGAAGTATACACTAATTTTGTATTAGTGAAGATGATTATATAATAAACGTAACTGATCAGTATTGTAGGATTCCTAATGTTCTGCCGTGAACATTATGAAAATACACACATTCCGCCTCTTGTTTTAGACATTTGTTTTTTTTAATGTGCTTCCATTTGTATTTTTCAATACTCTCATCAAATAGAAAGGTCAAATGTAGTGCTTACTCCAAAATGCTGATCTTGGAAAACTCTTCTGACTATGCCACAGATCTCTGCAAAAGGTGTTGGTTTGGAAAACTGTTGTGCCAGTAGAATTTTACTCTTTTGTTCAACAGAGTTTTTGATTCAGTATGAAGCATGCCAGCTGGCAAAGGTGTCTGTCATTTGTGCCCAAAGGAGACAAAAAATAAATGGTCTAGATCCATCATTTGTTCTGAAATGATATAGCTCCATTTACCTCCAATGATGTCAGTGGAGAAATGCTAATTTACACCAGCTAAGAATCTGACCTGTAATACTCCGAACTGGCGTGTCCAGGTTAGCTTCAAATATGAGCAAACAAAAGTCAAAACTGAAGGGAATTCCCTGCATAAACACTTCTTAGTTTTACAGAGAAATAAGACTGTAGATCACTTTTTGTCAATGTTGCTTTAAGAACTCCTTAGATGTATGAAATAGAAGTGTATTTTTTTGACTACTGTTCTTATTTTTCTGCCCATAAAGTATGTTATCTTTACTGGTTTTATTTTCATAGGAGCTGGGTGCCTACAGATTTCATTGACCTTCAGCACTTCTAAAAACCAAATAATTTAATTGAAAATATAAATTATAGGTGGGACTGCTAGTACCACCTACTCTTACTGACCCTTAACATTATAAAACTGTCTTCAGTTGCTCATAACTTTGCCAAACTGTAAGCATTTGGGTCAAAATTTTCCATGCTGAGTATCTGCCTCTGACTGAATGTTTGTGGAAAATTTTAGCCGAAATGGTTCAGCTGTTTTTCATGAATGAGGCTGGGGAAAATAGAGCTTTTCTTCCCTGTGTTTAAGCCCTCCCCCTTCCCCCCCCCCCCCCCCCCCAAAGATCTATGCTTTGGAGCAGGGACTTGAAATTTGTGTGTGTATGTGTGCGGGGAGCGGGTGGCCTCTGCGTCAGGCCTTTTGCTGTACCTGTGAAAATCCACCCAAATTTGGCTAAGTTCTAAGTCTTTGAAAAATCACCATTCCCATGGGCTCAGTAGAGACTCTAGTTTTTAGCAGCTAAATTCCCTGATTGCTCTGCCCCCTGATAGAATCAGTATTTACCTGGAATTGCAATTGCTGCTGCTGGCTGTCCTGGGGCCAGAGCTGGGCACTGGAACTGAGAACAGGGAGTCTTTCTTGTGGTCACAGGCAGTGGGAGGGAGGAGGAAGCTATCTGATTCAAAGGCAGAATGGACAACAGCTGGACCTGGAGGGGAGGGGCTGAGGGAGTATACTGGGACTAGAAGCCTGGGGGCAAAGACTGAAACTGGGAACTGGTGAAGTCAGGAGGGAGTTGGGGTAGGAATGGAGACTGTTGCTGTCACAAAGTTCCTATGTGATGCTGGGCAAATCACCAGACATTTCATTGGTGGTTGCTAATTGGGAAATCCATCAACTTCATGAAAAAACTCGTACAGATACAGACAGACATCATCTTCCTTTCCAAATGCAAGCAGATGGACATCATACCAAAAGGACTAAAGGTAAAAAATCCATTACAATCTACATATCACACAGACTATGCTGAGAGACTGTGTCACTCACTGTCAAAGAAACTGCGAAACCACCTGATCAGCATCCTATACAACAAACAGGGAAAGATTAAGAATGAGCTCTCAAAACTGGATACTCTCATAAGAAACCAACCTTCCACACAAACTTCCTCATGGATAGACTTTACAAAAACTAGACAAGCCATTTACAAGACAAACTTTGCCTCTCTACAAAGGAAAAAGGACACTAAACTATCTAAACTGCTACATGCCACAAGGAACCACAACAGTAGTTCCCTTAACCCACCCAGCAATATTGTTAACCTTTCCAGCTATACTCTTAGCCCAGCAGAAGAGTCTGTCCTATCTCGGGGCCTCTCCTTTTGTCCCTCCAGACCCACGAACATGATACAGTTCTGCGGTGACCTAGAATCCTACTTTCGACGTCTCCGACTCAAAGAATATTTCCAACATACCTCTGAACAGCATACTAACCCACAGAATCCCCCCTACCAGCACTACAAAAAAAAGGATTCTGCGTGGACTCCTCCGGACGGTCATAACAACAGACTGGATTTCTACATAGATTGCTTCCGTCAACGTGCAAAGGCTGAAATTGTGGATAAGCAACATCACTTGCCCCATAACCTCAGCCATGCTGAACACAACGCCATCTACAGCCTCAGAAACAACCCTGACATCATTATCAAAAAGGCTGACAAAGGAGGTGCTGTCGTCATCATGAATAAATTGGAATATGACCAAGAGGCTGCTAGACAGCTCTCTAACACCACATTCTACCAGCCATTATCCTCTGATCCCACTGAGGATTACCTAAAGAAACTACACCATCTGCTAAAAAAACTCCCTGACAAAGCACAGGAACAAATCTGTACAGATACATGCCTAGAACCCCGACCAGGGACATTCTATTTGCTACCCAAGATCCATAAACCTGGAAATCCTGGACGCCCCATCATCTCAGGCATTGGCACCCTAACATCAGGCTTGTCTGGTTATGTGGACTCTCTCCTCAGACCCTACGCTACCAGCACTCCCAGCTATCTTCGAGATACTACTGACTTCCTGAGGAAACTACAATCCATCGGTGATCTTCCAGAAAACACCATCCTGGCCACTATGGACGTAGAAGCCCTCTACACCAATATTCCACACAAAGATGGACTACAAGCTATCAGGAACAGTATCCCCGATAATGTCACAGCTAACCTGGTGGCTGAACTCTGTGACTTTGTCCTCACCCACAACTATTTCACATTTGGGGACAATATATACCTTCAAGTCAGCGGCACTGCTATGGGTACCCGCATGGCCCCACAGTATGCCAACATTTTTATGGCGGACTTAGAACAATGCTTCCTTAGCTCTCGTCCCCTAACGCCCCTACTCTACTTGCGCTACATTGATGACATCTTCATCATCTGGACCCATGGAAAAGAAGCCCTTGAGGAATTCCACCATGATTTCAATAATTTCCATCCTACCATCAACCTCAGCCTAGATCAATCCACACAAGCGGTCCATTTCCTGGACACTACTGTGCTAATAAGCGATGGTCACATAAATACCACCCTGTACCGGAAACCTACTGACCGCTACACTTACCTACATGCCTCCAGCTTCCATCCAGGACACACCACACGATCCATTGTCTACAGCCAAGCTCTAAGATATAACCGCATTTGCTCCAATCCCTCAGATAGAGACAAGCACCTACAAGATCTCTATCAAGCATTCTTAAAACTACAATACCCACCTGCTGAAGTGAAAAAACAGATTGACAGAGCCAGACGAGTACCCAGAAGTCACCTCCTACAAGACAGGGCCAACAAAGAAAATAACAGAACACCACTAGCTGTCACCTTCAGCCCCCAACTAAAACCTCTCCAGCGCATCATTAGAGATCTACAACCTATCCTGAAAGATGATCCTTTACTCTCACAGATCTTGGGAGACAGACCTGTCCTTGCTTACAGACAACCCCCCAACCTAAAGCAAATACTCACCAGCAACCACACATCACTGAACAAAAACACTGACCCAGGAACCTATCCTTGTAACAAAGCCCGATGCCAACTCTGTCCACATATCTATTCAAGTGACACCATCATAGGGCCTAATCACATCAGCCATACCATCAGGGGCTCGTTCACCTGCACATCTACCAATGTGATATATGCCATCATGTGCCAGCAATGCCCCTCTGCCATGTACATTGGCCAAACCGGACAGTCTCTACGCAAAAGAATTAATGGACACAAATCTGACATCAGGAATCATAATACTCAGAAACCAGTGGGAGAACACTTTAACCTGTCTGGCCATTCTATGACAGACCTGCGGGTGGCTATCTTAAAACAGAAAAACTTCAAAAACAGACTCCAACGAGAGACTGCTGAGCTGGAATTGATATGCAAACTAGACACAATCAACTCAGGGCTAAATAGGGATTGGGAATGGCTGAGCCATTACAAACATTGAATCTATCTCCCCTTGTAAGTATTCTCACACTTGCTTCTTATCAAACTGTCTGTACTTGGCTACCTTGATTATCACTTCAAAAGTTTTTTTTCTCTTACTTAATTGGCCTCTCAGAGTTGGTAAGACAACTCCCACCTGTTCATGCTCTCTGTATGTGTGTATATATATCTCCTCGATATGTTTCACTCAATATGCATCCGAAGAAGTGGGTTGTAGCCCACGAAAGCTTATGCTCTAATAAATTTGTTAGTCTCTAAGGTGCCACAAGTACTCCTGTTCTTTTTGTGTGTTCCTCGTCTTCTGGTTGCTTGACCTTGAGATCCTGTGATCTAATCTGCAGAAGTCTTGAGCACTAACAGCTGCAACTGAAGTCAATGGGAGCTGTGCTTTGAACATATAAAGTTCTATATAATGTTCAATACTTTGAAATATCAGGTTCTAGGTGTGTCAAATTGGGCACCTAAAACTAGTGGATATTAGTTTTGGTCTTAATCGCTCTGTCTCCGTTCACCATGTGTAAAATGGGGGTAGTAATACCCCTCACCTCACAGGCAGGGCCGGCTCTGGCTTTTTCGCCGCCCCAGGCGAAAAAGCCTCCGGCCGCGCCCCCCCCCCATGGGGGGGGGGCGGCCGGAGCCCCGGGGGGAGGGCGCCGGGGGGGAGGGCGGCTGGAGCCCTGGGAGGAGGGTGGCGAGCCCCGGCGGGGGCTCCCCCCCCGGCGGCCAGAGCGCCGGGGGGGACTCGGCTCTCCCCCCCGGCAGCCAGAGCGCCGGGGGCAGGGCAGCGAGCCCCGGCGGGGGCCCCGCCCCCCCCCCCCCCCCCCCCCCCCGGCAGCCAGAGCGCCGCGCCGCCGCCCCCCTCCAGGTGCCGCCCCAAGCACCAGCTTGGGTGCCTGGTGCCTGGAGCCGGCCCTGCTCACAGGAATGTTGTGAAAATAAATTCACTAGTGTTTGTGGAGCACTCCGATACTATAGTGATGAGCACCATGAGGAAATTATTCATTTTCAGAGCATGGTTTGAATAGTATGCATTTTCTGACGATTCTTAACTCTTCGGTGTTTGACTTCTGCATAATCTTAAATTCTTTTAACATAGTACTGTGTGTGTAATAAGTACCTCAGATATTTAGCCAATAACCTCTTGTTTACTGAGGTAGGGGTGTGTGTGTGTTGGGGAGGTGTCTTTTTTTTTTTTAAGCCAAGTTGTGATTATTGCCAATTCTCTGCATGTCCAACCTATTACTCAGCTAAGCAATGTGCTCTATCCCTATAATTTAAATCATATAATCTGCAGTTGCAGAAATGAAATTCCTTATTCCAGAACATTGTAAAAGAAACTGGTATCCGACATTTATTAAATCTCTCTAACAAGGAACTGGTACCTGTGCAACAAGGGAATTAGCACCAATGACATACTTATCCCACAGCATTTCAAGGACCTTCCCCTGCTGTCAAACAAGACACTAATTATTAAGCAGACATGTCCCTAGAGATTCTATACTTCTACACTGCCTTCTGAAACTGAAAGAAGACAGTTTTATTGCACTTCAGAACAGAAAAATTTAGAACTGGGTGTGAAGCGGTGAATGAAACTATCAGAACCAGGATATACATTTGTCAATATTGTTCAGTAGTTCAAGATATGTATGACAAGAGGCACCTGAAATAATTCATTCAGGTGGGATTTCTAGTAATGTAAAGTAAATGAATTCTCATTTACCACTACCATCAACAGTCGAAGAATGGCCTTGAAAGGCCCCGGACTGGGATTTGGAATTCCATTCTCTGCTCTTCTGGTATCTTGAGCTACTCACTGAATCCAATCTGTGCCTTATTTCTCCACGTGTAAAACTGGGATAATACTTCCTTCTTCTCCTTTTGTTTGTCTTGGCTATTCAGATAGTAAGAGTCTCAACCCAAAGGTGCTTACGATGTTTTTATGCAGAGATGTACAATATACAGTATACTTTTTCAGCGACGTAGTGCAATGAGACACAGATCTTGGGTGGAGCCTCTAGGCGCTATAAAGACATTACTGAACTGTCCCACCTTCCTTTGCCCACTTAGTGTTGAAGGGTTGGGCTTTTTATTTGCTTTTGGGGGGCAGGGGGGTTGCCTGACTATCAACTGTTTGAACTAGGAATGGGCTCTCACCTATCAGGTGCAGGGGAACACATAGTTACACATTAAACAGATTCCAGTACTGGTTCCTAATAAGGGCACTCTTCAGTAGTACTGTCTTAATGTACAGGATATGACCTAAATACAAGAAATAGACTAGAAGGTCAAGTTATTTTATTCTGATATGTATATATGTAGCAGCTTGATTCCAAATCTATTTAAAACACACACAGGTCTTTGCTAGGTTAGTTTGCTTAAATGGTCGGGGGGTGGGGGCGGTGTTGTTGGTAACCTAGAGTATCTTAAAAAAAATAGCAACAATTTAGAGCTTCAACGGCTATATGTTGGACACCACTATGCAAGAAGATCCACAACAAGGCTGTAATAAATTGGCAATCAGCCATAGACTCCCTTGGAAGTCTGTCTCCTGGTCTGTATCAAATATACCTTTTTAAGAACATACACAAAAATGGCTATACACCTCTACCTCGATATAACGCTGTCCTTGGGAGCCAAAAAATCTTACCGTGTTATAGGTGAAACCGCGTTATATTGAACTTGCTATGATCCACTGGAGTATGCAGCCCCGCCCCCCCGGAGCACTGCTTTACCGCGTTGTATCCGAATTCGTGTTATATCGAGGTACAGGTGTACTTGGTCTATCTAGCCCAGTATCCTGTCTGACAGTGGCCAATGCCAGATACTTCAGAGGGAATGAACAGAATGGGGAAATTATTCCCTGTTGTCCAGTTCTAGCTTCTGACAGTTGGAGGGTTAGGGACATCTGGAATATGGGGTTGTGTCCCTGACCATCTTGGATAATAGCCATTAATGGACCTATTCTCCATGAACTTACCTAATTCTTTTTTGAGCCCAGTTATAATTTTGGCCTTCACAACATCCTCTGGCAACAAATTCCACAGATTTTAATTCAGTAGATAGCCAAAGCAAAGCCTGGAGCTTTTAATTTTTTAGTTCTCACAATGTAAAATTAAAAAGAGAATTGACTATATGTATTTGACCATTTGTATAATCACTTTGGTTTTGCTGTTTGTTTCATCCCAAGCATTTCAACTGGAAGATTTAAATGGCAAAACTCAAATACATTACAAAAGTAAAGCTTAACCACATCCTCTCCTCTCCCCCCAGGGATAGAAAATATTGAACAGTTAAGGTCTGTAGAAAGGCTTTGTTTTTTAAAAGAATACAAAATGTGGCAAGTTGAAACAGCCTGGATGTAGGGGTAAAGGATCATCCCTGCCAGCGCTGAGTCTCCAACTATACACATGTGAACTGAAAGAACATAATTATAGGCACTGGGCCAGATTTTCAGCAGGAGTAAACTGGTGCAACTCCCTACAAGTCAGTGGCATTGTTCCAATTTATATTATCTGGAGATAAGGCCTACAATCATTTGTACCTACAATTTAGGCTACTTGGATATCCAAGTAGCTGATTTGCGGGTGTTTAAAATGGAGGCCAATTTCTAACGTGATTTCCAGTAAGATAGTTGCTGCGGGGGGGGGGGGGGGGGGGGGGGAGGGGAAGGATATCTCCGGTCTTTATATGGCCACCTATGATAGAAACAGCTCTCCAATCACTATGTGGCTGATTTGGCAAATGAATGGGGATCAAAGCCTGTTCCAAAGGGGAAATGCACATGCAACTGCTCTTGCTTGGGCTGAGTGTGGAGTTTGAAATTGAGACGTTCAATATTAAAAGCATGAGCCTCTTTTGGCTTGAATTAAATGACTGTAGTTGTAGCAGACTTGTCAACGTCCCCTTTGGATCAGCCACCAAAGGGGGTCAAAGACACCCCATACTGGGAGAATGTGGAGAATAAGAAGTTCCATTGTGCAAAGGATTTTGAAATTTTGGCTTTGTTGTGAATTGGAACAAAAACCAAACATTTCGAAATTCTACACAAGAAAATTCTGAAGAAACTGTTGCAGGTGAATCAATATGTTTCATTTCAATTTTGACTTAATTTGTGATGTTATATAACTCAAAATAAATAAATTGAAACAGTCATTTCAAAATGAAAAATCAGAACTTTTTGTTCCAGAAATGTTCACTTTTCAGACAGTCTGGTTTCCTTCCAAAACAAAATTCCAGTCAAATCAACCCAATTTTGCAAAGCGTTTTGATTTAGTCAGAAGTGTATATTCTGACCGAATATGGTTCCATTGAAATTCCAATGACTAGTGTGGAACATAGTTGGACAATTTGTCCACCTCCCTCAGAACTACCGCAAAGTAAGCAGCAGATTACATCTATAAAGTCAGACCAAACCTACTCCAATGAAAGAAAAAAGGACAAAAGTGGTCACTTAGTTTTTGCTTTTGAAAATTTCCTAATACAAGATGGATAGAATGAAAACTAATAATTACACAAAAATTCACCACGTTACAAAAATGCATTACTGTTTGGATATCAAACACTGTTTTCTGTTGCGTAGAGGCTAAAATGGACTGTTCACTTATAATCTGTGTTTGCTTTAAGTAGTATTGTGCTGTTTGCAAGTAGATGTTGAGATTGACTTGGAAATGTATTGCAGAAATTAGACTGCTCAGAAATTCTGTCTTCATGCAGTATTTATTTAAATGCACTTGGCAGTATTTATTTAAATTCAGTTGGCACTTTATTATGTGTGGGGGGGTAAAAGGTGGTTATTCCCTCTTAAAGAAGATTAGTGTTGACAGTATGAGGGTAGTATAATGTGTAAAGCATAATTTTGCTGGCTATTTGTTTGATTCTCTTGGACTGTCAAATGCAGACAGTCATAAAGTTCTTTTTATGGATGGGAAGTAACAATACTGATTTGGAACAACTATTTTAGCAGCTTGTGAGTTGCTTACAAAACTAGGGTCAGTGGGTGTAAATTAGCATAGTTCCTGTGACCTATATGGAGCCA
Organism: Terrapene triunguis; assembly: GCF_002925995.2. Lineage (NCBI taxonomy): Eukaryota > Metazoa > Chordata > Testudines > Emydidae > Terrapene > Terrapene triunguis. Next base: position 6,431,763 of record NW_020699449.1, on the reverse strand, counting down.
TGCTGATTTCATCAGCTGGGGACCTGGCCTGTAACATTCTCCCTATTTAAAATAATGAACTGGTTAAAATTTCTATCCCCAACAGTTGCCCCATCAGCTGATTCCTCCCATTCAGAGTGGTAGCGGTATCCAGAACCTATCAGTTCTTGCTGATGTTTGGTTTAATATATGCTATTTGCCTCCTATAACTGACAAGCTGTACTAACCATGCTGACAAGTCCTAGCACTTGCATATATAGAGTTCAGTTAGCGCCTGGGCTGCTGCCCAGGAAGAATTTGTAGCAAACGCCACGTTTCTGTTCTTCAAGATAGAAAAGAGACAGGACTCGGCTGTAATAAACACACAGGATTATTTATTTAGGATGCTGGACACACACAAACTCTATAGCTCCATTGCTCTTTAGGTTGAAGACTGAGGAATACAGTTTGTGATACCTGAAAGTCTAACACACTTTGTAAGTCCTGGTCTGGAGTCAGAAATCTTCGACTGGATAGCTGACTACACTCATGCCTGCAGTGAGCCATGAAACATGGGGAAGCTGTCATGATCTGCTGGGGAATCTATTGAAATAACTGGGGTGAGGGGGAATGCTGAGGTCAGTTGCAGTTTCTCGCATTTCAGATGATGCATCCTGGAAAAAAAAAAAAAGTCAAAACTAAGTAAGCATTTGCATGGTATTTTTTTGAAATTCTAACAAGCATAACTTGCAAGTGGCCAATTTATGTTAAGTTAACATAATCAATGAATGTCACGTACCAAAGCCATGGTGCTTCAGATGCTGGTGTGCTTTTCTCATCAAACACACAGGCATAAAAAGATTCATATTGCCTCCATTTTCCAATACACACAAAATGCAAGTTATTTCTTCCCTGAGCACAGAACACTGATACTCCAGTGCCCCCCTGTAACAATATCCAGTCATGTGTATGGGTTTTAGGATTTTGGAGCCCCCAGATGAAGTATCAACATCATAAGGTCTGAGGGGGAGCTCTTCAAAAAAGCCTAAGGGATTTTAGGAGCACATGTCCCACCGTCTTTAATTAGGACGTGGGCTCTTAAGACTCCTTAGGCACTCTGAAAATCTCCCCCATAATATTTACAAAGTGTGGAAAAGATGTATTAAAACAGTGAGAGCATCTTTAGAGATGGTTTTTTTATATTCAAAAATCATAAGTGGCCAACACTCCACTGCATTTAACCACATGAACATTTGCCATGTGTTTGTTCTCTCATTCCTTCCCCAAAGGAGAAGTGTATGCAGTGGAATGTTTTTTGTCTTGATGGGTTTTTTTAATATCTTTATTTTACATACATACCCCCGATCAATATTTGACAACAGCGGGTGTATATTACTGTGTGTTCATGTTAGAAGACAAGGCCAAAGATATGTGCCTAGCACTTAGAGTGGAACGTGGTGAGGTTTGTGATGGTCCTTGGTTTCTGTGGCAGGTTCATTCCATAGTCTCAGACCAGGCTTTAAGAAAGCTCTCTCCTGCACACATTAGCTTTACCCTTATGGTAGAAAATTCCATTGTGTCTGAGGAGAGAAGCTTCACACAATCTTTAGAACTTGGCTTCCTGATTCCTTACTCCATGGTTTAAATCCCTATACCACATCTCAGTGACAGAGGGGCAAAACTGCCACTCACTGAATCTCCAACACCACTTTCTGCATCCCCCTAATTTTGACTTGGAGTTCTTTGATCTAAGTACCGGCTGCGATCACACTGACCTTGCTAATCTTGGGAAATCTAACCAGATCCACTGCTAAGTTGTGTGCATCTGTCAAGACAGGGCACTATTATAATATGATTAACATTGAGCTATCACCAGTAGATTGTTTGTTTGTTTTTAAATAGTCACTCATCCCAAATATCTGACAACAGATAAGAGCTAAGGGTTCTTACCAATATTCTTGAGCTGTTTCGTCCATGACCACTGAAGGCCCTCTCCATCCTCAGTCTTCAAGGAGAGGAAGAGGAAAAAATTCCCCACCACTCTAGTCTCTGCATCTGCTCTCCTTGACTTGGTGTTGACTCCTACTTGCAACTTCACTGCTGTAGAAACACAGACATGGCTCATGGTCTTATCAGCCACTCTGAGATCAGGCAAACGTATACCCGCATTGGGCTGCTTAGAGCACTATTTTTGCTGCCTCTCTGCTCACAACAGTGTTGCAAAATATATAGTCTTGGTTAGCTAAGCCTGATCTTCTTTAAATAGAAGGAAAAAAGGAGAAAGATAGGAAAGAAAGAGAGAAAGTGGAAAAGGAGACTAACAGAACAGGGAGGGAAACCAAGTTTTACATCCCAGATGGTGGTCAGTATTTAGCCGAAGCCAGTGGACGTGGCAATCTCATCTGGGTCCTTGTTTGGCCTGATGTGATCAAGACACCTCTCAGGCTCAGGACGATGTAGGCCTAACATGATGGATCCCCGGGTCACAGGAGATGGTGAGTGTAGCAGCCATGGTGGTGAACCTTATTCCTTCCAGTCCACAGTCTTCCAGACAGCAGTTGTCAGACAGCCAACGTTTTTTTTAAATTACTTACTTACTAAGGTGCCCTAATGGGATTGCTGGGCAGAACTGTTCATCCCCCTTGTTGTGTTGTTGACCAATTAGGCCTAATTTCTGACACGCCAATTTTGGTTCATTGATTTCTGGTCCCACACTTTTCTTGTTTGCCAGGCATGATTTTAACACCATTCTTGAGTTATATCATTTAACCCTTTTTTTGTTTGGATTAATTCAGTGTGTCTGTCTATCTCGCTTTTTCAGCTTTTCCCATCAACTTTTGTAGTTATAGATTATTTGTGACATTTCATGGACTTTCACTCACTTCTTCTATCTGAGCTCCCAATAGGGGTACATTTGTAGACCGTCCCTGGCAGATGTGCTTCTAACCTGTACTTAAAAATCTCCAGTGATGGGGATTCTATAACCTCCTTTGATAACAGCTCCAGTTCTTAACTACCCTTTATCATTAGAACTGCCCTAACATCTAACCTGGATCCAGGGCCGGCTCTGGCTTTTTTGCCGCCCCAGGCAAAAAAGCCTCCTGCCGCGCCCCCCCCCCGCCCCGCGGGGGGGGGGGGGGGGGCGGCCGGCCGGAGCCCTGGCGGGGGCTCCGCTCTCCCGGCGGCCGGGGGGAGGGCGGCCGGAGCCCTGGGAGGAGGGCGGCGAGCCCCGGCGGGGGCTCGGCTCTCCCCCCGGCGGCCAGAGCGCCGCGCCGCCCCCCTCCAGGTGCCGCCCCAAGCACCAGCTTGGGTGCCTGGTGCCTGGAGCCGGCCCTGCCTGGATCTCCCTTGCTGCTGATCAAGGTCATTACTTTTTGTCTTGCCCTCAGTGAACAGAGAGAATTACCGATCACTGTCCTCTTTTTATAAGATTCTACTACATTTCCTGTCTCTAAAATTGTTCTGCATTAGAGCTGATCAAAACATGTAGAGAAATATTCATGACATTTGAGATTTTTTTCATGGGGGAAAAAAAATAATTGAAATTCCAAATTTTTGAAAAACTTCAACCAAACCTATACATCCGTTTTAAAAACATTTTTCAAAAAAAATTATACACACACTTTTGAGTTTCTGCAAAGTCAAGGGTGGTGACCATCCTCATTGTCCTTATTATACCCACTGCAATATTCCCTGTAGCTTTCCTATGGCTGTATTGACAGGTGAAATCAATGACAGATGACATGATGTACAGTATAGTTTTGTAAAGCAATTTTGAATTGGAAAAAGCATTATAGTATAGCAATATTGTACAGCTATTTTCATTCCAAAATGCACACATGCACACCTCTCCAAATGTAGATATGCACTTTTTTGTTTCTGTTCTCTTTTCTCTTGCACATAAATACATTTCACCAGACATGAGGACAGTGTACAGCTGTAGCAACAGAGAAAAGACAGCTTGAAATGAGCATTTGTAGCTACTTAGCATTATTTCCCAGAACTAAGAGTATGAAGTACTATTATTACTACATACAATATATTGCTCCTGTTGCCATAAAAGCTTCTGTGGTGGATGTAGAAGGTTAAAAAAAGCTTCTTTCCTGTTTTTTCCCCCCTAAACATATTGTGTGTGTGTTGAGGGGGAATTAGGTGTTTACTTGCAGTCCTTCAATTAAACCAACTTACAACCTGAAGCACTTATTCAAGCATGTTTTGGAGTAGCTCCTATACTCTTTAATGCTTTTGAATTATGAATGAAATTAAGCTTTGTAAGTGGGTACATCTGAGCAGAACTAGGCCTATTGATTTTACTAGTCATCCATGTTGACTTGACATTGTAAGAATCTTGGAACTGCAAGCTTCGAGAGTGTCACTAGATCATATTTCACTTCTAGTTCTTTAGTTTGGTTCCTCAACCTCCTTTGTGCACAGAAGTCTTAGTATGTAAACTGTATAATAACTTCTCCTTCTACCTTGCTTCATATGTAGGCTCTTCTTGCTGTGCCATTTGTGTTACATTATTCTGCCTCTGTCTTATTTAGTTTTAAATCAGGAGCATCACTTGCTATCAGGGAAGAGGTCAGTTGCCCACTAGGCTTTTCATAGGTCTGTATGCTCCATTATGTCTTACACTCCCTTCCCCCGCAACACCACCTTTGACATGACCTTATCTTTTAGGAGGCGTCAATGTGTTCCTGTTATCCTTGGGAAAAGTTTTTGTACCATCCTTAATATTGGAATGTGTTTGCATAAGTACTCTGTGACTAGCATTTCTTAAAAATGTGTATTTCTGCAATATCAGCCCTGTTCTTGCCAAGTTCTGTAAGCAGGTCCTGCCTCAAAACAGGCCTCTAATACAAGGGCTTATGTCTCAGGCTCTCTTCCTAATACATTATTAAAGGGGCGTTTTCAGGATAGAAACAAAAACAATTTTGAATAGCTGTGGTATTTGTGTCTGAGTAAGAGCTTATTAATGATGGTAGACTTGGCTTTTTGCTTTTTAAGGCACTATCCCACTGGAACCTCCCCAGTAGCACGCTGCCAAACTTAGTGGGAAAGAAAGAAAGGGTCTCGTTCACTTACTTTGGAGTTCTAGCTAGTCTCTCACTTCTATAAGCACCAACACTTAAAATAATCTTTAAAAAAATTAATTTGGAATACTTGGAATGAAGTCCTTGCATTCAAAGGGATTACTGACGAGCCATCCATCTGGATGGCAGCATGTTAACATGGAGATTCTCAAAGAGACAACAAATTACCTGAGAAGATTGGGGGAATCATACCTAGACATGTCTGTTTTTAATTAATGGTGTATTTTAAAAACAGAGGAAATTCTTTACTTTTGAGTAAGCTGATCATAAATGGCAATAATCAAACACCTGTTACCAATACATCCAGCTATGTGATATTACATAAGAGATTCTTTTGGGGAGCGATTAAAAATCTGAATGTCTTCTGAACTGTGCTCCTCCTCACCTCATTCTCCACCTGCTCCAAGAAAGAGATGGACAGCTGTCAATCAACACTTCCCCTCAAACCAATATCTAAATTAGAAGATAAATGTGTTAGAGATTTCACTATTATCTAGAAGGAAACTAGATAAAATTAATTATGGACTAACATGAGCGAGACTTGTATTGAGCACAGAAATCAGTGGTCAAAAATGGTGAAAAGTTTTCATCAAAATATTGGTTGAAATTTTGAAAACTAGAAATTTTTTGACCAGATCTAATTTTAATAAATTAGACAATTTGTTTCTCTCTACAAAATATCATACCAATGTAATGGAAAGTATAATTTTCAAAGGTTTATTACCCATATGCTGCTGGGAATTATTACAAAGCATGTGCCAATGTACAAAAGCTGGCAAGGTATCGAACAAATAAGAAATAAAAGGGTGCGAGTGTGTATGTATAAAACATACATCCCTGGACCCCAAATGTGTTTGGTACAGATACTGGAACTTCTGGAACTAACTATACACCTAGCTAGTTTTACAGATTGTGCCTTCTTGCAAGCCAAATATAGGACTGCATCACAATAAAATACTGTAAATTGACCTGCCTAAATACAAGGAACCATGCTACTAATCCGGCCTCTTTGTGCTAGTCCTATAGCAGAAGGGGACCAGAAAGCTTCCTTTTACAGGTTATAGGGAATGGGTGGGGGTATGGCAGAAGAGCAATGTGGTCTGACAATCTCATCCAGTGTATTGGCCCCTTGGGGTCCCTTAGATGGCCAAGTTGGAATGGTTCTGAAGCTGTTTTAACTTGCACCAGGTGCCAAACTGTAGCCAGATATCCCAGAGAGGTGATTCTCTAATGTGTTTGTCTCCCAACCCCAGCTGCGCTGAGCTGTATTAGCTTTGCAGTGCTAATAGGGGTAAACAAAAATGTTTGAAAAATAATTAAATATTAATTTTGTCAGTAAAGTAAGGAGACTGGATATGGAATGCAAACTGGGAATGGATCTGTTGAATAAGAAGGTGGTGGTCTTACATAGCCATTTTTATTACCATGAGCAAACTTTAAAAGAGCCTCATGCATTGTTCATAAGACCGCATTTTCATTCTGAGAAAATAGGATTGTCATTTCTTGACTTAGAAAAGATGGGCTAGTTTCTCTAGGACCCCCTGGCAGTTTTGAACCACTTTGGGAAAGCCAAGTAGCCATATCACCAGTTTATCTGGTCCTTGAGGCCAGGTTTGTGGCTGCTTTGTATCACCAGAGCCGCACAAAGCAATATACCCCTGAATCTGGCCCAACAGGTGAAACAATGGATCTATGCAAGGGCCACAGACCTACTCAGAATAATACACTATTTCTGAGCTTTGTCAACCGATCTCCAAGAGTTACTCCCAACAAAAATCTGTAATAGTCTTTAGAATTTTCCAAAGTACCTAAGTAATTCAAAAGCACAAATCCCAATGATGTTTAATGGGACCTGGGCTCCTAAGTCACTGAAGCACTTTTGAAGGGCCCACCTTGGCCACAAACACCTTGCTAATCATAGTTATGAAGAAAACAGGTCTGTACAAGAGTTCCCCATGACTTTTGGTACTTGCACATTTTCTCTAACTCATAATTATTCTTTGGGATACAACTGTAAATATTCTGCAATATAATGGAAGGCTCTGTGCCAAGCCTTTTAAAAATCCATTACCATTTTTAATGGCATTCAGACTCTTATAGTAGAATAGTAAGAGTATCCGAAAATGATTTACTACTTGAATTTGAACCAACGCATACAAAAAAATTCCCATGATATTGAATTTGTTTAGAAACTGATTTTATTGAGCAAGTTTCAGGAATTTAAAAATTTTATATAAAAATCTCAACTCAGTTATAATATGGAAAGTCTTATGCTGACAACTATTTTACACAAACATCAGGCAACAACAATGAGAAACTTACTGTCGTCCTTGGACCTGATCCTGCATCCATTACTCATTTCTGTAGTCTCTGCTCATGCAAGTGGGATTGAGCCATTTCTTGATCATATAGCTAAAAGGATTGGGGGGGTGGGGAGGGAGGAAACCTGTATGACATTAGCCTTTTGTAATCATGTTTGGTGTCTTTAAAACTCACAAGATAGCAGTTTAAAAATGGCTTCCATGAATGTGCTGTGAATGTTTACACACACATTTTGCTGAACATTCCTTTCTATAACCACACATTTTAAAATATATATTAAGCACTAAACCAAAACAATGAACTATTTTAGTCTAGCATCTAGCTATTCTAAAATGCTTTAAAATAGTATTGGTATGTGTGTAATTACTAATGGACTTTTTGGGTGAATTTCTGGTTCCATTGAAGTAAAAGTGTTTTGCCTTTGACTTCCATGGGGCAGGGATTTCACCCCTTAGCCCTAAACTGCGGTCTAAACAGCAAGACTAAATTATTTGGAGTGACTGGTTTCAGTTCCAGTTCATTATGTGGGGATCTTTTGCAGTGTCTGAATTGAGACATTTTCCAAAGATGACAAAGTGTGAGAGGGGCATCTAGATGCTACTGAAATACAAATGATAATGGGGGAGGGGAGGCTCAAGTCATTATGCAGAGACCTGTCATACTTCTGTGAGGGTATTTTGAAAGATAATCTAGTATGTTGCAAAGATGCAAAAAATCCCGAGGAAAAATTCTTTGGAAATGATTTTACAAGTCAAGGATTAAAATCATCCTTAATACATGGTTTAGCGGTATCCTTAGAAAAGTATCCACTCTCTCTAAAGCATGGTAACTTCCTTTCCTTCTTCCGACACCATTTCTCCTTCTCTTAGAATACCGAGCTTTCAGATATGACCTTAAAATCTGAAGCCAACATTTGCAATTTTTGGTGCCTAAAGATAGTCAGCTAAATTCATATTTAGGCATCTACATACAAGTGGCCTGGTTTTCCATCATAAAAAAAGTAGAGCAAATGTGACAAAATAAACCATCGAAAAGGTTTTATGTAAAATTTAATAGGGCAACTATTGGCTTTTGTTTCTTGGTAAGAACACAATCTGCTGTCAGAAATGGCTGTCATGGTCATGGGATTATGAGGAGCTAAAAATGTGCCATTTTGCACATCTGGTATTTTTTTGTTTGTTTCCTTGCCCCATAGGGATAAATTATCAAAACTAGATGCCTGAATTGTTTCCATAAGACTAGATGCATGCACAACCAGGTTTTTTGTGCATGTAAAGTGTACATTTTTTGTATGCAAAATGGTTACAGACATTAGACACACAGGTACTTCTGCTAATGTTGCTTAATCTATAATCTGAAGATTTAAAAAAAAAAAACATTTTGGGTGTAATACAAAATACCATAACAGTACAGAAATAAATAAATCTAAATATATACACACAGAATTAGCTGTTTAAGCACAAATACTCCTATTTTGAAAGCACAAGCTCAGTGTCTAATTTTGAAGTTACGACTTACAAAAAAAATGCATTCAAAAAACAGGTTCAGGTGTCGTTGGGAGGTCTTTTCTTCCCCTTGCATTCCAGTGGACAGTTTGGTTGGAGAATATCCCCGATGGTGATGAGAAAATTTCAAACTGGCTATTTAGACTGTAAGCTCTTGGGGGCAGAGACCATCTTTTTGTTCTCTTTGTGTACAGGGCCTGGCACAATGGAGTCATGGTCCATGGCTGAGGCTTCTAATGCTACTGCAATACAAATACTTAATAGTAATGATTAACCAGGCCATTTTCCTGTGAGATTTCCTTGTGAGGCTGGTTTGTCAAGAGAGCAGACACATAACTCCATGAGCATTCGACAGATTTGAAGTGTCAAAATACACTAGTTTCATGATATATAGCCTTGCAACTTGAACATATGAGTGATAAGAGGCAGAAGGGTTCTATTTCACCTAGGCTGAAATTCAATTCTCTGCAGAGAGTCAGCGCATAGACCCAGATCCTTAAAAGTATTTAGGTGTTAAACACCTACTTGTTTAAATAACAGTTACACACCTAAATATCTTTGAGGGTCTGGGCCATAAGACTTAAGTGGGCATTAGACTATACCCAGGTCTTGTGCTAGCTAGAGCTGGTTGAGAAATTTTCACTAAGCATTTTTGACCCCCCCCCCCCCCCAAAGTCAAAATGGGAATGTTTGCATTTTACACCCCCCCCCCAAATAATAATTGGGGAGCACATGGGGGTTGTTGACAAATCAGCTGAGAAAATAAAAAATGTTCATTTTTTGTCTAATTTTTTTTTTTTTTTTAAATTGAAAAACCAAAAACCTGCAACTGAAAAATGTCAGGGTTTGGAGCTTTTCAGTGACAACCCCAAAAGTTCAGCAAAAATTCCTATCAAATTTTAAGGTGTGGTTTTTTTTTTTTTTTTTTTTTCCTCTTCCCCATTCAAGATTTTCTCCCAGGAAACAAAATACATTTCCCAATCAGAGCTAGTGCTGGCCCTCTGCGCACAAGTGAATTTCACTCTTACACTCCACAGTTGTGCTCCCATTGAAGGCAATGGCAAAGCTTCCCTGCAGTTGAGTATACCTTCTCCTAGTTGGGTATAGTCTTCATTTTATGCAGCCAGTTGCCATTGAGTACAGTGATGATTTTGCAGACATATGTGAATTGAATGTATCTTCTCTCTGCATTCTTGGAATGACTCTTGTAATTTTTTTGAGGGCGGTGGGAACACTGGCAGGCACTGAAACAAAATGGGACTGGAAAGATAAATATTTACTCTTCACATAACTACAATCATCTAAAATGTTTAAGCAAATCAAACTACAATATCATCTTATCTCAGAATGAAGATTCTTTTTCCTTTAGCTAGGTTTTAAGTTGCAGTACTTAGGAGTGTGCTTTTCAAAAAGGGCTTAGCATGATTTTTATCTAAGTTATCCTTTGATATTTTTATTCCTGCCAAAGATTATATTTTGCTATGAGACAGGTATTATTTAATGTTAAAACAAGATTTTGATACTCCTGACCTAAAGATACCTTAGAACTTTTACAATTAGAATTGAAAAGGTTTTTGATTTATGCAGTCACCCACTGTGTTTCAGGTCATTAGTCAACATCTTTGCATTTTTTGCTGAATTGGAAATGAGAGCTAGATTAAAACTACCAACTAAACTCTAGTTTCTGGCAGTGTTGCTGTGAAAATATATTGCTGCTTCCCTCCTTTTTTTTTTTTTTTTTGTTTTTTTATTTTTTCTTTCCCTCCTGGCGGAAAGAAAAAAAAACTTTAATGGGGGGGGGTGGAGGGGAAACAATCCCCATGTTCTTAAATGGAAGTGGAGCCTAATGTAGGGACTAAGGAGCTGACCGGGCACGCTGTGGTCTGTTCCCAGCTATCCCCACTGACTTGCTTTATGATTACCTTGGTCAAGTAACTTATGGTCTGATTTTCTTTTCAGAGGGGACAAGCACCTGTTGCTCTCATTCCACACCTCTGAAAACCAGGCTGTTAACCCCCTCTGTGCCTTAGTGTCCCCATCAGCAAAATGGGGCTATTTCCTCATCTCATAGTAATGTGGCACTTAACTTTAGTTAAGTCCTTTGGTATTTTGTTATATTTTTATTCCCAATGTCCGTGTTTTGGGTTTTTGTGTCACCAGATTGCAGATAATACAAGGTTTACAAATAACCAAGTGGGTAAAATAAAACTAATTCTATCAAGATAATGGCAATGTCTTTAAAATCAGCAACAAGTTCTCATTATTAATTATTATTATTATTATTATTTATTAATATTTGTATTGCAGTAACATCCAGCGGTCCCAGTCGTGATCAGGGCCCCACTGAACTAGGTGGCTGCACGGGTTTATAAGTAAATGCAACGCCTGCCCCAAAGATCTTAGGAGAATTCTGTCCTGCAATCAGATCCACAAAGATCTCTGCACCCACACAGAGCTCCACTGACTTCAAGAATATTAGCATTAGTATTTACATGCTATATTGGATTTCCAGCATCATACCAAACCTGTTTCAGTAATGTAGCCGAAGACTGAAATATATTTACTTCAGACTCTAAAATCTGAACAGGCTGTCTGATGATTAATTGCGTTTCTCTTAAACCTGCTTGATATTAATTATTCTCTTTCATGTAAGTATTATAGCACTCCTGTTCAAGATAGTCTAATTTAAGGGTCTGTCAGTGTTTCAATTTATAAATAGTGTTTTAGTGACTTTGTATCTTGGCATTAATTAATGTTTGGAGTGGCGGATGGTGGAAATTGATATACATCCTGTCTCAGCCCAACAGTGGTGCAAACCACAGAAATACGCAACATCTGTTTATAGGTTAAATGGAAAACCTATTGCATACATTTGTTTAATAATTATTACAACTATTCTGGGGATGCTGGAACAATTTGTATAATGGGGGTGCTGAGAGCGATTGAACCAAACTATAAGCCCTTCAAGCCGGGGGGTGCAGCAGCACCCCTAGTTCCAGCACCTATGAACTTTCCTGTAAATATATTGAAATATTTCTACTCCAAAGAGCATTAGACAGGAAATTTTAAATTTCATTAGTACCTTGTACTTACCTGCTTCCGCATCTATGTATGTGGTGACATCAAAGCACCATCAATGAGAAGAGGAAGTTTTGCTTCTGGTTTTGTAGTAAATGTGTAGTTTTGTGCATAATAACAGAGCATGCTCTGTCTTTATTGTAAATCTAATGCGATATCTCCTCTCTGCGCTATTAATATGCCCATGGGGGAGGGGGAGAGGAGAATTGGGACATACCATTGCTTTTATAGGAGGGTGGGTGAAGGAGCATGTTGGCATTTTAATCCAGTTGGATCATTTTCATAGCCCAAAATTGGCACTTTATTAATTTACCAATGATTTGAAGAGATTTATATGTCACCTTTCATGTAAAAAGGTCTCAAAATGCCAATTGTTTGGAAAAAAAAAATTCTTTCTTTGAACCTGTAGTACTACTACTTCTTCTGCCCCCTGCCAATCCAACACATGATCTTGAACCACTGAAATCAGTGGGATCTCTTGCAGGATCAAGCCCTAGAACAAGCGTATACTGATCTACTATGCAGACCAAAGTTCTACACTATCAATAACTGAATTTCAATACCATCATGAGCATGTATTCCACTATCAAGATCAGGTGTGCTGAATATATGAATTTGACTATCTGAATCTCATTTTCTCAGCATTGGTTCTTTGAGTGAGATTCTCTATTGCACCTTTAAGTGCTACAGCACAGAATTCACAGCGCAGAAGAACTGGGCTAAAATGGTTTTAATCATCTTTGAGTTCTCCTGATCTTGGTCTGCTCTGAAGGCTGGAGAGGCCCTCAGCATAATTTAGCCCTCTCTAACGGCAGGATAATGTAGCCCTCTCTAGCGACAGCCTCTCCTGTTCTGTTCCTCCTGCTCCCAGCCCCGCCACCAGCAGGGCCTCTACTCTAGAACTTCTGAGGAGATCCTCAGCAGGCAGCCTTCAGCTTTTGCTGAGGGAATCCTTCCCCATATGGTAGTAGGGCTTTTAGGGATACATTAAGCTACTACAGACCTTTTACCTGGCAAATAGGGGCTGGAGTAGGGATGGTAATTTCACCCATAATCTTTGTTTAAGCACCATAGTATGTGGCTGTTTTCTGGCTCTCAACGCTATTTTAAGTCCATCAATGACATTTCTTTGAGTAAACTCTTCAATTTTTTTTTCCAGATTCATATAACTTTTTAAAGGTTAATTTTTGCTGAAGAAGCTTTAGTATATTGGATTTGGTGGGGCTGCTGCCATCAGAGTCTTTTACAATGAGACACTTATTACCACCCTAAGCCATCTCCTTTCTCCCCCCAACAACACCCAGACAAAATGTTTTGGGAGTTATGGAGCAAATAATGTCTGAGATAAGTAATAATATTTCCTTGCTGAAATAGTGGCTCGTTTTATTAAATACCGGTCCACCTTCACTTTGTTGGACAACTGTACTTACCAAGTTTCATGTAAGGGATCTATGATTCTGCTACCAGCAACCAAAAGCATTCAGTACAGAAATTCACAAAAATAATTGAATAAATAACGAATTAAGGCTAGATTGTTCAACACTAGTTCATGGGCGAGTATTCACCCGTAAAAATAACCTCATTGGAGCCAATGAGTCTTAGTGCTTACTATGACAGGAGTGTCACAATCTGGCTCATGATAAGCCCTATAACATTCTCCAGGAATCAGGATATACATGATCATGAAAATTAGTGCTTAACTTTACTCAGGTAGGTTTGTTGATTTTTGGTTATAGTCAAGCATGCACATAAAAGTTTTTAAGGACCTGTGCTTTTTGCCCCATGCATACAACCCTGTTGTGTGCCTGTGTTGACTGAAAAACTGACATCCTAGCATGTGGTGCTTTATAAATTGACTTTTTTGTTTCTTTGATGCATACTAATTTGATAACTGTAATGTTTATTGCCTCTATTAAACTTGTTAGGAAAAAATGGCCAATGTGGTGCAGGCCAAGCATTTTTTTAAATGAACTGTTATTTTACTTTAGAAATGTTATTTACCAAGGATACAAATGACTCTCTGAAATGCTTCAGCCTTTGATGTTACCAAAGAGAGATTTAATGGAATGCAACAATACATCAGAATTTGCTATTTTATTTAGCGATTCCAAGTCAACATGCAAAAATAAAATGTAATCTTAGAGAAAACTACCTTTTACCTGCTGTTTCAGATTGAGAAAGCTGTGAGAGACCGCAAGCTTAAATGAAAACCATTTATTTTATGTCCCCTTTTTTTGCCTAAAGCTTTCTTTAGATTGATGGCTGTATTATGAATAGAAAGGTAACATAACAAAAACAAATATTGTTGAATGTACAGTGCATTCAGCGGAACACTGCCTGTTATTAACCATGAACATAAAATTGAAACACTGTTTTTTAATTAGTATATGCTGAGGTGCAGAGAACTTATTTTCTGCTGCCAATCCACCAAGGACAATTGGCTAATTCCTAAGTCTCTTTGAGTGCTTTCATAATTAACCTGTCATGGTGAGGACGAGCATTGTGCAGTCCTGTTTTGAGATAGCTCTGTGGCATAATATGTCATTACAGTGTATGTTTACAGAAACAATTTACAAAGATATTAAAATGGTGAAACCACACTTAAATGGTGGGACTGTTTAAAAAATTGTAGTTTCTAAATTGTGACACTCAATCCCATTCTGGAAAGAGGGCTGTGAGACAGGAACTATACAAATTAATTCTTAATATTAAAATTTATACCTCAGTATCCATTTAGTAGTAGTTTTAATTGCACATCAGGCAAGGGTAATAGTGAGAATCACTGAAGCAATGCATAATTTTGTTATGCTCTTTTACATCCTTGAGATGGCAGTGCAAGCTATTTCCTGCAAAAAAGGAGCATATTTTCACTTAAATTTAGTTCTTTCCCTTCTACTGGGGGGGAGGGGACAAATCTTTCAAATGATCTTTAACCAGGAAAATTCCGAAGCAGATAATTATATGGAGAATCCTCTTTCCATTAAGAGAAGGATTTTAAGCTAATTCCTGAGATCCTTTTTCCTCGCAATTACCGTTAGCTCACTAATGGTAAGTTTTTCAGCTGTAGGATCAATCAGTATATTTATTGGCAAATACAGCAAGGCATCAAAACTCTCTCTAGTTTTGTGCTTCCCCAGTGGGCAGCATGGGTGAATTTCACTCATGTGCAGAAGGCCTCCACAAAGTCCTTTCAGAACTTAAAGCGTATGCTGAAGGCTTCATGCAGCCGTGAAGTGGTAGGTAGGTTCCAGCCCTTTGCTCAGGTGAATTTCAATCTTTAACTTTTCTTTCCACTTCCTTTTCCATCACATTAGAACAGTAACTTGTTACAGGACTTTTAAAAAATAAACATTTCCTAGGATTTCTATTATGTAATGTCAAGTGTTCTGATTGTTTTGCTTTTGTTGCCAATATGTTTTCTTTTATTCTTAGGCCTTAGTATTTGTATATGCAGTAGAGGGGGATATCACAGTCCTAGAAACCAAGAATTATCCTCCAAAAAAAGGCAACATGTTCAAACAATCTCAAACAGAAAAAGAAACAAGATTCATCAAATGATTTATTTACTGAGGCCTGGTCTACACTGTGTGTCGCGGTGGGGGAGCGATCTAAATTACACAACTTCAGCTCTGTGAATAACATAGTTGAAGTCGACGTACTTAGATCTACTTACCGCGGTGTCTTCACTGCGGTAAGTTGACGGCTGATGCTTATCCATCAACTCCACCTGCGCCTCTCACCCTGGTGGAGTACTGGAGTCGAGTACTGGAGAGCACTCGGAGGTTGATTTATCGTGTCTAGACGAGACGTGATAGATCGACCCCTGCTGGATTGATCGCTGCCCGTCGATCCAGCAGGTAATGTAGACAAGCCCTGCGTGTAATTCATCCACCTTTGCTAGGTGATAGAATTAGGGTTAGTGCTGGGAAATTGGCTACTTCAAGTAACGCTGTATAAAAGAAGACTTTTTTACTTTGTGTCAGAAGTAGTGCTGTGTGATTAGGTTATTTAAAGTAAAGTTCTTCACCGCCCCCCCCCCCCCCCCCGGCCCCGATCTACTAGAAGTCAAGAGGGATTGTATTCTGGTCAAATCCACAAACATTGACCAATGTCTACAAAAGTTTAGAAGACCCATGTCAATGCACTTGTTTAGTCATGACTCTGTTTGCAAGGAAATAATATTTCTACTTCCATTCCCAGCCCTTGCTGCCTTTCCACACATTTTTAGCTATGGGTTTTTTGTTTGTTTGTTTGTTTGTTTGTTTGTTTGTTTATTTGCCATCTTGATTGCCATACTTGCAGTCTAAGTTATTACTTTATCTCATTTCTTTTTGTCCCACAAAGATGCATTGCTGATTAAAAACAGCTTCGTTTAGGGAAGGAAAAAAAAACTCTGAAGGAAAAATCAAACAAGTCTTCTCATTTATATTGTAGAATTATAGAGCTATTAAAGTTGTGTGGATCTGTTTCAAGATATTTCTCACTCAAATTTAGATATGGGGAAAAATGAGAGTATCTGATAATGGGGAAGATAATTGGGCACATAGACTTCTAACTCTACACCTGGATCACAACAATGTGTGACTGTGACAATCCGAATGCATGACCGAGAGATGGATGACATTGGAACAATATGAAGTTATAATTACACATAAGGGCTTCTTAGAATGATTTATTGCTCTGAGCAACAGCTGCTAGAACGTCATCTTTACTTCATGTAAATTATGTGGAAGCATAATTGAAATTATGGAACATTAAGAAATGAACCAGTCTGACAAGAAGAAAACAAAAGACATATGAGTAGCACATGATTTTTTTTCTCTCTTGTTCCCTTTTGTTCTAAGCATATTACAAATGATCCAGATGGTGAAATATAACATGCCAAAAATGCACTGAGTGATGACTTCTTCCTATTGATTTATACTTGACTGTGAAGACTTTTCCAGAATTAAACCCATGCTTGTGGAGGTTTTACAATGGCATTATTTGTATGAGTTTATTAATATTTACAAGATTAGATTGTTTTCCCCCTGTTGATCATCTTTTAAAGAGTTCTAGGAAATGACAGAACTGAGGCGGCATGAATGAGTCCTAAATACTTCATCTATTTGACAAGTATGGGGGGCAGGGCATGGAAGATTGAAGGCATACGTTTTTAAATTAGCACCAGACTGGGCATTTCCTGATGGAATCTTAAGCACGAGAACTATCCGACAAGCACACATGGATTACAATAAAAGACTAGCATAAAAACTTGACTGAGACAATGAAGATATAGGGCCTGATTCTCCTCATCGTCACACTGGTATAAAAAGTAACGCCACTGAAGCCAGTGGAGTTATGCTGGTATGAGCGAGAGCTGAATTGCCAGTACAGTACTGAAGAGTAGAAATGTAGATTATTTCAAAATAATGTTGCTGTATCTCTAGCATCCAATTCCAGGCCTCACTCATAGATTAAACATTTATAAACCAAATTAAATATTTTAGAATAAAATTCTGTTTCCCTCTGGACTTCCCATTGTGTCTCATCTTCTACTTTTCTGTGTATTGTGAAGGATTTGGGTTTTCTTTTTTTCTATGTACAGCACCAAGCATGTTGTCTGGTTTTACAGTAATAAAGAACAGAGGGGCCTGAAAGAAGCAATCTTTGCCACATTGAATTAATTCTCCACGATAACGTTTAGAGGAGATAAGCTATAATTATCAGGCCATCAGCAATATTTTTATTGGTAAATCTGAAACATTCTCTTCCCCAAATTGCCGGGTGGAATACCTAAAAAAAAATTAGAGGATTTCAAATGTGGTAAGACTTACATTGAAATTAAAAACATAAAATAAAAAAATATATTGAGGGTCAGATTTTCATTTACGCTAGGCCCGTCAGGTATAAATTATATTTACATCCACTTTTATATTGCAGAAGTGGTGCAAATGAGAAATAGGTCCTGAGAGTGCTCTACACACCAAAATTCTCATTAAAGATTGCAACATGGAAGAAGATCAGACAGTAGGAAAATCAAGCAGGACAATGCGCTATAAGAATTCTCTTGGTGCCTGCTTGCTAGCAATGTATTATCTGTTCCAGTTAATTTTGTAGAATGCTTTTGGAAAACGTTCCCTAACGTGAGTATTCGTAGGGAAGTGTTACAGAATTTTCATACTAGAATGAATGTGGAAATAATATCGAAGATAGAACTTTAATCACAATATTTTCAGACTCATGACTGGGCACACATTTTGAAAGAGATGACATCTGTAAATGATTAGCTGTAGGAAGAGATGGGACAGGAGTACAGACTGGATCTGATGCTGTTGACAAATCAGGCCAGGCTGAGAGATTTCTCTAACCTAAAAAATTATTTCAGGAATTAAAGGATAGGGGTTATGGTATTTTTTTCCTTGCGGAACGGCTAGGAATTTTATCAACACTGCAGTAGAGGATTAGTGCTCCAGATGCTTCAGTTATGATTGGGGCCCTATAGTACTGGGCACTGTACATATACACAGTAGAAGACGGTCTTTGTCCCAAAGAACTTGCAATCTAACTGGTAGAAAGTGTAACCGGTGGGTGTAACACTTCACAGGATCTGTATTTTATTTATGGTATACAGTACTCATTCAGTTTTACAAAATGATTGGCTATGGTTTTTGTAGAGTCTCATACTCTGTCGCTTGTGTTACATATTATTAAAGACCATTTCCCTTGACGCTTCAGGTCACTAAAGAATGGATGTCCGATTTTGACTTGGAATGCTGCTACTCTAGCAGTGTTAATTCTAGATTGTATTGTTCAGAATGAACACATTTACATTGTTCACTGTGTAGCGCTAAAGAAAAAAATCAGTCCTTCTTAAAAGCTCTCTTTTATTTTTACACTTGTATACCTATTATCTGAGTCATACATAAAGAAAGGGGGGGGGGAGAAATTGAGAGCCCTTAAATATTTGAAAGCATGCTTCTGAAAGCAGTAAGGCAATGCAGAAAATCTAAAGCATTCATGAAACAGTGCAAACCCGTTAACCTCTCAGAACCCTTCCACTTACCAAAAATGTAACGCTGAAGGTATTGATCTAGATGGTTATCAGAGGAACATCACACTTTTATGCTTATTTCAACTAAATACCAGGATGAAAAGTTTACCACTTTAGGGAAACACAACTAACTGGTAAATGATTTAGACACAAGAGCTTTTTCCTTTCTCTTCCTATATTGTTTTTAAATCATATCCTATCAAACAATAATGCTTAGAATGATTAGGTTGATGAAATCCTGCCATTGTATGTGCAACACTTAACTGTAACTTTGAAGACTCAGATAATAGACCCAAGCCTGCAAATATTTATGCACATGCTTAACTTTGTTAATGTGATTAGTCCAATTGACTTCAATGTGTCTAGCACAAGAGTTACTTTACTCAGGTGAGATCATGTGCATAACTGTTTTCCAAATCAGGGCTAAGATAGACCATGTACATATACTGAAAAATGTGCTCTGCCAATGCGGCAAAGAAGCCATGCCTACTTAGGCCAAAAGTGGATGGCTTATTGGATATAATACATCAGTTCATGCTGCCATCAAAAGAGGTTTCTCATGTCTGTAAAGAAAACTAGGTTGCTGTGAAAAGTAGGGGTAATAGCCATGCGTATCTGGACACTGTTATGTGATAAGACTTGGCTTGGTATATAAATCTACATATTTCCCAGTGAAGGTCCTCAAAATACAGTGAAAAAGTACTGCCAACCTCAAGTTTGGAAAAATTGTAGGCAAGGCTCCAAAAACAATGATTTTTTTTTGTTTGTTTTAAAAAAATTGAGTTCTGGTTTCTGAGCCTTTAGAGTTGACTTGCTTTGTTTTCAAGTTTTTCTCCACAAATTTGAGGGCTAAAAACTTAGAGGGGGAGAGAGAGATTTTCATGTAATCACCTAACTCTGAGAGCTGGGGACTTTAAGAGAAAAACACCAAATATCATGAGATTCACAATAGAATTGCAGTAGTGGGCAGCACTGAGACAATGTGTGCATGAAAGTACATCCTGGGCATCAGTAGCTGATGAGCCAAAGATTGTTTAATTTGAAACAAAGCTGTAATGTGCAGTTGCATAAGGGTTTTGACTTAGCACATTGTAACTGTCAATATACAATTTATTTTAAAGTGTACCAGCCATTGCGGTGCCTGAAACATAGTTTGATGATGTAGTCATAATTTCTCTTTTGGTATCCCCTTCATAAAGCATGATACACGTGTGAGAGAATGTGTCCCCTTCTAGTGGCTGATCCCAGTGATTATAATGACCTGCTAGTTTTCCTTTCTCTAAGGGATAGAGGCCTGCCTTTTGGGGGTTGAAAGTCCCATGTTTGATGATGATTGGGTGTTTGGACATACGTGGCCACACTATAAATATTACAGAAACATATAGAATGGAATATTCAAAAATGCTCAGTGTTGGCTTAACTCCTCTTTTGTTGATGCCAATGTTTCTCTGAATTGGAACAGAGTTAAGCCACACTTTTTTGAAAGCTGTACTCATGCAGTATATTAAACATTTGATATACATTGGAAAGGGAAAAAATTTCCTAATTAACTAATAGAATATAATAGATCCAAAGGACAATCCTGTCTGCTCCAAACTACCAACAAAACATCAAAGTATTGCCAATTGTACAACAATTAACTTTAAACATCTCAGAATATAAAGCACTTGCTTACTTTAATCATGTTTTCAAAAGACTGTTAATATATTTCTCTAATTTTGATATGGGATCTTAATGCTGTTGCTGGCATTGGAATACGATTTTCCTTTTAAGCACAGTTCATTTGGAGTTTTGATGTGTGTGAAGGCCTCCGTAGTTTTCCCAGACATTAGTATTTTTGTACAATCTGAAGACACACATTATGCTATGTATAATTACATTTTGTAAGGAAACTTGGCAATTACTTTTGATATTGTAGGTTTGAGTGGAATCTGTACTTTAATTATCTTAATCTTCTGAACGTGTGCATTTTATCTGATTTATGATTTTATCATACTTTCTAAATGAGGAAAATCAATTTTTGTAATTTTGATAGTTTGTTTCCCCCCCTATTTCTGGTGATAACTTTATATGGGCTTACCATACAGAGATGATAGATATCACAGCTAATTATTTTTAAATTAATGGAAAACATGCATGTAAATATGTAATAACTAGAGATTGCAGATAATATAACATTGGCACAGAAACCTAAAGTGGGGGCTTGAACTGAAGCAGTTATGTCCCTATTTAGGTACTTTTTGGCACTATTTTGCAGATGTTGAGCACTAATTTCAGAGAGAGTTATATGGGGCTGCCTGGTACTTGTGAAATCGTCCTGCTCCTAAGCAGGGACTTAAGTGCCTAAAGTTAGACCCTGAAGTTTAACATTAGTGACTGTATTGTTTTCCTTCCACCCCTCATTTTAAAAAAAAATATACTGTTTTGGGATTATAAAATGTTGTCTGTTTAAGTTGTATTGCTACTCTAAAATTGTAATCATGATTGGGAGACACAGGAAAACTTCTTTCTGTCATGCCATGTCTGGTGCGCTATAACTTTTACTCATGGAACTTCTTCAAAAGGCTTGTTAACTCACCGGGAGGAAAAGCTCCTACATGAACAAAGAAATTGCCATATTGGAACAGACCAGTAGTCCATCTACTCTAGTATCCTCTGTCGGACAATGTCCAATATCAGACCAGTAGAAGTAGTAAATAAAGATTTATATCATGGTAGCACGCATAAGCCCCAGTCATAGTTAGGCCCCCATTGTGCTGGATGCTGTAAGAGAGACAATCCCTGCTGTGAAGGGCTTACAATCTAGACACAAACCGACAAAGTGTGTGTGTATGGGGCGGGGGGGATTCAACATTCAAGCACATGAAGATGATGGTGACAACATTTTCAAGCTTTGCTAGTTTCAGATGTTTCATAGGATGGGGCAAGAAACTCCAAAATACATAATAACTTGCTAGCGGTGGAGGGGTAGCATATTCCCGCCCGCGCCCCCCCCCCCTTGGTTAGCGTTGGGCGTATGGCGTAAACTGAGTGCCTAAATAATACAGGTTGATTGTGGTTGAATTTGCAAAAAACTAATGACCATTCAGGCAAGGCAGCATATAGCAACTACTGTATGTTGAGAAACAGGCAACTTCTGTTATACTTGATTTGTGCCTTGCAAACTGAGCTTAGTTTGGTGTCTGAAGAAGGCTACTTACTGTTTCCAAGCAAGAGAATACTGATTTTTATTTTGGAAAGTGAACACTTTTTTTTTTCCTTTTCTTTTAAGTTACGTGTAGAGACATGCAGAGTGGAGGTGAACAACTCCTCCAAAGGGTAATGCCATTTTCGTTCACGAATAACAGCTGAAGACTTGAATTTCCCTTTTTCAGATTTTAATATATTTTCCTTATTTTAAAAATATATTCGGTCTTCAGGATGGTAACGCGGCAGTTTTGAGATGGGTAGAGGAGGATTTTCACAGTTGTCTAGCATATGTTATACTGTGCCTTATCACTCGCTCAGGAATATGAATCATTAAAATCAAGTGAGGCAAAGGAGTAAAAGTATGTTGTATCCTATTCTGTGCCCAAAATACAAGAATGTGGCCTGATCCTGTAACAAGATCGAGACAAGTTCAAACCTCTTAGGTCTCTGTGTAATCGCCCTGAATGGGGTTCCATATGAGGAGTAAGGATATGGGTTTTATGAGTTCCTTTGCAGAATTGGGTCCATGGATGAGATTAATAAAGCAGGCACAACATGGTTGTTGCCGCTTTCTATTTTTCAGGACTGAGACTAAACCGTGGTAAGTCTTCAAAAAGAGAATGATGGGCTCATTGCTCATGTTTTATGACCTGTGTGGAGAACTGCAAAGATTAAAGCTATTAGGTGGACAGTCTTACGTTATTAATTTTAATGGCAATGAATCTTCCACCTCCAGGTTAATGCACTACTGCCAGTGAGAGAAAAGAGACCTCTCTTCAAACCTCACTCATTTGAATGAGATAAAAAATGGATGTTATAGTGGGTGAAGACCTAATGGGGGCCGTGTGTGTAGTAATGAGCTGGAGCTCCAGGAAATGGGTTTTAATACTTTTTTTTTTTCTTCTTCAGAAAAGCTACCCAGGCCATACTGTCAGGCAGGTTGGCAATGATGGCTTAGGAATTTTTTAGATAATAAAATAAGTAAATCTGCAGTTAATGATAAATATTCTTAGGCAAATCTTCATCTAAAGAAACGACCCTGGACTGCATATAAATCAGTTCGATATGATATGACATGATATAGGTCAGAGTTTTAGCTGTGTGAATACCATTGATTTTAATAGCAGGCAAGAGGCTAAAATGCTTGCAACCAGACTGAAAATGGATCTAGCCATTAACTTATCCAAAAGGGAATGTAGTAGGAAAATAAACCTGTTTATCTCAGATATTACCAGACAGGTCCTGCATTCACGCAGAGATTGAGAAGGACAAGAAACGTTTTTTAATTTTTATTTATTTATTTTATTTATTTTACTTTGATTGCTCTTCAGGTAAATAAATAGAACAACACAATGAAGAAAACATGGAAGTGACACTGTAAACCAGAGAATGCAATAGGCTAGATTATCTGGGCCTGATTCTCTAGTGTCCTGCATCTTGTGTAGTTTTCCATATCCACTGCAAAGTGAGTGTAAAATGCTACTAAATCTGAAGAGCGGTGTGACATGTCCACTTCTCTCTTACTTTTCCCAGCAAAGGAAAGAGGTGGGGAGAAGGGCACATCTTGCTGCCTCCAAGAGATGAGAAATGAGATGAGTTTTAGTGGTAGTTCCCTTTCACAGGAACATCCTGAAATATCACCAAGGGTAGTCTAGATGGATGTGTTTATCTTTGACTGTGATCCAGTCATTGGGTACTCCCATCAAAGGTGGGAAAATATGCCTCCCCCACAACCTCCAGAAAGCAGAGCCTGCTCTCATAGGGCACACCGAAACCTGTTTGAACAGGATGGGGTCGGACTGCAAGAACCAGACCGAGGGCTAGTCTACATGGCGTGGCAAAGCGCACCAGGCGGGTGTGATTTTTTGTAAAACACACTAATGTGCTGTGCTCTACACAATGTGCCCAACATACACCCTCCTGGCATACTCTAAAAGAGAGAGGGGAGGAAAAGACACTTACTTAATTCCCGCTTCCCCATCAGCATCCTTTATCTGCTGCCCACATGTGATACTTCCCAGCCCCAGTGTCTCAGGTTTTCATTTTGAAAGTATGACCCACCTGCAGGATGAGAAGAGGGAAGGGGTGCACCTGAAGTCCGGTACTTATTTTGTGAACCAGCCACTACTGTGTACACTTATGTAATGTATACAATTTGCATTTTCCTTTCCAGAATAATTTTTGTCAGCATATTTTTTCTTTACTGTTTTTCATAATTCACCAAACTAAACTCCTTAGTTTGAATACATATATCTATTTTCAATTAGGCCCTATTTGAGACACTAGTTATTCTTCTGACTGTCTAGATATATCTAAAAAGGATATTACTGGCTTGTGAAAATGTAGCAAAATGATCCAGGAAATCAAGGTTTAAAAATAGCAGTTAATTTTAGGCAATAGATTTGAATGACTGGTCAAGGAGACTGGGCAGCATTTGTTATCTTCCAGAAAGGCTGGGAGCTTGGTTCTGCCCTATGAAATTTGGTTCTCTGTCATTTGCAATCAGGGGCCACAATAGCAGTGGTGCAGTAGGGTACAGGGGAACAGGCAATTCTTACAACTGGGCATTGGCATTTGGAAACATACAATATGGTGTGCAATCGCCATTAATGTGTTGTGATTCCATTCCAGCTGTTGGCAGACTGGCCTTGGAGGCAATAGTGTGGATCTGTAGGGACAGGACTGTTTTTCTTATGCACATAGGTGGACTTGTTAGTGGCCTTACGGGTTGGAAACTGGGATCCAGTGATGGGGCAAGGCAGCGTTGGCATGGAAGGAGAAGCATATTATTGGACCAGCTCATGCCACTGCTGTGCACCGAGGGGTCTGTTAGTAGCCGCCGGCATGATGTGGCGCACCTTGGAGAACACTATTTGGGAATGTGTAAAGGAGTTAAATTACTGCCCAGAATGAGAAGGGACTTGATGCAGAACCGTGTTGTCAGACATTCATTCACACACGATCTGGCTGAAAGCCGTGGAGAGCCACCTAGGTGGACAAGGCTTGACAGATTTTAACCGGGGGAAGGAGGGGAATCACTTGGGGTCATAAAAGGCTCAGGAATTTCAGCATCCTGGGCCACCGAATTATTCTGGGAGGATGGGGTTCCCATGTAAAGCTTTGGAGCCCATTTGTTTTGGCCAATATAAAGGGGGGGAGGGCTATATATGTATCATAGACCGATTATTTAAGACCTTTTTATTTTTCTTTTTTTTTTCTGAATACTTATTTTGATTTTCTTGTCTATAACTATAGGGTACTTTGACATGCCTAAAGATGACCTGATTTATCCGACATTCTAAAGGGATTTTTGTGAGAACTAGAGGCACACTTCAATAGATTAGACTTATGTCTGGATTTGGGTAAAGCTGGATGCTTGGAACCAGCCATCTGTAAATGAAGATTATAAAAAGGGAAAAGGTGCAGCCATCCTTGGATAACTGTCTCTCACTTGGAAATTCTGATTGCAGCCCAGGAATTAAGTAATTTTAAATGTAAAGTAGCACGCAAATAGTCTGTGTCTATCTTTATCCTAAAAGCTTGATTTGTTTTATGGAGGAAAAACATCATTTCAAGCCTTTTACAGTGACTATGAAAAGCTTAAATTTGATAACCTGTATTTGTCTCTGGAGGAAACGTGTGGATGAGACCTTCTCAAGGACTATAGTCCAGGGCGACTTGATAACCTTGATTGGAACTCAAAGGAAATGGCTTATTAAGATGTTTTCAGAGATAGTTGAAATTTGCTGTACAGAATGAGGAAAAAAGTGTGTTCTATTTGTGTACTAGCCAAACACACAAAAAAGACATAACAAGTGTAATGGCATAATGGCATACAGATAATTGCCAATTGTCTAGTAGTACAGTATGACTTTCATGGCCTTGGAGCTTATAATATAGTTCCCCTGTGGACTATAAATAGATAACGCAACTTCTTTCCCACAAAAGCTGTAAGTGTAAGCTTTGAATTCCAGCTGTCCCTGTACAGTGCAGACAGAGGCATATTCTCTCATTGTGATCCTAGTAAAAAAAAAACAGCACACCAAAAATGGAGAGGGGAGGTCCCTTTTTGTTTCTCATGTTGACTTAATGTTATCACTGCTGCAGGAGGGTAAAGTATAACTTGTAGTCATCTGGAAAAGACCGCCAATATAATAAGAAACAGTGTATGGTTCGTAAATTATTCTCATTCTGACGCTTTCTGGGAGAAGGAAACTTTTGCTTTCTGCATGAGTGAATTTCTGCCACCTACAAAGGCACCACCCCCACCTTTTTCTAAGGGCATCTCTTGTTAGTGAAAAGTGCTGTCTTCATAATATTGAAGACTGAAGTCCATTACTAGTCAGAGAACAGGCTTAGCACAGCTGGTGGCTCTCCTCTCTGTACTTCAGCTGGGACCTTAGAACAGCACTCTAGGGAAGAAATGACAGTTCTGTCCTTATCCATGCTAATTCAGCCTTTGACCTCTTCTTCTTTTCTTCTTCTTTGTACCTTGATCCAATTTGCCCATGTTCTTTGTTGTTCCTGTCAAGATTTCCCACTTTTTCAGAGAGGCTTTTTTAGCCCCACTACACGTGCATATTTCAGTCTTGTGTTACTCTCCATTTTAACTTTATTTTTTGGTCAGAGGTATACAAACCACCTGGGCCTCTTAACACCTTCCATTTTTAGCCTCAAGGCCAAGTCTCTCTCTGTGTGTGTTTTATTTTGCCCTTCAGTCTGCTCTTCCCCATTTTTCTCATTATTCTGAAATCTGCCCTTTTGCAAGATCATCCTAACTGTATAAATCCTAGAGGAATATCCCTTTGTGTGGATATCGAATCCAATTTTGCAGTGATCACAATTGCTCAGAGATGCTTCTACACTCAGCTATTCTAGCAGATCTTGTATACGGTCACCTTTTGTTTGTATGTTTTTGTTTTCCCCCTGCCCCCTAAGATGCCAAAGCAATCCTTTTCAAGAAGCAGTTACATATGGTATTGTAGAAGATGAATGACCACCAAGAGTGCAACCCAATGGTTAGCAAGCGGTCTCCCCATTGAAACACAGTTCTGTCCTTCAACACTCCCATCCTAAGGGTTTCCAGACCTCCCCTTTATCACAGAGATTTTTGGGGGGTGGGACTGAACAGTCAAGGTCTCCTCTAGCTGGCATCTCACCCTAGGTGAAAGCTTTTGTTGTTATAATGTCCTCCAATTGTGGGTAGGGGAGCCCAGGCCCGCCCTCTCCACCGGGCTGAATGGTGGGTAACACCACTCAGCACCTTGCGGATGCTAAGCGCCTGCCCTCCTTCCAGATCATTTCCAACCCCGGTCTCCTTTAGCTTCATGGACCAACTTACTTCAATCTAGTCTCTGGCCTGCATGCTTAGTCACTGGTCTCTCCTGGATGGGTTTGAACAGGTCTGTGCTGTGAGGCCTAAGGAAGTACTTTTTTCCCTTTAAAGCAGCTGTCTTTCACTACCACCCTCTGAGCTGCTCTGTTCTCTTTTCTAGAACCTTGCCTCCAGCTTGTTCAGGCTTTGCAGATGTGTCTGGGCATGGCTGCCTGAGCCCAGAGCTGCTCCTTAACCCCTTGCACTCCAGTGTGCGGTTTATATACCCCATCACATGTATCGATAAATTAACTCCCCAAACCAGGTCAGACTATGCCGTTGAACCAGTTAATAATGGGTTATGACAAATCCCCTGATTTTTATTAAACTGATCTGCTGATATAATATTATCCTTTTAACTTCTTTTAATAGTTCCTTATCATTCTTCGGGTCTACATACCTTTCTATCAAATATTCACACAGTTGTGTTAGTATTCCTCACACAGTGAATTTTGTAATACAGTAGATTTCACCCTATGGCGATAACAAAAACTTCTCACATCTTGAGTAACTTTGGTTGTCTCTATGCAATACATAACACAACTTTTCCCTGGTACCCATATTACTCTTTCTTTTTAGTGCACTAGAATACAGTGTATAGACTATGAAAGTCAGTCAGAGACTAATTTGGCATCATGTTCTTCAATGAAATGTAATGTTACAATTCATGACTTCTCATGATATAGTGTGTCATTATATATTGTAATATAATACTGTAAAGTACATGAATGTAAGATGCCTGAAATATTTAAGGCTGTACTGGAGACACTTTACATTACAGTGGAGTATCTCAAAGGGCTTTGAGAACAGTGCTTTATATTTGGGACAAATTAAGTTTTAATTTATTCATTTGAAAACACACAAAGCCCTGGGGCATGGATAACAGGAATATTTTCCACAGGCCTAAAACTTTTATTTACCGCAGCACATCAATTCCCTCAGTAATCTATAATCAACACAAAGCACATTATCTGTATAATAGACTATTGATGCCCAGATTAAAAGAAGAGAGAGACTGACAAAGTCAATATGAAATGAGCATTCTCTATTGCTGTGTGTGCTCAAGAGATGGTTGTGTTGTGACATAGCCTCTACCAGCCTGGAGTTGTCTTTGCAGCCCGAGAACCTTTCTTCAATGGAAGCATAGTAGTGCATTAACTGCTGCCTCCCCCAGCCCAGCCCCGATGTATCCTGGAGCTGGGTTCCATGACACACTGGAGCTATATGCGACCTCTGTTGCCTGTCCCAATTTTTGCTCCTCACTTCATACAGCAGAACGACATCAGTTTTTTGGAGTTGCTAGCTCTATTGTGTAATCATTTTGTATCAGTGCAAAGTGAGTTTAAAATGTTAGCATTCTGATCTGGTAGTGTTACATTTGCATTGAACAGGTATAAATAACCACACAAGTGAGGGGCTATAGTGAATTAATCCGTATATTTTACTCCATAAATATACCACACCTTTTTCTCACTAGCATGTTTTGCTTTAGAAAAAAAACAAACAAAAACTAACATCTCCCCCTCCCCCCACCACATTATTATATAAAACTTTCTTAGTAGAAATCTTCAGTAATTTTTATGTTTCTCTTTCACTCCCAGAAAGAAACAGACGTATGTTTAAAATTTATTAGTGCAAGAGATTTTGATTCTGTGTATAACATTTTTAGACAGTGGATAACAAACTTAGCAGCCTCCTTGGGGTCTCATAGTCAAATTTTGACAGATGACGAAACATCTGAACAGGAAAGATTCAGGACTTGCTATGTGTCAGATCTTGCTATTCAGTTTCAAAAACTGACATGCCCAGGAACTGGTGGGGGTTGAGTCACATTTCTAAAGGGAAAACATGTCAGGTGCCCTGTTAATAGGATTTGAAGATGTGGGAGGAAACCTGAATGAAATATGAAATCTTTTTAATCTTTAGAAGAATGTTTAACCCAATATGCTTTGTTCCTTTTTGAAGTCCTGATGCTAAAATAACTTGACAGAAGTTTCAAAACTCAGCAACCCTTTTGAATTTTCAGAGGTCCAGAACACAGTTTAATAATTCATCTGTGGCCTCCAAAAAACTAGGTTATAATTTTTTAGAATATAATTTAACAATAGCTTCTTCATGAACTTTATGCACACCGGGAGAGATTCTTATGTCCAGAACGCGCAACCAATTTGCACACTGGAGAGCATTTTCTCTTGAGAATATTATTTATTCTTCTTCAAATGATGGGTGCTATATGCATTCCAAATGCAGGTGAGCATGCGTGCCATGTGCCAGAGCCAGACTGCCTAAGGACCAACCAAGAATGGTGCCCCATTCTGCTAGGCATTGCAAACATAGAGCAGACAGTCCCAGCCCCCAAGTTTACAATCCAAGTCCCACTTAAGCCAGTGCACCTACTTGCATGAGTAAGGTTTCCATTATGAGGACCTATATTGATTCCCATTACTACAGTACTCAAAGAAATACAGAGGCAACACTGTTCCAGAGATACAAGATCTTATTTATCTCATAAGACACTTTCATTGTATACATTTTAAATCATTACCTGACAATAAAAATATAGAAATAAATGCTGCCAATATGTGAATATAACTTGTTACCTAATTAAATACACTCTAATTAGAAATCTGACTTAAAAATAAATCAATATGCCACTGTACCAAAACTATAATCATTCAAAATTGGATAAAACTGAATCTTTAATTTCCTCATCTAAGGGGAAGGAATCTTGAATTTCTTCTAAAGCAATGGTTCTCAAACTTTTTTTTTTTTTTCCCAAGGACCCACTTGAAAATTGCTGAGGGTCTCGGCGGACCACTTAATGATCTTTCCAAATGTTGTTTGTACCATTAGCTAACTATTGTGAAGTGCTTTGGATAAAAGCTCTATATAAAAAAATCTTAATAATTAATGTTTTTTTGTTCTACAAATAAAAGCACACAACTCACATTTTAATATCGGTAGTCTTACCTTTCTAATGCGATGGATGTGCGCGCTCTCCCCTGCCGCTGCAGCCCCCGAGCTGGGGCTGGGAAGGAGGGGGTCTCTCCCTCTCTCCCCTGCTGTGGCAGCCCCCAAGTTGGGGCTGGGAAGGAGGAGGGGTCTCTTCCTCTCTCCCCCACCGCAGTAGCCCCGGAGCTGGGGTATCTCCTCCACCATAGCAGCCACAGAGCTGGGGCTGGGAAGGAGGGCCATCTCTCCCCTGCAGCCGCAGCCCTGGAGCTGGAGCAAGTTGCCTCTTTTTCTGGCTGCTGCAGCCCTGCACGTCCCAAATTCCTCCCACCCCCTCTGCCTCAGCCACGGCTGCGCGGCTCCAGTAATTAGGTGGGTGGCCCTTCATTTTCTTGTGTGCAGCCAGTGCCACCCAGGTGCACACCTTAGAGGGAATTATCCGCGGACTACCTAATGAAGCTCGCAGACCACTGGTGGTCCACGGACCACAGTTTGAGAACCTCTGTTCTAAAGCTTCTGTATTTGAAACTAAGTCCCAAATCCTGCAGTGAGCACTGCATGGTCTGACAACTGTACTTTCCTGCAGTCCCGATGACATCAGTGGAGGCTGCTTGTAGGTTCAAGGTCTATATGGTCTTTGCAGATCAGGGCCTAAGTTGCAATTCAGGGAATTGGATTTCATTTCTTTTTACTTGACCATAATCAATTATGTAAATTCCATAATATTTTTAAATGGCCCTTCATTTCTTTGAGTAAAAAAAAAGACTTAGGCACCAGTTTTGGCAAATCTGGGTTTAAAATATTTTAATTTTAAAATAAACTTGAAAATATTTAACCTGATTTTGGAAAGTAAAGGCCTAGGTTCAGGAAAGTATTTGAGCGCTTGTTTCAATCCACATGTATTCAGAGAATGTGATGAATTACCTCTCAGTATGACCCTGCTTAAGCCTGATGAGTTGTCTCTGAGCCAGTGTGAGTAATGAGTCATCAGAGGCAATTGCCCGTAGGTCTTGTGATCGGCCTCAGGCCATTCAACCAGGGTTCAGCCAATCCTCTGGTGAGGACCCACCCGGGTAATCCCAAGGCAAGTATATAATTTCCTGAGGGCAGCAGTCTCTCCAGTCTGCTCAAGGTCACTGTCTGGCTGGGAGTACTCCTGTTGCCAGTAATATCAACAGACAGCTCTTGTTCTAGCTCCGGACCATACCTGTTTCCATACTAGCCAGCCCCTGCTCCAGCCTGCATCTGTTCCTGCCTCAGCCAGTTGCCAGGTGATTCTGACAGAAACACTTAAACCACCTTTTTAAGCACATGCTTAAGTGCTTGCCCAGATAGGCATGCTTTCCTGACATAAATGGCCCACGTTTAAAGTGTGGGGTGTTTTGCAGCAACATGGAGAAATGAGGCAAAAGCTAAAATGACTTTAAAGAACTTTGATGTCCCAGTTGGACTTTTAATTAAAACTCTATAGAGCTAAACTTCTCAGTAGTTAAATCTTCTGGTTCTGCTATAGCTGCTGCCTAATATCAAAGGGAGCAGTAATAAAGAGATTGTGCTGTACTTTAGTTAACACGTTTTGGTCAGCCAGCCATGAGCTGGAGGATTTTTATATTCCTTGTTTTGTTAACTTTTGGTTGCCATGCAATTATGGTATTTTAAAGAGCATGTTACCTCTCACGTTGGGGGGTAGGGGCAAGGGAAGAGGTGAAAAAGGTTATTTTGTATGGACACCTTGATATACAGTATAGGGGTTTTGTTTGTTTGTTTGTTTTTGCTATAAAAAGTTTAATTTTTCCACCATGCATTTTTCCCATGCACATAGATAACATCTACCCTTTATCCATTAATGCATATCCATTAATCTGCAATGTCTGGATTGTATCCTCTGCAGAGACCAGAGGTGATTCCTTGAGCTGTCTGACTAGTTAGCTAAAGGGAAATCCCACTGGTGTTCTCAGGAGAACTTTGTGTCTGGCTTTTTGACTTTTAGGTTATCAAGCATCCTGTTTGAGAAACTCTTGGCATTAATTGATGTAGGGGTGTATGCAGAATGCATGTCTGTGTTTTTAGCAACTGTTAGCAAGTAAATCCTTTCTGCTGCTTATTTGCTCTATCATCTTGTTAAGTGGGAAAGGGAGAAGATCCACTGTAGTCATTGGAATAGGAGTTGGGAGCACTACAGATCCAGAGCAAATATTAAGGTTTGGAAGCTGGACTCCAGGATCTGTGAGGTGTGGGAGCTGGACTTGCACCTATCCTGCCAAACTCCTCCCAGCCAACAGAAAACGCCTGGAAGGGTTCTGCAACAGGGAGAACTCAGAGACTTCCTCGGTGTTAGCCCAGTCCAGTGGAAGGGGGTGAACTGACCATTATGGGAGGGACCGTGACTGTTGAACAGTCTAAATCCTTGTATTTCACTTCTAGCTAAAGCTGGTTGTTTGCACTGCTACAAAGCACTTTCTTGCCATGACAAAGCCAGGACTGTCAGTTTAATTCAACAACAAAAACCCAGCAGATTCCTGGCACACAACATTTGCATTGATGTGAAAAATTTTCATTAGAAGAATTTTATATAAACCACCATTATTAGTTTAAGAGCATATAAACACAGAAAATATTCACACACATTTGGCTACTTTGTGATGGCTTGATAAAGCCTGTTATACATTCCTAAATTGCATGTTTTACTTGCTTTCCTGTAATCATTAAACATATCTTCTTACAAAGGACTTGTGTACACAATGCCTTAGTCCTCACTAGTCGGGGAATGAATTCTAACACACTCTAGAATGTTGCATGCTAACTGGCCTGTGTGGATCCGACAGGCGCTCACTAAAAAGTTCCCTAGTGCACATTAATGTAGTATCAGGCTAGGAATGTATTATTTTTTAAATAAAATCTGATATACTTGTGAAATCACTTCATTGTAGCAGCTGGAGCTTATAAGAGCAACACTAAATATTACAAGATTTGTGAAATTGTGAGAGATGGCAACACTTTTGAACCAACAAGTATTCACACAAACAACAAGGAGTCCGGTGGCACCTTAAAGACTAACAGCTTTATTTGGGCATAAGCTTTCCTGGGTAAAAAACCCACTTCGTCAGATGCGAGACCCAATACAAGTTGTTTTTTTTTTTTTACCCATAAAAGCTTAAGCCCAAATAAAGCTGTTAGTCTTTAAAGTGCCCCCGGACTCCTTCACTATTTATATTAAGCATTTGAAACCATTATCAGAAAGCATTTTTTAAATTATAAATTGCAGGATATTTCATGGTTGTATAATTTTTAATCCTTACAACCTCTGTGCGGTCTTAAAATATCTAATGTTAACCAACACAGGTGTAATAAATCAGACTTGGATAGAAATGATATGTGTGGGTACAGTGTCTCCTTCACAGAACTACAGTGTTGCTAACTGAGTGTATATCTTGTTTTCTAGTAGATATCTACCCTGGAAACCATAGAAATAGTTCCAATATTAGAATTATTTCTGTTTGTTCTAGGAAAACAAATAAAGGGTCAAAAAGGAAGTGTTGTTTTTGCATGCCTCTGTAATTCAAACCACATTGTGGATAGTATTCCTGACGTCCAAGATGTGCTTACAAGCACATTGGCAATCTCGAAATATGATAGATTTTAAAATGGAGCAAATCAGGGCTGAAAAGCCTGTAGAAATTGCCTGGGCTGCACCATCCAAAACTGTCAGCCAAATAACTTCATTTCCTTTCTTTGTACCATGTGTTACAGTAATATTTCAGATCTCTTTGGAATGATTTGCAAACAAAAAAAATTGAATGGTTACCTGTATTTCCACAAATAGATTATTTCCCAATCAGTGTAAAGAACTTGAATCAACATTGAAAAACCTGACTTCTGGAGACAGAGTGGAATTAAATACTGAATGACATCATTCTATTTCCTCACTGTAATAGAGTTTGCTATTGGGAACATTCAGTGGTAGGTTAGCAGGCCATGCTATTTAGCAGAAAGGAATTAGAGCCATTCACTAAACTTGAACTGAAAAAAGTTGTCACCAAGTAGTGAATATTCAAGAAATAAAAGGTGAAATGTATCCCTGTACGGAGGCGCAGCACAAAATCTATTAATCACTTAATCTCTCATCAGATCTTACATACATAGACCTCATGTTGGCCTTCTGCAGAGCGAGTGGGATTTCACCCATATTCTGTCCAGTTTGTGTGGCTAGATAGGGGGAGTAAAGAGAGCACAGGGAGATACTTGCCCCCTCTCCTCACACATCTGCTCAACAACAGAACAGGAATTCTGCCTGACATTCACCAGAGGGGGCCTGGTTTTCAAGGCTGTGTTTTTTGTCTTTGATTCAGCAAAGCATTTACATGCATGCTTACCTTAAGTTTGTGAGTAGATCCATTGGAATAAATGGCGCTATGCACATGCACAAGTTAAGAATATGCTTAAATGTTTTAATAGATCAGAGCCAGAGTGTTCTGCGCTGCATAATCGATCCCCATGGCCCCAAGAAAGCATGACGTGCCCAGATCCCACACCCAGTTAATACATGAGCATCAGAGCAACAGTTAGGCATGCTTAGCATCACCCTGAGCAAGTATACCCTGCTCTGGCTGGATTTCGCTTGGACTGTGCTGTATTCCACACTGCACAGCTTCAATCAGTAAAGGCAGGATTTTTACCATATATTTGTGCAGAATATAGACTGTAATGTGTTCTTATTATATCCAGAGCAAAATACTAATTATGCACAAAGACATCCTTGATGTTTCACAGACAATGAATTTACTCTGATCATTGGAGTTACTTACTGAATTATAAGAGACTTTCAGACCATAGAAATGACTGCTAACGAGTAGGAGAAATTAAGATCTTCTGGATTTTAATTTGGTCATAATACTCAGACAATACTACTAATTCTGTTGTAATGTACTCACTTCAAAGATATTTATCTTGATTTACACCTGTGTATAAGCAATTACAATCTATAAAAATAATTTACTGAAGATGAAAATGATCGCAATATCACTCTGAAGGACACTTCAATGCTGATAAAGAAGAGTGAATAAAGAGTAGTACAAAAATGACAAGTTTTGCAGTCAGCTAATTGGAATAGAAATGTTTAATTAACAAAGAGATGAACCATAGAACACAGACTGAATGTGGAATATGTATCTCCATCTTGTGCAATTCTGAAATTTTGAGAGGTGTATATCCCCACATTATCGCTTCCTAAAAGTAGAGCTAAAGGCAGAATGGGAAACATCTACATCTTAAGTTATTGCATATTGTAGTAAGCACTTGGGTCTGATATAACCCCTCCTGCTATAGAGCATACGCCAACCAGTAAGGATATGTCTACACTTGGAGCTGAGTATACGATTCCCAGTCTCAGGAGACATATTAGCACTGATTGAGTTAGAGAGCTAAAAATAGTGTAGTTGTGACAGCACAGGCAGCAGAACAGCCTACCTGCCCTGAGTAGAGCTCTGCCTGCTGCTTGCAGCTATCTTCTGTTTTTAGCACGCTAGCTGAATGAGAGCCAATGTGAGTGTGTTTCCTTGAGCTGGGAATCCTCCCTCCAGCTCAAAGTGTAAATGCAACATAAGGAATAGGGGCTAGGAAGATAACATGCCCAGTGGGAAACTATATTCCATAACTGTCTACTGCAGGGTTTCTTGCACCTTCCTGGGAAGCTGGGAATGGGCGAAGGGGTGGATCACTTGATGACTACCTGTTCTGCATATTCCCTCTGAAGCACCTGGCATGGCCCACTGTTGGAAGACGGGATACTGGGCTAGATGGATCTTTTGGTCTGACCCAGTATGGCCGTTCTTATGTTCTTACAAACAACTACAGTGGTCACTGTTGGAAATGGGATACTGGACTGGATGGACTCCTGGTGTGATTCAGTCTGCCAGTCGCTACTATACTATATAATAATGATGAGGTAGCTGCCTGTCTGGGATCCCCTCTTCGCTCAGTTAAGGCCCTGTCTGTGATGTAATAGGCCTTGGGGAAGGGAGGGTGAAGTGAGACTGCAGCTGCCACACTGGGAGGGAAGGAAGGGGTGACTGCTGTCCCGTTCAGAGCTCGCAGAGGCTATGAGGTGCTGCAGGCAGCAGCTGGCTCTGTGAATGCTCACTGTCGGTGACTCTCATAAATTTCCTGAGTAGAACAAGTTGGAAAAATAGACATTTGGTATGAATTTGTATGCAAAAAATGTCCCTTTTCCGCCAAAATTCAAGTTTTTTTTCAACCAGTATTTTTATCCCTGAGCTGCCTGTGGCTGTTCATAAAATAGTGAGCAGCCACCAAAGTTAGCCCCCAAATCACAACATTTGTGATGTTTTCACAAGTATTGGCACCTCTTCTTGTCCAAGTTAACATCCCTTTGAGAAATCCCAGCTTTGAGAACTTGGCCAGCTTTGGCATGGTTACTTTGACTAGCAAGGAAACACATCAATGGCTTTTCTTTCTTTTCCTTTTTCTTTTCTTGCTCTCTAACTAGAGTCTTGTGTTTTAATGGATGTAACTGGATTGTGCTGACTTGACTGTATGGTCTAGTTTCCAGAAAACACCCAATTTATTACTAGAGCTGTGTGGAAAATAGTGTGTGTGGGGGGGTGCGGGGAGTGTGTTGGTGTTTTGGTTTTTGTTTGTTTTCCCTCCTTCAGAACATTTCAGCCATGTAGCAACAAATTGAAAACCGAAACCTTTTGTCCAAACCCAAAAATGTTCAGCCAAAAACTTGTCTGAAAACCAAACATTTTGATTTTAGAAATATCACTGGGATGCTTCATGGGAGTTTTCATTCTGATCCCTCATGCCCCCATTCTCTGTGGCCCAGACTCCCTGACTAGATTACATCTCCCATGATACTCCAGAGTCTCCCCTGTGGCAGAGGTGCCACACTGCTGCATGAAAGATGTAGTCTGGCTAGGGAATCCGGGTCATGGAAGAGAACAGGTGTAGGAGGCATATGAACTACTGCTCCCTAGAGATATGATGGCATTTCTGAATTCGTTTTTGTTTTCAGCAGAACTTTTTTAATTTTTTTTTCAGATAAAACTTTGTTTTTTTGGAGTTCAGTGTGTCAATTAAGTCAAATATTTTGGTGGATATGAGATGCTTTTTGCAGTAAGATTCATTTAGTTAACCTAATTTTTTCATCAAAAAGCAGTTTCAGTGGAAGGTTTTCAAGGAGTCCTAGTTAATGTGGTATATTTAAATATATGTAATATTTTTGATGACATGGCTATAATTTGTTTAGTAGCACATACATGTGGAATACTTTTTTTTTTCTTCTGGGAAGGCAGGCCAATTAGCAGCTATAAGAGAGAGGGCTGACAGAGTGAAAACCAACAGAAAAACCTATATCCAAGTCATCAGCTAATATGTAGCAGTGTCTTAGCAATGATTCAAAATGTTTACAGCGTACGTTATCGAGGCAATTCTGATAGCTTAATCTCCTCCGAAAGCTAAAATAAAGGCCATAATATAAAATTTTGCGTATGCTCGGAGGACATTACATGTTACAATGAGAGACTTGTTTGCCAAGAACTTTACCTGATTCTATTCCCAGACCGTGGGCCAAATCATCTCCTGTTGTGCTTTCAGGTGAGGAGTGGGTGCAGAGCAGGCAAATACTGACCAAAATGAGTCAGAAAGCATATATGGTAGGAGAGGAGCTTTAGTATCATTGCAAGCCCCTTTGTCTGAGTTGCACAAGTTTCAGGCACAGCCAGGCAGGGAGGTTTGGAGGTGAATGATGACCAGTCTACATGGCTGTGACATTCCCCAAGGTACAATCTGGACAGTTGAACATCTGTTTCCCCTCAATTCTCCAGTCTAGGGTGCCTTTTACTCTGCTTTGCTATGAGAATGACCACTCCTGTCCAGTTCTTACACAGCCTCTAGCATGAAAATTTATTCCTAGCTGAATTACATGGATGCTCTGACCAGCCACTTATGAATTATATACAGGGCAACACGAGCAAACTCCCAGTCCCAGACCTTCCCTCAGAAATGTGCATCTTGTACTGCCCAGCTCTCTACTGCTCAATGCAAGCTCATATAAAGTCTGTCCTGTCATCAATGGAAAATAATATGCGCAAACCTTATCTCAAGTGCAGGTTCCCAAACACTTCAATCCAAACACACTGATTGAGATAAAACAAACAAGTTTATTATGAACTACAGAAAGATAGATTTTAACTGATTACAAGTAATGGGGCATAGAAATCAGAATTGGTCACAAAGAAAATAAAAAGATAAAACACAAACTAATACCTAATTTAGCAAGCTAACTGGATTTTCTCATCACCTGCTCTTTGCAGTCTTTACTGGCTGAGAGCCTCTGGGTCAGAATCCCTCCCTCAGTTCAGTGTTTTTTCCCAGGTGCTGCTGATGCCATGAGCAGAGAGAGAGGCAGGGGAGAGAGGTAATTTTGTGTGTGAACTCTCTCTCTCTCTTCTTATATCATTCTCCCTTCTTTGAGGAATATAACCAGCTGGGGTTCAGGTGACAGCCAGTCTGTTTACATGGGAGCCCCCAGTTTTTCTATTGTCAATATGTAACGTTCTTGCTTACACCTTTTTTCCTGCTGAAGAATGGTTGTTTAACTAGGTGGTAGTTCACTTGACTTTGTTGAGATCTGGCTAAGGTGTTGGTTTGATTTTTGTTTCTGAGGAACTGGTTTGTGCCTGCTTTTCTAAACTTGGAGCATGTTATAGCAGTGTTACACAGTAGAAGCTTATAACTTTATATACAATGTTGATATACATATCTTACCAGGACAATAATGTTCAGTAGATGAGTTTTCAAATGATACCTCACAAGGCATACTTTGTACAAAATGTATCATTTAAATGGTCTTGTAAAAAAGATGAATATAGGGGTGCAGACTATAACATGGCATTATTCCCCTGCTAATCTGCAGCAATAGTGTGGAATTCCGCTTGAAAATTGATGTTGATCATATCAGCATATCCCCTTCAGAGAGGTGTACAGGGTACTGGGGGGCACTGGGAACATAGCTCCTGAGAAAGCTGAATTGCCAAGGGGGACTGGAAGCAGAGTGCTGGGAAGTGCAGAGGAGAGGACTTATCCCCAGATGTAAGGACAGCTAAGAGGTTTGAGGGCCATGTCCCAAAACTGCAAAATGACTCAGAAAAATCCATGGGCGTGGTTCTGCTCCTACTTACGCTGGTGTAGATCCAGTGTGTTGAGTGGTATTACTGTGGATTTACACACTCTATGTAAGCACAGAAACTAGGCCCATGAGTTTTTCTTCAGAAGACCGTAATCTCTTATCCTTTGTTTCAGAGCGCCATTAGACAATAATAGGAATGATTATTAAAATATGCTATTCCAAGATGCATAGGAATTGTTAGGGAGTGGGGTGGGGAAGCACTCAGTGCTAAGTACCAGTACATGATTCCTTCAAAAAACAAAACCCACTTTTAATACATTTCTTAATGTCATGTAAACTTTAAGTATGTTATTAGCCCAGATGCAGATTTTTTTGGCATAGCACCCCTCATCCCTCTTCATACCTAGTCATTTTAAGAAAGCTGTCAAAAATAAAGAAAAGCAAGATAGATTGAGTTCCTAAAAGTGTTGAATTTATACAAGAAAACAATTATTCTGTTCTTTCATGTTACTTACACATGGAAAAGAAATAGTTGTCATGTAATTGCTATGGTTGTCAGCCAAGAACAATTAAGCTGAATCCTGTAGTCAAGTTTACTGAAACAATGGATGCTGTTTTGCCGATAATTTTGCCACTACTTACCATTACCAAACTCTGAGCCAGATTCTGACCTCTGCTTCCCTTTTTAACTAGTCTCTGGGGCTTTTTCTCTCTCCACCCCAGCACATGCATGCAAACCCACAGGGATCCTGTCAGCATTAGCGTATACCAGCTGTCCCATTGAACAGTGAAACTTCTCTGGGTCAGCGACCAGGTCTAACGGAGTCTTTTAAACGCTTGTGATGCAAACTGAAGTGCTTTGCTTCAACACTTTCATTGCTTCCTAAGCTAGCTGTGTGAGAAGGAAACATTTTCTCCCAAGAGGAAATACAATTCTCCTAAGAAGGGTCTAGCTGTCGTAAATATTTTAATGGTGGCCCCTGGATGTCTTGGTAGAGGCCATCAATATTTCAAGTACTAATAGGTTTATTTAAAGGGTATTCATACAAGTAGGGCAGGAGGCATTACTAAAAGTGTTCTGCAGCACAAGGTTCTATAGCTTTACAGGCCTATCTTGAGGCGTTTATCCCAGGAATTCCCCTGCTACACGTTCTCGCTTTCTCTGCCCCAGAGTGCTGTATCCTTGGTTTTTCTTTTCTCTTTTCTGCTTTGAAACTGCATTTAATTTTCATGAAAGGTGCTGGGGTTTGATAGCCTGAGATACAAATGGTTTCTGTTTTTTCCAGACAATGGGAACAGCACAGGATGTGCCAGTGAAAAACTTTACCATAGCATTCTCCTGCCAGTGTGCTAGTGTAGAGGGACTTTCTCTAGAAGGCAAAGGATTATTGTTTGGCCTCCATGTCCAAGCAATCCTTAGCAATATGAGAAGTGATGCCAGCTATGTTACCATTTGTGATGGTGTTTGTTATTAGGCATCCATAAAGATTTTGCCTGAGACTGCTAACCCTTTGCACATAGGGTATCGGCTATCTAGATAAATAATATTGAACTTTTTATACTACACAATGCCTTTAACAAACATCAAAACTCTTTATGAACTACATTATGTAATAAAAACTGTGTATATACATTTATATAAAAAAATGCACTAAACAGTCAAAAATGAGGAAATAACAATGAAGGGACCAGCATTAACTCAGTCCCTTTCTGTGTATGCATTATAATAGTCTAGGTACATGTGTCCAGTTATCAAATTTGTCAGTGCCAATTCTCATAATTTCCCCACAACATTAGAGACACTTTGAGAATGATAAAATAAAACTTTCCTTATCTGTATGAAGTAATGACTAGTATTGCCAACAGCAATGTACCGATCAATTCTTTTCAGCCATCAGAAGGGTCAGAGGAGAAGGAGGAAACAATAAAGCCATATCACCTGCCTATATGCAGTCGTTCAAATAGATCAAAATAGGCAAGGGAGTTCCAAGAACTGAATGTATCCTAAAGGTTCAGAAACCAGAAGGCAAATTAAAAGAACCCAACAGTTTTAGAATCCCATGATTTGAGGGCCTACTCATTTTTTTTTTTATTTCTTTATTTTTTTTTTTTGAGTGCTTGGAATTGACAATACTGAAGACTGTATCTAAAGGCAATTCATATAAAGACCTGTTGTGCTTTCACATTGATGTGTTGGTTAAACGTTTATCAGCTTGTTGGTTTCAAACATAAGTCAGTATATGTAAATAAAACGGAACTTTTGGAGACCATGAATTAAGGGCAGGAATGTGACTTGCAATTACATCATCTCCTGTACTCCCCTATGCAGGCTACCCATGTTGTGGGTCCCAGTATATGCCCACTCATGCAAGTGGAGGAGAAATGACTGGGTACGGATGAGGAAATGGTAACGGCCTTAGTTCCTTCTCTTTCTCCTCCCAATGCACTGGGCTGGCAAAGCTGAGTCTGTGTAAAGGGGGAAGTAATCAGTGGTGCAAGTAGATTTTTAACTCTTATCGGTACGGTACCGCCCAGCCGACCCCACCCCCCCTCACAAAAAAATCTTCCATGACTAGAGCCCAGCGTGGATACAAATGTATACCTGCGGATGCCAATATTCGCGGATAGAAATCTGTATCCGCTGAACCGCAGGACTCTCCCGGGAACCACAGTGGTGAAAGAAGTAGAACGTGGGGCGGCCCCATGCCAGAGCTCCTCCAGCGCGGCAGTACTGCCCCCAGCCCTGTCCTCTGGTGGTGCAGTACAGACCCCAGACAAGAGACGCAGCAGCGTGGAAGGGCAGGGGGAGATACCGCCATGCTGGGGGAGCTGCTGGTGTGGGGGCCATCCAGCAGGCCCCGCCCCACGTTCTGATCCTTTTGTCACTGCGGGTCCCGGGATTGCTCTGCGGTGGTCAGAAGATACCAAATGTGTCTTTACGATATAGCATACAGGCAATAAATATCTTAATGGTACAGCATACCGGATCATACTGGCTTCATCTTTCTCCCTATGACACACTGCCACATTTGGGATCAGCAGAGGTACCTGAGCTGGGGCCCCACTCATGTAAAAGAGAGAGCAGTGGCAAGATGTTTTCTATGGGGGTCCACCAATTTTTGAACTTTGTTTGCTCTGGACCAAAACAATTGAAATTTGGTGACCTTCAGGGCACTCTGCAAAGCTCCTTTTTTTCCCTCCCTCATAGTGAGGGCTTGGGAGGATTCTGGTGGGAAGTTGTACAGATCTTAAGTATGTCGGCAGCAGCTATATTAGGTATGTTTGCTATTGAATGAAAGGGGGTTACGTACATGTGAGAGAGAGAAAAAAAAATCTTATGGAATGAGTATATAAGGGAAAATAAATATATATTTGCAGGTATAAACCAGTAGCAAATCAGTTCCCCTTTGGTGCAAGATAGGGTTGGACCAGGGTTTGAAATAGTCAAAATTCCCTCCCTTGTGTGTTCCAGGGGGGTCACACCTATTCACTGGTCCTCATTCAGGGCAGATGATATTGTTAAAATCTAACTCTAAGGGATCCACTCTCCCTACATATCTGTGGCACTTCTGAATTTTCAAATCTGAAATTCAAATCTAAAAACTCAATAGGTAATTAAAAAAAAAAGTTGTCATCTGTATTGTACTGTAGGAATAAAATAGTATGTTAAGCTCTCTTTCATTCTGATCTGATCAGACCTATCTCATTACTTAACTTAAGGCTTGTTTGATTTTCCGCATCAAACTGATTTTATACCAACTTATGGAGTTAGGGTCACATTTCTGTATCTGCAGGATAACAGTGCTTTGACATTTTTCACATTTGCTTAAGTGAAAACGCTTAGAATAACATTATAGGCCCCAATCTTTCAAACATATACACACACTTAACTTTAAGCACATTGAAGTCAATTTCCTGGATCAGGCTCTTGGTTTTTTCCAATATGCTTCATTTCCAATACTCCTCCATCATAGTTAAACTGTCTTTTCTTAATGCATTGTGTAGTCAATTGCTTGACCACACTTTGGTTCTTTATTAAATATACTCAAAGACCAAGTAACTAATGTCAGTCAGGTTTATTAATATGGTACAAGAAAAAGGTTCTATAGGTTACCAGTCTCTGAAGAACAGTCCCCTGGAGCAATATTGCATTCACCTTATGTAGAAGGTGTGCTCCCCAAAGTTATACCTCTAAATCTACCCTTTTATACCCTACTTGTTTACCAGTAAAAGGTACCATATACATCATTTTAAACTACATTTAACTAGTTAGCTTTTTATCTTATTTTTCTGGTACCATGATGTACCCCTTGTCTTTGTTCTGAACCCACCATGCACCCCGACTCTCAATGCACACTTATTTTTTGTTCTGGGTACCTACATTCCAGGTACTAAGGGGTGTGAACATACCTCCTGGGCCTGTACCAGGATAAATAGGTTTGTGAGGGTAACTCCCTTTCTGTTGCTGGAAGGAAACAATTATATATCCTAATACTGATGGCTTTCCTATGTACTTCAGTCAAAACGTACTTCAGTATATGCAAGGAGTTGTGGAAATAAAGCTGGGTCAGTTGCGGGGGGATTACCTTCACCTTTATTAAAATTACTGAGAATCTGCCACTCTGGGCAGAAGTGCAGTAGGTTCCTTCCCCCCCGAATGAAAACCAGCTGTGACCCTGCAAGTGCTCTAAAGAAGTCTTTCTGACTATATACAGAACTTTGGCTTTAAGGCGCCCTATTTGATTTAACTGGGTGAAATCTGGATGTAGTAAATCTATAGGTTGTTGGTGTTTTAGCCAGCCTCAGCATTTCTGACCTGTCAAAGTCTGTCATAGGTTTGACTGTACTGTGAGATGTGCTGTTTTCAATATAGTTTGTCCAGAGTTGATCCGTCATGCAATAATATATCACTTTTCTATTGGAACCTGGGTCTTTCTGTAGAAACACAATTGTGCTTTGGATAACGCTGTGTCCAGTTGCTGAGCTGTAAGCACCT
The DNA here is from genome assembly GCF_002925995.2 of Terrapene triunguis. Taxonomy (NCBI): domain Eukaryota; kingdom Metazoa; phylum Chordata; order Testudines; family Emydidae; genus Terrapene; species Terrapene triunguis. The sequence continues at coordinate 6,387,115 of NW_020699449.1, read as the reverse complement.
GGTGCTGGAACCAGACAAGAAAGTCAATACAATAGGTCAATACAAGATGAGATGTGATACATCCGGTTTAGACCATGCATAAAGGTAGGCAGGAGCACTTGACTATATTGGAGTTGGCCAGGCTACAGGGTGCAGGGAAACTACTGTCTTATAGTCACAGCAACAGAAATAAATACTTGTATGCAGTAGAAATTGTGTTAGTAAAACCTAGTGATGCTCCCCAGATTTTTCAATTGTATATCTTCTCATTAGAAGGTCAAGATTTGGTATTCATTCCCCGAGTCTGTTCATGGCTACACACACACTGAGTTCAAAGAAGGCTAAACCATTTGGACACTTCATTAACTATTGGCATATTAAACCTTTTAGGCAAGTTTTTAGCAGTGCCTGCAGTAGTCAGTGTAAATGTGTTATGTACTCTGGTGCAATTTGTCTTGCTACATAGAGTTGGATTGTTTATCTGAGAGGTGTATTTGTGTAACTGAGTACAAAATCTTTAGAAAGAGTACAAATATTGTGTATATAGACGTGATCCCTACTGAAAAGCCTCTACCCTGTCTGTTTTCAAGTAGTTCTGTTCTTTTTGGTGTGCACTCTTAAAGCATAAACAAGTATACAAAAATATGTTATTTATAAGGGGAATTAAAATGCCATTCCCTTTTTGTTTTTAAATTTCAAAGAATGGCCATACTGGGTCAGACCAAAGGTCCATCTAGCCCAGTATCCTGTCTTCTGACAGTGGCACGTGCCAGGTGCCCCAGAGGGAATGAACCAAGCAGATAACCATTAAGTGATCCATCCCCTGTCAAAATAAGCTATTGGGGTGAGCCATCTAACATAAATGACACTCATATTTCCGTATCCCAAACATGATATACAACATATTCAACAAACATATTTTCAAAAGCTGAACAGGTACTTACAATTGTCTTTCCATAGAGCAGAATTACATTGGGCATTTCAATAGCTGCATTGTTTTTTCCACTGTCCAGAACAGACAGTGCATCAATGAAAAACCTAAGGAAGTCCCCTGCTTGCAACAATGTACCTGATAGTTGGGGGACCCAGCTATTTACCTCTCTCCGTTGTGAAAACTGACTGTTTATTTGTACCCTTTGATTCCTGTCTTTTAACTGATTACTGATCCTTGAGAGGACTGTCCATTTTATCCCATGACTACTTAGTTTTCTTAAGAGCCTTTGGTAAGGTGCCTTGTCAAAGGCTTTCTAAAAATCCAAGTACACTGAGTCAACTGTATCACCCTTTTCCATATGGTAGTTGACACCAAAGAAATCTAATAGATTGGTTAGGCATGACTTTCCTTTACAAATGCTGTGTTGACTCTTCCCCCAACATATCGGGTTAATATATCGTCTGATAATTTCTGTTCTTCACTATAGTTTCAGACAGTTTGCCTGATACTGAAGTCAGGCTTATTGGCCTCCAATTGCTCGGATTGCCTCTGGAGCCTTTCTTAGAAATCAGCATAACCTTAGCTCTCAACCAGTCATCTGGTACAGGAACTGATTTAAGTGATAGGCTACATACCACAGTCAATAGAGCTACAGTTTCACATTTGAGTTCTTTCAGAACTCTTGGATGAATACCATCTTGTCCTGGTGATTTATTAACATTGAACTTATCAGTTTGTTCCAAAAAAATCTCTACTGATACCTCAATCTAGAATAGTTCCTCAGATTTGTGACCTACAAAGAATGGTCAGGTGTGAGAATCTCTCTGACGCCCTCTGCAGCGTAGACCAATGCAAAGAATTCATTTAACTTCTCCACAATGGCCTTGTCTTCTTTGCATGCTCTCTTGGTACCTTGATTGTCTAGTGGCCCCATTGATGTTTGTTTGGCAGACTTTGCTGTTAGTTTTGTGTCTTCTGCTAGTTGAACTTCAATTTTTTTTGCCCTGCTTAATTATACAGTACTTCATTTGCTAGTGTATATGCTCCTTTCCATTTTCCTCAGCAGGATTTGACATCCAGTTTTTAAAGGATGTCCTTTCAGACGTAACTGCCTCTTTTACTTTGTTCAGCCCCCCCCCGCGAGCGCCGCCGAAATCCCCGCCTCTCCAGCGCTGCGCCGCCCGAAGCCCCGCCCCTCCAAGCGCCACGCCGCCCGAAGCCCCCGCTCCCCCTCCGAGCGCCGCACCGCACCAGCCCCCACTCCCCCAAGACCCCGCCCCCTGAGCACCATGCCGCCCGAAGCCCCGCCCCCTCAGAGGACCACGCCGCCTGAAGCCCCGCCCCCCCTCCGAGCGCCGCGCCGCCGAATCCAAAAAATAAAAATAAAAAATCGAGCGCGGCCCTGCCCCAAGGTGCCACCCCAAGCACGTGCTTGGTTGGCTGGTGCCTGGAGCCGGCCCTGGCCAGAGCACAGCTCCAAAGCCCTGCTAAAATTTGTCAATATTTAGTTTAGTTCATGTGATGTGACTGAATTGGCCTGTTTTTCATTTGATGCTGTCTCTTCAGCTCTTACCTGTACTTCATTAACTTCTGTCCTCTCCTCTTTACTAAGTTTTATAGAGTATCACCTTTAATAAATCCTCCCCTCAGAGATATATGTGTTCCTCCACACCTGTTGGCTTTTCCCCAACCCTTAGTTGAAAAATGATCATGCAGATCAGCTTTGAGATATATTTGCCTAGTGCCACCTGATGGAGGATGTTGTGACTCAGTGGAATTCAACCCTGTTTCTATGTTGCCTCAGTTGTGTAAGAAGGAAATAGTTCTTCACGTTATGGTTATTGAGAGTTGGGTTTTGATAAAACAGTAGTAGATTTACTAATGCCATTTCAGCAGGCAATCCATGGCCTGTCTCTAGTGGACTTTACTGAAACAGTTCATCCTTCCTATTCTCATTCTGTCAGTTTACATTGAAGATTTGGGTGGCAAAAATCAGCCACCTAAATACATATTAACTACAGGTGTTCCATACTTCTGAAATTGAGGCCACTTTTGTTTGAATGCTCAACTATGGATCTTAGAGAGACATGTTGGGTGAGGTAATATATTTTATTGGACCAACTTCTGTTGATGAAAGACCATCTTTTGAGCTACACAGAGGTCATGTTCAGGTATAGGAAAAGTATTCCGTGTCACAGCTAAATACAAGGTTGAACAAGTAGTTGTTAGCACATATTCGAAGAGACCATTCAAGATGTAATGGCCCATTCCCACCCCTGTAGTCATAGGACAAAAACAGGGGATAGATTGGTTACAGATTGTTGTAATAAGCCATAAATCCAGTGTCTATATTAAGTCCATGATTTTTAAAGTCTAGCAAAGTTATGAATTCAAGCTCGTCTTTTGAAAGTGGTGTGCAGGATTTCTTTGAGAAATTGGTCCAATAAAACATATTCCCTCACCCACCTTGTTTCTCTAATATCCTGGGACTGGCATGATTAGAACTACATTGCATACAACTGTGGATCTGTGTAAAAAACATTGGCACTAACTTTCCAAAATTTAGACCTAAGTAATTTGTCCAAGGTCATACTGCCAGATAATGCTCTGATCTGGAATAGAACTTCATACTCAATTCAGTAAATCATTGATCACATATAGTTAGATGTGAGGAACCTATATTTAGGAGGTGTAAGATAAGAGAAGGTGAATGTGACAGCATCAGTTCCTTCTCGTGTGGAAGTTTGTGGACTTAAGTAGAAGTGAACAATTTAATGGTTGCAGAAGAAAATGAAGCTTTCAATCAACCTAAGACTGCTGTTGCGACTACTGTAGTCTAATATCTAAATGAGTTAGTCTTAATTTGAATCCCAGTCCCCTGGCATACAGAAATGGACTCTAGCCACCAAAGTAGCTTTCAGGTATCTGTCCCACCCTCCCTCTAATGTAACCTAAGTGTGTGTCTTAACAAGAGTCCAAGTAGCATCAGCCTGAAGTCAAACTCCATATCGAAGCACGTTTTCACCAAGGCTAGTCTAATACTACTACTGTATTATTATGGTGCAGTAGTGTCAATATAGCGAAGATTGTGCCAGGATATCCTTTTTAACCAGGATGGAAATGGCCTATAGAAAGTCTGTGTTTTCAATTGGAAGATGAATAGCACATGCTTATTATACTTTATGAATTGCTTGAATTTTTATGGCAGTTGGATGGGAAAAAATATGATTAGTTACACCTGTTTTTAGTGGTGTCATGTGACTAAAATGTCTTTATTGTCTTGTCTTTTTTTATAAAATACGGTAGGCTTTGAAATATGAAATTAAATGTGGTTGATTCCTTGCTATTAGTAGACTGGAAGAACTTTTTAAAATGTAAGAACCTCCATATTGGATCAGAACAATGGTCCATCTAACCAAAGTATCCTGTCTTTTTGACAGTGGCTGATGCAGATTCTTCAGAGGGAATGAACAGAACAGGGCAATTATGAGTGATCCATCTCCTGTTGCTCAGTTCCAGCATCTGGAAGTCAGAGGTTTAGGGACACCCTGAGCATGGGGTTATGTCCCTGACCATCTTGGCTAATAGGTAAGGCTACATTTTAGTCACGAGTATTTTTAGTAAAAGTCATGGACAGTGAATAAAAAGTCACGTCCCTTGACCTGCCTATGGCTTTACTATATACCTGTGACTAAATCGGGTGGTGGTGGTGGAGGGGGCGGTTGGCAGGGCTGGCAGGCTCCCTACCTGGCTCCACACCTCGCCGGAAGCAGCGACATCCCCCTCCTTCTCTCCTAGGTGGAGACATGGCCAGACAGCTCTGCATGCTGGCCAGGCAGCTCTGCATACTGTCCCTGCCCTGAGCGCCGGCTCCGCAGCTCCCATTGGCTGTGGTTCCTAGCCAATAGGAGCTGTGGGGGTGGTGCCTGCGGGCGGAGGCCGCACGCAGCCTCCACCTAGGATCTGAGGGATGTCGCCGCTTCTGGGGAGCCCCCACAAGGTAAGTGCCACCCAGAGCCCTCACCCCCTCTTGTGCCCCAACCCCTAGCCCTGTGCCCCCTCCCACACCCAAACACCTGCTGCTGCTGGGTGGGGGAGACTGGTGGCCCAAGACAGCCCCAGCAGTGGCTAGTGTGCCTGGCCCAGCGGCTGCCTGAGCTGCTCAGGCAGCTCTGGGGTCAGCTGCACCGACCACTACAGAAGTCCCGGAGGTCCCGGAAAGTCACGGAATCCGTGACCAACTCGCAGCCTTCCTAATAGCCATTGATGGACATATGCTCCATAATTTTACCTCATTCTTTTTTTGAACCAGTTATACTTTTGGCCTTCACAAGATCTCATGGCAATGAGTTTCACAGGTTAATTAGGTGTAGTGTGAAGAAGTACTTCCTCTTGTTTGTGTTAAACCTGCTGCCTATTAATTTCATCAGGTGACCCTGGCTTTTTTTGTGTGTGAAAAGGTAAATAACACTTCTCTATTCATTTTTAGATACCATTCATGATTTTATAGATCTCTATCATAGTCTGCCTTAGTTATCTCTCTCTATGATGAACAGTCCCAATCTTTTAAATCTCTCCTCATATGGAAGCTGTTCCAAACCCTGGATCGTCTTTGTTGCCCTTCTTTGAACCTTTTCCAGTTCCACTATATCTTTTTTTTTTTTTTCTCAGATGAGGTAACCAGAACTGGACACAGTATTCAGTGACATGATATTTTTTCTGTCTTATTTTCTATTCCTTTCCTAAAAGATCCTAATATACTGTTAGCCTTTTCGACTGTTGCTCCTGCACATTGAACAGCAGTTTTTCAGAGAAATATCCACGGTGACTCCAAGTTCTCGTTTTGTTGAGTGATAACAGCTAACTTTCATAAGTGTAGTCAGGATTATTTTTTCCAGTGTGCATTACTTTGCATTTATGAGGTTTCAATTTCATTTGCCATTTTGTCAACCCATCATGCCATTTATTGAGATTCCTCAAGTAACACTTAATTAAATCCAGTTCTGACTAACAAAGTTTGCTACTTCATTGTTCTTTCCCTTTTCCAGATCGTTAATGAATATGTTTAAATCACAGGTCCCAGTACAGATCCTTGGGGGGGACTCCTGCTCTTCATCTTTCTCCATTGTGAAAAATGACAATTGAGTCTTACCCTTTGTTTCCTATCATTTTAAAACAGTTACTGATTCTTGAGTGGACCTTCTCTGTCATCATAGAATATCAGGGTTGGAAGGGACCTCAGGAGGTCATCTAGTCCAACCCGCTGCTCAAAGCAGGAGCAATCCCTCACTAAATCCCCAAATGGCCCCCTCAAGGATTGAACTCACAACCCTGGGTTTAGCAGGCCAATGCTCAAACCACTGAGCTATCCCTCCCCCCATGACTGCTTACTTTCCTTTAGAGCTTTTTGGTGTGGGACCCTGTCAAAGGCTTTCTGAAAATCCAAGTACACTGTATCAACTGGGTCACCCTTTTTTTGCACATGCTTGTTGACACCCTTAAAGAATTCTAATAGATTGGGGAAGCATGATTTCCCTTTACAAAAGACACTTCCCCAACAAATCATGTTTGTGTCTGATAATTCTGTTCTTTAATATTGTTTTCTATCAATTTGCCTAGTACTGAAGTTAGGCTTACCTCCTTGTAATTACCAGGATCACCTCTGGAGCCCTCTTTTAAATAATGTAGCTGATGTAATGCCAATTTTTAAATTGCAACATGTTTTATGCAAATAGCTGTTTAGGTTAAAGTTACTGTTTTCAATGTGAACCTTCATTCACTGATACTGATGAAGGTCAATGTTGTTAGCGGTGAGCATAGGATGATGATAGTTTAGGAGGTATGCTGGCACGAAGAGAGAGGACTTTGTCTGATGGGTTGTGTCATTCTTTCTGCTTCCTACCAAACTGAAGGGCATCAGAAGATGCAGTTGTAACCCACCGGGGCTCCTGAAACCCATGAAGAGGCTAAACCACAGCTAGTCCTGTAGCTCAGACAATAGAGGCTCATGCTTTGTTCTCGCTCCAGAGGTCCTCAGTTCCCCAGATACATATAACAATTTAAATTTCTGTGGACCTCTGGAGCATCAAATAATCTTCCCTGCCTGAAGCAAGCGTGTCCCCCATGCCAACAAAGAGTGGCCCTTTGTGCTCTTCTTGTGGCTAGATGAAGATGTGTAATGAAACACCTAATTGCCCCAAGCCTCCAAAGCAAAATATGAATAAATACTCAAGATGCAAATGCTAAATATTACACACCCCCACACACCCCTAGTTTTTTTAAATGTCTCTGGTATTTGTGAAGTATCAGGTTTTTAGACGTCTGACACATCAAATACAGAATAGTTTAACTCCAGTTAAAATTGGCCAGAATATAATCCTAGATCTCTCTATATTATTTAAAACCACCATAAATAATTTGTCATACCACATGCTTAAGGAAAAATACATACTTAAAAGTAGAATAAATGTGTAATCTTTTTGAAATCATGGCAAGGAGCATTCCACAGTACCACTCTGACACACAGTCCACAAAGCCTTTTTCTATTTGACCTAAAAGGGTGAAATGGGTAGAGGGTGTTGGAAGCTCAGAAAGGTAATTAGAGACATAATCTCTAGTAAGCTCACTCAGGGAGCGGAGGGCATTCTGCATCAGATTTACATCTCCCCTGACCCTGAATTTATGGTTCAGGTTTTCCTTTTTTATTAGCTGAAATGCTACCACCTGTATTAACCAGCATAAATTCAGGTGAGTTCCTTTCCCCCCCCCACGCGCCTCTTGCCTACCTGGGGCCTGATTCTGTATTCCCTATGCACCAAAACCCAAGGAACACAGGATCAGCCCTCAATGCTATCACTGAGCAAAAATTCAGCTGTAAGGGCTGAATCCTGAGAGTTGCCAAGTGTCCTTCACTCTCACGGATATCAACAGAAGTTGGGGATATTCGGCATCTTTTGAGGATCAGACACTCAGGGTGCAGCAAAAGATGTTTAGTCCTTTCATTCCCCCAGCCTGAGTGAATCGTTTAGCGCCAGATTCTCAGCTGCTGTAAATCAGTATAGCTCCACTGCAACCAACAGAGTTAGTCAGTGTACAACAGCACAGGATCGGTCACTAGAAGAGAACATATCTCACTTAGACACTCCTAAGATTTTTGGATGATTGGATTTTCTTTTGTTTCATAAGGGAATGTTTGAAATTCTTCTGAGGCTACAAATCCAACTTGTCCAATGAGCATTAAAAGGAGAGGTACGTTGACCCCGGTGTAATTTCAGTGACTTCAGTGGAGTGACAGCAGGGATGAATTAGGCATTTATGTAATATAAGCACAATCCGTTTACTACCATGGCTTGACCTTCTGTGTTGAGACTAAAATACCATTGTGTATTCCTCCAGGATTCATTTAACTTTTAAAAACAGTTAATGAGGCTGAGTCAAGTCAGCCCCTTGATACTTGGACAGAACATAGTTCTTTATGCACAGCACAAATGGGCTCTCATGTTTATTTTCTGATGCAGTGTTCTTTTCCTCATTTCTGGTTTTCATCAAACTAAAGGGGGGGTTGGCAGGGCTGGCAGGGCCTCTGGCCAGATCATGGGGTGTTCTGTGTGTCTGCTATGTCTACTGAAGAACTCTCATTAAAGTAGGTGAGCACTGACAATACTCAGAACTTCTTATAATCAGGCCCTAAAAGTACAATTGTGAAAACTGTTTCTCACTGCTTTTTTTCCTCCATGAAAAATGAATAGATAGTTCATGCAATTTGTTTAAAAAAATGAGAGTAATTTCTAGGGTGTTTGTCATATTAACATACCTAAAAGGTCATTATTGCTTTTGTGTTGCTAGAAGGCCATTTTTGTTTGTTTAATAAAAAGAATGGCATCTAACATCTCTTAGGGTGCAGAGATCAAATTAGCAAATCAGTGTGTCGGGTCAGAAAAGTAGGCCACTGGTATCCTTTTGCTTCTTCACTGTGCTCCAAAGTCTACACCGGGGTAGGCAACCTATGGTATGCATGCCAAAGGTGGCACGCAAGCTGATTTTCAGTGGCACTCACACTGCCTGGGTTCTGGCCACCGGCCGGGGGGCTCTGCATTTTAATTTAATTTTAAATGAAGCTTCTTAAACATTTTAAAAACCTTAGTTACTTTACATACACCAATAGTTTAGTTATATATTATAGACTTATAGAAAGAGACCTTATAAAAACGTTAAAATGTATTACTGGCACGCGAAACCTTAAATCAGAGTGAATAAATGAAGACTCGGCACACCACTTCTGAAAGGTTGCCGACCCCTGGTCTACACATATGGCCGTGGATCAGAATATGCCATGTTCCTGAAGTTTTGCTTGATGAACAAAAAGAAATTAAATGATACACAAAATCCAGCCCAAGCTTTTCCCTAGGCATGGCAGTTCCATGGGTTCCTCTCACAACTGCTCAACCCACACCCTATGTCCTCTCTATTTAAAGAGCCATCCCTATTTATCTTCTATATAAGAGAGGTAATGGTCTATCTGTTTCAGTGAGTCAATAAAACACATTTAACACTTCCCAGCAGAACCATCACCTGCTAGCAGGGTTGGCATTTCAGGCAATCTCTGATACTTGGCAGTTTCAGACCTGTTCCATTATGCTTATTTTCTTTTATCTTTCAATTGCTATCATGTTAAAATGTATATTAACAGAACATTTTGTGGTTTCACTCTTCTTTAGATGCAGATACAAAGCACTTATTTAGGTTAAATAAATCAAGAGGAGTATAACCACGTATTTGTGAGACCATATTTTTCCTAATATATCTTTTCTTTTTTTAGTTCTTTTAGATTAGATATGCTGGTTTACTATTAAAGACTTTGTTCCCTTATGAATTTAAGGACACGTTTGCTTCTGATTGCTCTGGATTCAGCAGAAAGAACACTTTTTCTAAGCTTGATGCAAAGAAATAGGAGTTCTTTGTCATACCAATCCTCATTCTTTTCAGAATGACTTTTTTTTTTTTTTTACATCATTTACTAGCAGTCAATCAAACTCTGATATATGATATGAGACATTTTTCCATCTGCACCAAATGCAGGGGATTGCTCTGCTGAATGTTTAAGGTGGAAAGTCATAATTAACAACTTTTTCCCCAGGTAAAAAATGACTACAAAGCATGCCCTCTACAGATTAAAGTATCCATTACATTTTGTAGATATTATTTTACTGTCAATGCTTTCTTTATTCCTCTTCCACCAAAGAGAGAGAAAATAAGTGTTTCTATTATAACTGCAGTTGAAAACATCCGTGTATTCTTGAAGCAAAAGAGAGACAGTGACTATAACCTTAGCTGGTATAAATCGACGTCATTCCATTGGAGTCAACGTAGTTCCATTTGAGCAAATTTCTCTAATGTGGAGGAGTCTGTGGTTTTTCTTCAACCAGTTATTTTATTAGGAATCTCTCCTGACAATGTGATGAGTTTGGCAAATTTAGTTTTGGGAGAGCTGACCAGACCAAAGCTAAAGAAGTCCAGATTTTTTTAAGGTATTTAGGCATTGCTCCACTCAGCATTGCAAGGCTAATACCCAGATTTTAAAAACTATTAGGCATTGTTTAGTCAGTTTCCCAATGCACCTTATATATGAGAGACTATATATAATTTCAAAAGGTATTTAAGCACTTAGGAGCCTAAATCCCATTGACTGTCTATGGGATTTTGGCTCTTAAATACTTACATGCCTTTTTAAAATGAGTCAATGGGATTTAGTCCCCTATATCACTTTTAAAATGGGCCTCGGCTATCTAAGTAATTTGGGTAGAGCAACACATAGCTACCTTTTAAAAATCTGGGCCCAAATTCGGAGGTCATATTTAGGTGGTGTGAGACTAACAACCTGATCCAGTGCTTACTGAAGTCAGTTACACTACTCACATGCATGTGTGCAAATGCTTTACTGAATAGAATGCATTCTAGGGCAGAGACTTAATCATGAGTATTATAATTACATGGAAATTAGTCACACTGGTGTAAAACTGGTCTAAGTGAAAGAGGAATGAAGCCTTTGGATCTAATCACATCTTTGTTCTTTAATTTTGTTTGGTTGTTTACAATCTCTTGTATCTTAAAGTTACATGAGAGAATTCATGAGAATTATTTTTAAAACGATGCTGTAATTTGTTATATAATTACGAGATTATAAAACCTTTAATTATAAATCTGTACTTCACATCTCAGAAAATAATCCTAAATTCTATTGCAAGAAAAGAGCTAACTCTTTTAAGTGTGAAGCTCTGGATTTTATTTAGTCTTTTTTCCCTATGATGATGATTTTTTTCAGTTAAACAGTTATTACAGCCATTAATCATCCTGGGGTAATTTTTGTATGCAATCATAAACTAGACGGACAAGCTCAATTGTATTGCATTTACAGACTGATATATAATCATCTATTTGAACCCATTCTCTTCGGGTTAATTTAAAAATAAAAGTATTTCTTTTAACAGAGGCGACGTGTATGGCGGGAGGGGAGTCACGTGCCGCCGCATTTATGCTAGGGTTTATTTCTTTTTCTATTTCTTTTTTTGTGGGGAGTGGGTTCAAAATGTCATCCCCCACTATTAACAGTTACGCCTTGCCTCTGCCCTTTAAAGTAACTTTAAAAAGGTATTGTTCTCTGATTATTACCATACGTTTATTAAAAGTAAGAACTATGATGCCTTATGTTGGAAGATCTTTTATACCTATTAAATTGGAAGATAGACATAGATGACAGACCCATCTGTCCATTTTATCACAAAGAAGTTACACTGCACTTCCTCATGATCTGCACCTTATAAGAACTGGTAGGGTACTCTCTATCCTAGTTCTTCTAGTTAATTGTTAATGGAAAAGCAAAATGAGCAGAAATTAAGGAGATCACCTGCTCTAATCAAATGATCTACGTATCTCTTCCATCTCATATGGCATATTTCTGTCTTCTCACATTACTATCACTCTCATCAACTCTTTTTCCCCAACACTTCTTCCCCCCCCCCATTTTCTCTCTTTCTTGGCTACCATTTACAAGGTCAATATTTTACCAAGAGTTACTACACCGTGGTCTCTGATCTCTTGTACTTTATTTCCTCTCACAAATAAAAAAAAAAAATAATAAAAATACTGTGGAATCTCATATCACTATATGGGAAATGTTGATTGGTTTTTATAATGATGGCCACTGTGTTACCCTCTTTGACCTTCCCTTTCTTATCAGAGAGTTGGGAAGAAAGTTTTCCCATTTCCCACAAGCAGAGACTCAGTGAAGTGTTATCACAGCATGTCAATCTTATAGCACACGATTATTCACCTCATAGTCTTGTGTGCATAAAAGAGCTGAGGGCACTGTGCATTTCTCAGGAGGCTCTGAGCATGTTGCAGCATCTTGAGCCTGAGTGTGGCCCAATGTCCTACAACGGTGAGCCTGATTTCGATTGTGGCAGCCTTACTCCCATCTTGGCTTGATCCCAGGAAGTGCCTGCTTTGGGGGCATGTGGTTATAGAATTTCAGCTTCTTGGGAAGAGGGGGTTAACGCTTTCTCTGCCAATTACTGCATAGGGCGTGTGCACTCTGCCCTGCACACCATCAATTAGATGATGTATTTGCTTTCATAGTCCTCAGTTGGTAAAATTGTCTAGTGACACTTATTAATTGGTGTCACCAACAGCTCTTTGTTCAATTAAGAGTATGATAGTTTTTCTCTTGTAGCTGCCATCACATTTGTTGCAGCACATTGCAGCCAGGCACCAAAAGAATCATTAGATATAAAATCCCATGAGCACAGACAGGCTTAGGCCACAGAATTCATATTCTGTCAGCAGTTAGATGTTCAGTGTGTTTGGATCTGATCCACTGACTTTCAAAATAAATGTTTCGCATACAATTACATGTGACAAAAATCTTTTGAGCTTAATGCGAAGAAGATGTAAAAAAGGCAAATGCGGTCCTAGGATGTATCAGGTAAGGCATTTTCAGCAGAAATAGCAAAATATTAATGCTGTTGTGCAAGATACTGGTAAGACCTCATTTGGAATATTGTGTACAATTCTCATTACCCATGTTCAAGAAAGATGAATCCAAGCTGGAACATGTGCAGAGATGAGCTACTAGGATGATCAGGGCCATGGAGGGCCTATCTTATGAGACCAGACTGGAAAAGCTTGACTTGTTAAGTCATGCAAAAATTAGAGTGAGGAAGGGATGCGATTATTCTTTATAAATACACCAGGGTATAAATACCAGGGAAGAAGAGTTAAGAATGTAAGAGTTATTATGCTAAAGGACAAAGCACAAGAACAAATGGGTATAAACTGGTCAATAACAAATTCAGGCTGGAAATAAGAAAAAGAGGTGAGTTTAAAGAATAACCTCTCAATAGGAGTTGTGAGCTGGACAAATTTATGAGTGTGGGTATCCTTCTGAAGGTGAAAACAACGAGGAGTCCTTGTGGCACCTTGGAGACTAACAAATTTATTTGGGCATAAGCTTTCGTGGGCTAGAGCCTACTTCATCGGATGTATGAAGTGAAAAATACAGGAGCAGGTATAAATACATGAAAGGATGGGGGTTGCTTTACCAAGTGTGAGGTCAGTCTAAGGAGAGAAATCAATTAACAGCAGGATACCAAGGGAGGAAAAATCTCTTTTGAAGTGGTAAGAGAGTGGCCCATTACAGACAGTTGATAAGAAGGTGTGAGTAACAGTAGGGAGAAATTAGTATTGGGGAAATTTAAGTTTAGGTTTTGTAATGACTCACCAACTCCCAGCCTTTATTCAGGCCCAACCTGATTGTATCCAGTTTGCAAATTAATTCCAGTTCTGCAGTTTCACGTCGGAGTCTGTTTTTGAAGGTTTTTTTGTTGAAGAATTGCGACTTTTAGGTCTGTTATTGAGTGACCAGAGAGATTGAAGTGTTCTCCTACTGGTTTTTGAATGTTATGATTCCTGACGTCAGATTTGTGTCCATTTATTCTTTTGCGTAGAGACTGTCTGGTTTGGCCAATGTACATGGGAGAGGGGCATTGCTGGCACATATCACATTGGTAGATGTGCAGGTGAACGAGCCCTGGACTGTGTGGTTAGGTCCTATGATGGTGTCCCTTGAATAGATATATGGACAGAGTTGGCACCAGGGTTTGTAGCAGGGTTTGGTTCCTAGGTTGGTGGTTTTGTTGTGTGGTGTGTAGTTGCTGGTGAGTATTTGTTTCAGGTTGGGGGGCTGTCTGTAGGTGAGGACTGGCCTGTCTCCCAAGGTCTGTGAGAGTGAAGTATCGTCCTTCAGGATAGGTGGTGGATGGTGGAGGCAGGGCCGGCTCCAGGCACCAGCGCAGCAAGCTGGTGCTTGGGGCGACCAACGGAGAGGGGTGGCACGTCCGGCTCTTCAGCGGCAATTCGGTGGCGGGTCCCTCAGTCCCTCTTGGAGGGAAAGACCTGCTGCCGAATTGCCGCTGAAAAATGAAGTGGCGGCGGTAGAGCTGCTGCCGAAGTGCCGCCAATCGCGGCTTTCCCCTCCCCACCCCCCCAGCTGCTTGGGGCCGCAAAAACGCTGGAGCCGGCCCAGGGTGGAGGGACTGGGTTCGGCAGCCCTGGGGGTCCCTTTGCTTTGTCTTATGTTAATAGAATAGTTCTTGTATTTTAGTATATTTTAAATATGCAATTTTAAAATCGGATTTTATATATTGACTGATATATACTGTAAATATCTATTTCTATTTTATAGCAATAGTAAACATTTTTTTTATTATAATAACTACCTGGTATTTGTATTCTCATGACGTTTTCAAATATTCTCCTTCTGGTCTGAAATGTTCCCTTCTTGGACTCAATTTATGTGTTTAGCATGTTGGTGTTTTTTGTTTGGTTTTGTTCTTGACCTTGAATAAAATCCTGTCCACCATGTTAACGGTGAAGTGGGGTAGGAAAATACACGTTTTTAAAAGTTGAGAATATTTTTTTTTCCTCATAAGTACTTGGAAAAATGGTTGGGGCTAACATTAAAAAAAAATTTTTTTTGAGGCTAAAGTTAGGGAACCAAATCCATATCTAGGCACTTAAAAAAATAAGTGCCCTGACTTTCAAAAGTCAGTGAGGAGTTCTTGGATGCTCAGCAGCACTCTTAAAATCAAGGCACTTATTTACAAAGCTAACTTCAGAGTCCTATTTTTCAAAAATCTTGGCCTGAGGCATCTGCATATGGCTAAACTACCAGGAGGAAGGACTTGTCTGCAGAGTGGTTTTGGTGGTGCATTAAAAATATAAAAGTAAAATGTTACGTATGACCATACATACATAATAGACTTCTCAAGTTGTTAGTAAAACCTAATGAACGTCTTCCATGCACCTGCTTTATGAGTTCACTTGGAGTCTGGGAGAAGTGCATATTTATCCAGCTTTTGGTGGGGGAGAAAGACAGAATTAATTAAGGAGGACCGCTGGGATCTTTGCCTGACAGAGATTGCAAATGTCTTGTTGCATGCAACAAAATCCTCCAAAAATGAAATTTAACATTAGAAATGTTAGGGAAGCATAATTCCCTTCACCACAAGAATTACTGGTTGACTTTCTGTGGCCTATGTTCTACAGGCATTCAGACTAGGGGATCATGCAACCTATGAAATCATGATCATGTGTGAGGAAAAAATTGACTTCCTCAGTGTTGGCATCTTGCTGCCATTTCTGCACATTTTCCAGCAAATTCTAAGATGCCATTCTCTTCCCCTCCCCCCCTCCACTTTGTTTTTATCAACATGAAGATAGTACCATCACTATGTAAATCAGTGTGCTGGTGTCCTGTTAACCCAGTCTTGCAGCAATAAAGGTAGGGATTTACCCTTCCCTCAAGCCATTTACCACTATGAGGTGCAAACATTGAGGTCTAATTGGGACCATTTAAATGCTAACATATTTAAACATGCTATTAAGCACAGGGAGTTTTTCTTCCTCTTTTAAACAAACAAACAAAAAAGACATTACATTAACCTAGTTCCCTGAAGTTAACATTAAGATTATACATGTAAATGAACAAAACTCTGCAGATGGAAAAATGTTCGACATTTCAATGCAAACACACCACCAGCAAATTACTGGGAAACCACAGTGCTAAAATCAGTCACTAGACAGGACTTATTCAGTTCCATTAAGCAATGTGAACATTTATATTAAAAAAGAGTAATTGCTACAGAGTTCAAACAAAATGTTTAATGTATGTAGGATGTGAACACAAGGAACCCTTGCTAATAAGTTTCTAGACATGCATTTGCAAAATATTATGAAAAGTCTTCTGAATGCTGCTGAGAATGAATATCTGTAGCCATATGTAGAGCACAGGCATTTATATATCTGGGTACATCTACACTGAATTAAGTGCACGCAGCTGGCCAGCATCAGCTGACTTGGGCTCAAGCTGCAGGGCAGTTTAATTGCAATGTAGATGTAAGGACTCCTGCTAGACCATGGGCTCCTCCCTCCTGGGGTCCAAGAGCCTGGGCTCCAGCTCTCTCTCCACCCCAGTTAAACAGCCTCATAGCCTGAGCCCTTCAGGACCCAGTCACCTGACGTGTGCCAGCTGTGACTGTTTGTTTGCAGTGTGGACATACCCTTTGTGACTTACAACACACAAGGAAGTTGGCTGTAAACAAGGGAATGTGATCTAAAACAGAGGTGCAGTTGTGCCTTTCTAGCTGATCATACTTATAGGCCTTGATCCACAGGGGTGGAGCCCTGTCCTCATGAGGAGCTCTGCTGAGTTCACTGCAATTGTGCACAGGAATAGGGGTCCAGCCACATCATCAGTTTACTGCACTGTAACCTTAGTTGATCAAAATGTAGACTTTGGCTAATAGTCACATACGTTTGTGACCTAAAATAGATAATTTTCAGCACAAGGAAATATTAATGCTGAAGCCCACTTAACTATAGGAAATATCCTGTAGGAAACACTTACCCTAAGCAGATTGTTTTACCCATGAAGAACATTATTGGTCTTGCATGGAAGGTTCTCAGATACTACAGTGATGGGTGACAGTATAAAGCCTTATATGAATGACAGAGATTATACTTAGGCTACACTCTTGCCTCAAACATTGCACATTTCCTAGTTTTTGATGAACACTGTGGCCTTTATCCTGCAAACAGTGCATGAATAAAGTCACACAAACACGATTAGGTGTTTGCAGGATTAGGACCTCCACTTGCTAACCATATTGCAGGAATCAAATAATGGGGGGGGAGGGGAGTCAAATTTTAAATGTTTCTAGGACCACAGGAAGGTGTGCCTGACAGTGATGTTTGAAGTAATGAAATTTTAAAGCATACATCGTATAAGGGAAAGAAGCTGTAAAAACTTAGAAAAATCTTCATTTATCATTTTCCAGCTATTACCACTGTAGCTTTGCTAAGGGCTGCTTATCCTATGAGCAAAAGAAAGTAGCCTGCATATATAGGCTGGCTGACAGATCCAGAGGATTTAAAACAGTGGTATTTTAAAATGACATCATACAGCAGACACTTGTATTGTCGTGGAATGTCATTATCAGCATGAAAACAGCAACATTTTCCTGACCATGTCAAATTCCCACTTGGATCACATTCACAAAAATTAAGAGGACACCATGATCTTGATATCTAGCCAGTTTTAAAATATGAGTTAAAAGTAATTTCAGGACTACAGCTGCTCTTCAGTCCCTCTGCAGGTATTTGTAATTTTTGGAACCTCATTTTCTTATCTTCCTCTTCTCTTTTGCTATGTGAATGTTCCACAGAAACAATGGGAGAAGTCAGCAATAATGAAACTGAATAGACCTAACATCCTATCTAATGTGCAAAATAAACTTCATGGGAAAAATATGAGAAAAATATTTGTTTTTTTTCCTAATCTCTTCCTTTACATCTACAAATACAGCCTAAGATTACGGTATCTACTTATATCTATTTCTATATCTGTATTAGGAGGGAAGGAGAGAACTTTACTATCCTATCAGTAAGCAAATTGAAAAGTGTCACTCTTGAGCAAATTGAAAAGAATCATTTTCAAGGTGTGAAAACTGGTGGCTTTGCATGCCTGGACTGTCAACTCAGTGGAGATCTGTCTTGCTTTCTAGAACCCATAGATTCTGGAGCAGGGACTTGATATTTGGTAGCGGGTGGCCTTTGTGCCAGGTATGAGCCTTTTGCTGACCCCATAAAAAAATCTGTCCAAATGTAACCAAGTTATAAGCCTTTGGAAAATTGCAGGTCACACATGCTCACAGACTTGTTAGTTTTAGCAGCTAAATTCCCCCAAAGATTCCATCCACACCAGCATGGTCTATCCTAGAGATGAATTCCCCTGTAATTGCAGCTCTGGGCTGCTGTACCTTGTACATAGACCAGGTCCAGGCACATGAACTGAGAGCAGCATGGAAGAAGGAGCTTCCTGATTTGAATGCAGAGGCGACAAAAACTGGACCTGCAGGCAGTGCGGGGAGTAGATTGGGAGAAGGAGCTTGGGGCAGGTGGGTAAGAGGAAAACTGGGTCAGGAAGCTGGTGGTGGGGACATCGGGACTGGTTGGCAAGGAGACTGGGGACAAGGAGATTGGGGGTGTCACTGTTAATCAGCTAACTGTAACTCTCACATCTTCTGGCCTTTTGTGCGTATACCATCTAGATCTTGGGCTTTGGCCCATAACCTCTTTTTGGGGGGCAGGAGGGGAAGGGGAATACACATTTCTCCCACCCTCATACCAGGTGCTGGGTGGAAGTTCCCTGTGTATCAACTGTGATAGCCCTAGCAGGTCTGATTTGGGCTCAGACTCTATGCTTCTACTCTACCCAGGGCAATGACTGAATAGTGCCAAACAGCCTCCTTAAAGCAAAGTATCACTCGCTTACATCAAAAGCATTTCAGAGAAAACATACCTTAAAAACCTATAAAGCACACTACACGTGTATCTAGGTCTTCCCTATGGCTTACCATTCCTTGGATCTGGAAAGTCCAGTTCCTTCAGTTTTTTCCAGAGACCCTACCTGGGCAATCTCTCTGTTCTCCCTTTTAGAGAGGCTTTTTGATTCTTTTGACCTCTAGTTCCTAGCATACTGGAGACAACTATCCCCAATACAAGTTAAATCAATACATTGACACAGGAAGGTCTTACAACACTATAGAGAATAACTTGCCCTCAGTGACCTGATCCAGTGCAGGATACATCCAGTTATTACAAATCCATATTTATTGATTTATACAAAGCTATAATCTTGTTACATGTCAGCTCCATTTCTGACATTGGGGGAAACTGGGAATGGCTGGGCATGGAGACTGGGATTGGAATGCGAAACCAGGGGTGGGGAATAGAGAGGACTGGGACAAGGACAACTTGGAGAGGACAGGTAGAAGGCATCATTTCTGGGAGGAAATGGACAGAAGTGTCCCTGTCCACTACAGTCCGTTCCCCCAGAGCCTGGAATAGAACCAGTGATTCCTGAAGCTCACCGTTCATTTTCTGTCAACAAATATCTGTGAAACCCACTGATAAAGTATCCCATCTCCTTCAGGTATTGGTCCACACAGAGAATGACAGCCTAGTAGTGCTACCAATTACTCCATTAGCTCAAATGGCAGAGAACTGAGTGGTGGGTCCAACCCCGCCGATGACCCATGTGAGTATCAGTATGATGCTACATGGTGGATTTTTTTTCCAATTTGCTTTTAAAAACCTAGTAAAAATCTTATGCACACACACACAACTGTATTAAAAGGACATTATTCAGTGCACAGGATGGACTTGTTATGGGAATGAACAAGTTTAGTAAAGGAAGCTGTTGTCTGTGGGACCCCTGCATCATGTGTAGCCAGATATTGGAAAAGTGTATAGTGGGTAAGGCAGGAGACTGCATGAAGAGAAAAGACGGTCTCAAGGCTAAGGCTGTTGAATGCCTTCGGAGAGAATTGGGTTCTGTCTGCCTTTCACTGAATTTCTATGTGATGCTTGTAAGTTGCTTAAACCAAACTTTTCATGGTTAGTCACTAACTGTGTGCTCATTTTCTGGGTGCTTAACTTGAGACCCTGATATATGATTTGCAGAAGTGCTGAGCACTCTCTGCTGTAGCTGAAGTCAATGGGAGCTGTGCTTGAGTATATAAAAAGACTCTATAATGCAAAAATATAATGAAAAATCAGGTCCTAGGAATCTCAGATGCAGCACCCAAAATTAGTGGGTACTTTTGAACTTAACTCCCCATGTATATAATGGGGGTAATACCACCTGTTCACTTCAGAATAGTTTTGTGAAGATTAATTGTTTGCAAAGCACTCAGATACTATAGTGATGAGGGCTGTAGAAAAGTCCAGGAGAAAGTTAATCATCCTGTCATTATGGCAGGATTTTAACAGTGTGCATGAAAACTAGGCCTGGGGCTACACATTGAAAAATAAGGAGAACAAAATATTGATGAGCTGCTCATTAATTGAGCACCAACCCATGCACTGAATGAATCAGGAGTCCTTGTGGAAAAATAGTTTGTGATCATGTAATAAGACCATATTATAATGTATGCGCACAAGGTGGCTGAATTAAGGTTGCATAGACAACCTTCATTCTGGCATTTCCCAACGTTTTACTGCTTGGCTTTGCACTGTTAATAATGTTTATTTAATGTAGGATTTTTGTGTATAAGCTAAAGTGAATATATATGTATAAGCAAACAAAATATTTATTTCTAAGAATATGCCAGTAGTGCCAAGAGATTTTTGGCATAGCAAATCAAAATTGCCCCTGTACTAAGTGCTGACTACGCTACAGTATAATATATAAATGTATCCTACGCTCTGTTAGGAGGATATTATGTCTTGTTGACATAGTGTGTCTCTCATAGTAACATATTGAATAAAACTTTGAGACGAAACAACTAAGTATCTGCAGTTTCTACATATTCTTATCTGATATATTCCGGCACATTGACATAAAAACATGTATCTAATTTGTATAATAATGTAAAGTAAAGACACATTTTTAATGTGATTCCAATATTTCCCTCCTCCCTCTAACTTCCTGTCCTCTGCCGCCTTCTCTTGTTATTGATGTTTTTTCAAAAAACTAAACTTTGTCTTCCTGCTCTGAATGATTCCCTGTTTAAATCCAGGGCTTGCAACAGTTCAAGAGGTGTACTGACAACTGTAATGTTTAGATATGAAGCTCTTAATTGTGTTTCTCAGCAGTGACATATGGGTTTTCTGACAGACCTCTTCTCGGGCCTCTGTGTGTAGCTGCACGCTTGGCTGGTCTGGTAGCTGTAAACTGCTTTGGAGGCTGGCGGAGGTTCAGCTTGCTCATAGCCATCCTAGCAGCCTTGGATGGTGTTTTATTTATTTATTTATTTTTGCTCTCCTGTGATGGAGAATGGTTGTTCCAAATGGCAGTGCCCAGTTCAATGATAGAGAAGCATTTCAACTACAAATTTAGAGCCGAACGAAAGAATATTAACTCCATAATATTGTGGCTTCATTGCTTGGTAATGAATGTCATACCTGATTCCTAGCACGAAAGCTATTCAGCACAGAAGCTTTCAAAATGACAGACTGAAAAATTCACAATAGAACATTGGAGAGGCAAAGTGGTTGGAAAGTATTAAGCGGCACCAGTGGGAAACCCTGGAGCTTATTAGACTGGGAGGAGTAGCATCTGGGGCCATTAACCCAAACTAGTCATTCTTCTCCTTTAAAGGCCTTGCACCAAATTAGCTCTGGTTATGCTCTAATGAAAATGGGGATATTTTTTAAAGCTGATTGTTTCAATGGTTTTATACAAGGCCTTTCTAGAGAATTTATCTACTGTAGTTTAGTTAATCAGATGGCTTGAATCATCTGTCAGCCTTCCATTTCTCTTATAATATAGTGTACACTTGGTGTATTATAGCTTTCTAGTAATAAAATGAGCTGTCATTTGCACACATTCTGTCAAGAAACAATTCATTTTTATGGGAACATAAAAGTATTACCTTTTATACTTCTCTCAGGTAAAAGCAATTTGGATATAAATAAATCTTTGCAAACATATTTTTCATTTTCTTCTGCTGGTAGCTTCCCACACATCAAGTGAAATGCACTCTCCCCGTATGTGAATTTAATAAAATCAACAAAATATGCCTGCTTATACTACAACATTTTCATTGGAGATACTAGAAATAGAATTGCAACAGATTATTCACCAGTTATCTTCAATGTACCCATAGTAACTGCATACCATAGTGAAATAGGCTGGCAGTGTGTCCCAGCAAAAGCCACCCAGTTTCCTGCGGGGAAATATTGGCTATCTTTACTGAATTCATGTTGCAAGTAGCTTATTATCCCACTCAGACGTAATGGAGAAGGAAGTAGCTCTCTAGAGTGGATCTAGGGTTTCGGCCGAACAGTCATTTTGAAGGAACCCTATGAGAGAGGTTTTGTGATTGAAGAAAGTGCATTTGTGTTGCATTTTCTCTTCTGACTAAAACCAACCTTTTATAAAAAGAGCCTTGTGTTGATCCATGCATCCTGTGTGAAAGCATGTGGTAACTAAATACGTGCAGACAGGTGACTGATCTGGTAGACTGGTAACTGAAAAATGGGTGATGTGACACAAAGAACACATCTGCATTTAGCAGCACTCTTCCCTGAGATCCATTAACTGCATTCTATCTATTCTCTAATGGATTCCTCTGAACTCCAAGTAACTAGTGCTCTTAGTACTGGCAGACGAATCTTGCACGGCATGCACACGGCTTTTCATATCTGAAACAGAAGCATTCCATCTTGGTTAATTAATCTGCCTTTTTGAGGGGCAAATCGTGATGATGGGATAGGAGAATGATTAGAATAGATGTGCAAGTATAGGGAAAGTGATCGAGGAGTAGAAATCTTCCTCTGTGGCAGATTGATTGGGCCAAATTCTTATTTCAGCAACGTGGTGAAAAGCCAGAATAATTCTTCTGAAATAATGCCATTGGCTTTACACCAGTGTTAACAGATGCAGGATCTGATTCTCCTTTCACATTGATTTTACTCTGCTTTAACTTTCTGGAGTTCAATGGAATTACTCCAATTTACACTGATGTGAGAACAGAAATAGCTATTGATGTCACTAGTGGTAGAAGAGAGGAGAATCAGAACTGCAGAAACTGGCCCAGTGCACTTACGTGTCTTACATGTCAGTTATGTTCTGTTTCTGCACCCTTCTCCATAAAGAGGATGTAGATGAGCAAGAGACAGGCAGCAAAAGTAATACCACCTGTTATTTGTTCTGTCTGGCATTAAAACCGTTCTGTTCGGAGAGGAGCTGGAAGAAATATGCGCTCTGGGGAGAGTGGCATTCAAACCATGCTGGCTGATGTGGTTTTAAAATTGTTTTGGCAAACATGGTTAAACAGTCAGGATGGGGAAAGTGGGCCTTGATTGTTTTTCTCATATTCCAACATTAGTTCATTGTTGTGAATGCTTCCACGTTGATATACTAATACAGTGTAGGGACCAAGCAAATAAAAAGGTATATATGTGCCGGGGTAAAACAAACAAAACTTTACACTATCTTTGGAAGACATTATTTTACATGCAAGTACTACAGCAGTCTCCTGTCATTCCAAAAACCACTACAGCATCACTATTGTCCACTGTTGTGTGTTAGATCATTATGCTAAAATGAAATACTATGATACTTTTTGTTTTGTAAGGGGGGGTTGATATAAATAAAAGTGAAAGTTGCTTTTGAGATTCAGGATGATCATCAGACCAGGAGACTTTAGAGCCGAGGGATGCAGTTGTGGGTATTTTTTTTTTCTTCCACTTCTGGAACCCCAACAGCATATTTCATTTCTTGTCCAGGACAATCACTGATTTATTCCATCTCTGATTCATTGCCTTGGATATATTCTGGGGATTCAGAGTGCAGCAGTGAATTATCGCCAGATTGCTGCTATCACACCTAACATGTGCTGAGAGTTATTTAGCTCTTATCTCTATGGCACCTCTTCCCCAGTCTGTTCAGTGGACAGCTTGTACAGTCATTCAGCTTGTACGCTAACATTTTATTTTGTTCAAAAGGCTGATGTGTTTTCTCGGTTTGGTAGTTAGCCCTGACACTAAGCTGTGTTCCAGGATGGGTTGTTAAGAGGGGGCAGTATCCCAGAGATAGAGCAGCACTGGCAGTTCACCCCAGTTGAGGATTTGGTCCTATAAGCACACCCCTCCAGCCAAAGTGGGACCGTGGCTGTGCTGCATGAAACTGAGAACAGTATGTAATGGGAGAGGGGAAATGACTGAATGGTTTGGGACTGGGGGCATTTGGGGGGGGGGGGAGAATCTCTCGTGGTGGTGGGAGTTGTGCTGAACGGGACCAGAGAGAATCGGGTGTCCTTGGAACAACTGCCCTGCCCCTCCCCTACCCAAAGGCATGTTTTTCTGTCTTCTCAAAATCTATAGGACTCTCTCTGATCTTAAGAACAATTACTTGCAGCACTATTGCTTTTTAGTGTCAGCTTGTTTCTTTTTCTTCACTCAAGCTGCTTCTGCCCTTATCTCCCCCCCTTTTTGGACTACACGAGTTCAATACCATATTTCAACACCAAATTCTGTAAAGCCGTCTACTCTAACCTACGCTGCCTCTCTCGGTGAGGCATTCTGTGATGCTTTGTAGTGTAGGATCCATCTTCTATAAACCACAATTGCATGCCCGTGATGCTGGGGACCACTTTTCCTTGGGAAGAGAAATAACAAACCTTTGTCACAATAGCCGAAGGAGCATTTGCATAGTGCTTGTTTTCTACAGCACTCTCTGTGCTGAGGCTGTTCAGTGGAAGTTGGTTCATATTTATTGATTTTTAATTGTCAGTGGTAATGTGTGGACGATATGGCCTTGATTTCATTATTATTCTACTGGGAACTCTAAAGCCACACTGATAATCTGCTGTGGCAGGAGCTGATAATGAAACAGAAAATTTATATATATTTAATTCCAAGTTGGGTTGCTATTTTCTTTGGATGGATTATGCTTCCTGTTTGCCTGGGCACCATTGCCAAATGCCTTTTGTGAGATGGTGGAATAAGCAAGTTCCCCTCACCCACTTGCTAGTGCTGAACCTGAGTTCCCTCTTCTCTTAGAAGCCCGCACTTATAATGGAACTGCGTGGATTCTCTGGGTCCCTATTTCACCTATCCAAGGAGAAAGCTTGTTTCTCTCTGTACTGCCCAGCTACTCTCACTATAGTGGGGGAAGGTTTGACTCCTATGACTATACAACTGCCGTTCAAAAAGCACGGTATATTAACCTTGAAAATCTGGGCACATGTTGCATGTCCAGAGTTAACTAAACCTCAAGTTTAAAACTATTTCAGTCTGTAGTTCACTTATCAGCATCTCTTCCCTTTCTTCATTATTCCGTTACCAATTAAAATGAAGGAAACGGTGTAAAAAGCAATGCAAGGTGGAAGGTTCACATAGGTGCTATTTTTTGCACATTATCTGAACCTGCTGGAGTGTGGCTGATGTATCAAACCAGTTCTGGTAAAAGGTTTTTAAAATGGATGAAGGCTGTGATGACACCGTCATAGGTGAGGGGTTTTTTTTGTTTTGTTTTTTAAGAAGAAATCTGAGAACAAAATTCAAAACTATCCACAGAATAAATGAAAACTGGGAATGCTAGGAGGATTTCATGTGCCACTAGGCTTGCGAACTTTCCATACTTGGCTGGGTTAAGATAAAGTGTGACATCAATTAAATAGTACACAGTCTGTTGGGAGAATATATTCTCCCTTCACAGTGAGATAGACTCAGTAGTACAATAAATCTTCTTATCTCGCTAACGATATACAATCCAATAAATAGAGCTTCCTGTTAGTGATGCTTATGTTATTCCTGTTTGTTTTCAGGCAAATTTAATGGATTACTTTTAAAAGTAAACAATGTGTTTTATGTGAATTATGTAGAAAATTGGCTTCCTTTGTGCCAGCATCATTTCCTGTGATGTGCTCCCAATATGCATGTGACATCTCGAGGACCTACTGGTTCCCAACAGTTCAACTGTGCAAAAACTTGGAACTTTCCAAAACACCAAATCTCAGGTACATATATGTTAGGGCTAGTAGAAAAGTTCCCATCACCACTGAGAGTACTTTGCCCTCACATCATGTGTGGGGAAAATCATGGGAAAAAGATAAATGTAAGACTAGTGGAATACTTGGAGCAAAATATAACTGAGGTACCAAGTGGTTTCAGAAAAGGAAGATGGATTGCTGACCATATAGGGAGACTAGAAATGAAGATACAAAAAAGCATAAAGATTAAAAATTTTATAAGAAGTCGTCCTGGACATTGAAAAAGCATATGACATGCTATGGAGGGATGGCCTCCTATATAAACTAGCCACAATTGGAATAAAAGGGAAAACGTTTTGGTGAATAAGGAATTTTTCTGCTGGAACTTCACAAGACAGCTAACAGCCAATGTAAGTGACACAGTGTCTACACAGACGCTGCGTCACTCTAACTAAACAGACATAAGCCTTTCAACTCTCGTGGAGGTGGAGTTTTGTTGATGTAGTAGGGTATTTACATCAGCAGGAGGAAGACTGTAGTGTAGACATTGAGATAATTGGGTTGACATAAGCTGCCTTCTGTCAACCTAACTCTGTAGTGTAGACCATCCTGTAGAAACTTAGAAGTGCTTCAGGGTCATGCTCTGCAATTGAAAAGTGGCAAACTGATAACACCAAGGTGTGTGCTGCAAATAGCCCCTGGAGAAGCACCTATAAATCTAAGGATGAAACTATTAGATCTAACCTTTTGGACAAAGGTAAAAGGGATTCTTGAAAACCAGAAATACACAACAGATTTATGAGGATTGCTGGGAGCTTAGTAGACAAAATGGTATGGATTGCCTCTATCAGTGTCAAAAAAGGGGTAAAGGAGAAAGGTAACAAAGAAAATATGAGAGAACAAAAATAATTTAGCCATGGGAAATCAAATTACAGCTGGACAGTTATTTTCCCCCCATTGGTGAATTTGGAATAGTATGGGGACCAAAACAAGGGAAGGAAAAAACAACACACAATGACTATTGAAATATCTGAATTTATTTATGAATATTGGAGCCAGCTTTGCCAAGTCTATACAGATGGCTCAAAAGATGACAGCACTGGTAGAGTGGAGCAGCCTTCTGAGTTCCTAGTGTTGGAATCCAGAAGTCTAAAAGACTATTGAATTATGTGACCATTCTGACAGCTGAACTAATGGGGATAATGTTGGCACTTACCCAGGTAAGAGATGTGCGACCAGCTGCAGCTGTAATTTTATCTGATTCCTTGTCAGGCAATATGATCAGAACAGGGTCTGTAAAGTAGACATGACATTTTCTAACTACAGAAATAGTGTAAGGAGGTATCTGTTTAACAATGACATGGATTCTAGTACATAGTGGAATACCTGGAAATGAGATGGCTGACAAAGGATGGGGGGGAAATGCTCTAAAACATGAGACTGGATATTATGATACCTTAAGCAGAGAAGAATTTGAGTGTGATCATGAAGGAGCTTCCAAAGGAATGGCAAAAACTATTCTATGGAAAGAAAAATTGAATTGGCTTGGAATCAAAGATTGTTCCCTGTTGAGAATAGTGAGAATGTCAGAAAAATGTAAGTGTCTGTGTGTACATGCATGCGCGCGCGCACACACACACACACACACACCTCTCTTGCTGCATTTCCTTAAGGATGCTTGCCTGAGTGAAAGGATTTGAAGAGGGGGGGAAGAATTTGGCTGAAAATGAATGAAGAAAGTGGGGGTCATAGCTTTGTATGATGAGGCTACTGTGCCAAAACACACACACAGAGATGGATGCAACCCTGGGCAGGGAACGGAGTGTTGAGCCCCCCAGCTCCCAGATAAATGTCTCATAGCCAAGGTAGCCTCTGCCCTTGCAGAAGGGATACACTGATCCCCTGGGTTAAGAAGGGAAAAGAGACTGAGACTTGTACCGGAGATACAGTGAACTCTGTGTTGGACTTGGATACTTCCAAGGCTCTCAGAAGTAGGAGAGGCCAGTATCCTGACTGAAGGTGCCTACAAGGTTGTTGTTTTTTTCCTCTCCGTGCTTTTATTTAATCTCATTTGCTGACTGTGGACTGTTCATTTGGCTCACCTGGGATCCTGAAGGGGAAGAAACAGCCAGAAGGCCTCAGCCTGAAAGCTAATTGCCAGCCCCACTAGACTGACCTGTCCCACAGCGCCTACTCGGGTGGGTGCTTGCACTCCCCACGTAGCTCCTTAAGGAGGCACCCTGCCAAGGACAGATTCGTGACATGGGTGTTCCGTTACCAAAAGATGAGAATGAGAATTGTAAAGCAACATACCTAGGTGAGTCTGAGACCTTTCATCCAGAATATGCCGCTGTCATAGCTGCTGCTATACTGTAGCTTCTGACTCGAGCTGGGTTGAAAATGGGCTGGGGGAACAGTATTCTGTCAGAAAAATCTGATTCAATGAAAATGAAGCATTCTGTGGGAGCATGTCGATTCTATCAAAAGTTTTGAAGGAAACCAGGCAGGAGGGCTGGCAAAATGGCCCTATGCTTCCCAAGATAACTGGCTCCCCAGCTCCCAGTCCGGTGGAAATGAGGCTTCCATATTCCTGGGTTGGCCAGCTCCCCAGGCTGCTCAGTTCCCCAGCTGCCCACTTTGCAGGCACCCCAGGAGCCAGGCAACCTACTGAGAAGGCAGGCAGTCAGGGAGCTATATAGCCTACCTGCCAGGTGGGCAGATAGTAAGCTAAAATTTTTTGTTTCGGTTCTCCTGAAATGGAATTTTCTAGCCTTTTCTTCCTTAAAAAATATTGAGACGTAGCCTTTTTTTTGTTCCAATTTTGACCTATTTTTTTTCAAAATCTTGAAATTATTCCAGAAAAGAAAATCCCATTCCTGCCCAAACCCTACTTCTGACACTTGTAATTACTCAGTTCTATCTAAATACCAAATTCTGCAACCTGTATTTTCGCTGTGTAATACTTACTCGCACAAGCAGTACCACGGGCTTCACTGGGACTTTGAGTAACTGCTACTCAGCGTAATGGTGGAAAAATTGAGTCAGTAAATTAACTCAAAACAAGAAGCTACAACACACTGGAAATTCATCCTGTATTCATGAATCCTGGAGCTCCCTATCAGCATATAGCAGCTCTAACTGTTAGAGCTTGGATGAAAGTTATTTAAAAGGCATGGATTAAATTCTAGTGAAACTGGCAAACTGAACTGAGAATCCAAAACATTACAGGAAGGTACCATAGCATTCAGTGGAGGTGGTAGGTCTGAAAATGATGTGGAGTGATCCATGTGTGAAATACCTATGATTATTATCATTGCTGTTCAAAGAATATTTAGATCCAATTATTTTTTTCTCACCTATCTTTTCTGATTTTAGTTTCCATGCGTGTGGAATAACCCACATTTATGTTTTGTTAGGATCAAGTCCTGCAGGTGCTAGTCACTTCCTGAGTGGTGATGAACACCCTCAACTCCCATTTACTTAAATTGGAATTGCTGGATGCTCAGTACTTTTTAAAATGACACCTCTTATTTAGGCACCTGAACAAGAGTCTAGGAAGCTGACTTTAGGCACTCATTTTCTGAATATCACACGGGATTGAGGATTTATTAGGAATATAAATATTTTTAATTAATGCTAAATTCCAAGACATGGGGGGAGAAGGTCAAAGCATTATTGAGTCTGGAGATAAATGAATACCTGCAACAGAGAGAACCAAAAATAAAAAAACATTAGAAGAATTTTTAAAAATTTCAGTCACTAAAAACTTTGTATGCAGTATCTTTAAGTAAAATTGTTTTTAAAGCCCCTTAATCCAATTGCCAAAAGTGGGCACTTGGCACCATAAATCTCACTGGGAGTTAGAGACATCCTTAAGGGGTGCTGGGCCTGGGATAAATCAGGCTATAAGAGCCCCCCCCAGGCACCCCTAACCACCACACACACACAGGCTGGCCTAGTGTCCCCCCGCACCCTAACCCCACATCCTCTGGGCCAGCCTATAGGCTCAGACTCCATGGGTGAGCCACAGCTGGAGCATCCATGGGGGAGGGGGGAAATGGTGGGTGCCGAGCACCCACTGACAGACCCCTATCAGCTCCTGCCCACCCCCACCCATGGTGCCTGCCAGTGGCCCCACAGATCAGCACCTCCCCGCTCCCTCCCTATGCCTCCTGCCTGCTGCAAACAGCTGTTCTGCGGCGTTCAGGGAGGCTGGGAGGGATGGGGGAGGATCAAGGATGCAGCGCACTCGGGGGAGGGGGTGAAACTGGGCGGGGAAAGGTGGATGGGGTTGGGCCTTGGGGGAAGGGGTGGAGTTGGGGTGGGGCCTGGGGCAGAGCCAGGGGTCGAACACCCCCCGGCAGTTTGAAAAGTCGGTGCCTGGCACCACACGACAGACTCTCACTGAAGTGCAGGGCCCCCCAAAGCATGGGGCCAGGAGTGTTCGCCCTGATTCGCCATACCCAAGGGACAGCTCTGCTGGGAGTCAAAGGTTCTTGGGCTCCTAAGTCAATTAGGAACTTTTGAAAATGGGACCCTTTACCCCAAAGTTTGGTGGGGAGGAAGAAGAATCTCCCTGTTGTGGTAGGATGTGGCACACTAAATTGAACACGGCTTCAAATGGGGGTGAAAATTAGAAGCTGGTTTCAATCATAACCACAGAAGATTATTCTTTCTATAATTATTGTATTTTGCACTTATGCTGTAACTTTTATACACCTTCTACATGAATTCGTGTAGACTGATACAACAGTTCAGTAAAAAATGAAAATGTATCATTTTAATAATATAGGCTTTAAAGTTGACTATAAAACTGTGGTATATCTTCATTACACTGAAGGATATATCTCTTTAAGCTGTAGTAAAATGTAAATTGTTGTGGTAAGTATTTAGCGACCCAATTTAACTCTCATACTGATGCAGTGCCAGTTCTTACAAGATAGTACCTCACCCACCTTGTTTCTCTAATACCAATTATTCGCATAATTCCCATTGGCTTCAGGGGGACTGCTCATGTGAGCAAATGCTACTCAGAATGAGGGTAATGGTAGTTGTTTGCATCAGGAGCGAGTCCTGTTTTCTTGTTGTACATGAATCATGACTGACAGGTAATAGGAAAAACTCCCGTTGACTTCAGTGAAGCCCAGATTTCACCCGTGATACTTACATAATGATACATGTCCCAGAAAAACACAAACATCATGCATGCTTTTGTAATACCTTGTGTAGCCCTGAAGAGTATCAAAAGCTATTGTTGCTCGTACATTTTATCTCAGGTTGTTATATTTTTTTAATGGTTGTAGTGATTAAAACCCTGACCCTGCAAACTTTCACACATGCTTAACTTTAAGTATGTTAGTAGTCCTATTTGAAGTCGATTGGTGTACTTTCTTAGTTAAAGTTAAGCATGTGTGTAAAACTTGGTAGGATTAGGGGCCTTCGATATGAAAAGCAGAACTGTATGGGTAAAATACATAGGGAATCTTTTTTCCTGTCATTAGGGTAGTTTGATAGATCTATGCTGGTTCATCCCTAAGAATATATAAGCTGTATATATGCATATTGGAACAAGTACAAGGCTCATTTCCATCATAATTGTTTGAAGAGGTGTCTTTGGGGATCTCCAGACTATATTAACTTGAAAAGAACATGAGTTCTGAAATGAACATTGGGACAAAATACATCCAATATTGATAGTTGAAAAGAAAACATTCCTTTTATAGAACCACTATGCTGGCAAAATGTCTTCTTATAGTCTTTGCTGTGCAAATTTCTTAAACTTTTTATATTCTATATATATTTTGAATAATTACATCTACTTGGTGTAATTATATGTAGTCCTCTAATATTTTATTTTTATTTAATGCCTTCTATCTAAAAGGATCCCAAAACACTTTTCAAAATTCATACATTCATAGTGCTACTAACCTGGGCACTGGTTCAGTGCTGACTCCCTGGGAATAGTGCCACCTACAAAATCACCAATGCCTCTTCTTGCCCCAGTGGACAGAGGTTGAGAATCCCTGCTCTCAAGCCTACCATCCACACTGTCAGTATTATTCTTTTCCCCCTGGAGACTTCATGTACTTATTCCCTCCCAGTTTTTCTT
Organism: Terrapene triunguis; assembly: GCF_002925995.2. Classification (NCBI taxonomy): domain Eukaryota; kingdom Metazoa; phylum Chordata; order Testudines; family Emydidae; genus Terrapene; species Terrapene triunguis. Next base: position 6,355,038 of record NW_020699449.1, on the reverse strand, counting down.
TGCCCCTTCTAAAGTTTATCATCTTTTTAAAAAGCTCAATCAGGAGTTTTAAACAGTATAACAATTAAAATACAGCAAAGATTTCTAAATGAATTAAAATTGAAAGACACACACAAACAACCTGTTGGTGCAACTAATTGGGAGCAGAGGATTCTGTTTTCTCATTCAGGAAAGTACCCCTTGTTTTGGGAAAGCACTTAAGCACTTGCTACCTTTTGAAAGTAATAAGTCAACCAGAGTCAAGCACTTGAGTTAGTGCTTTCCTCAATTGGGGTCTCACTCCACTCTGGAGACTCTGCCTGATGAATATGCAAAAAAGACAGCATCCAGCAGCTCTTTTTCCCTCCCCCATGTTGTCAATTTTTCTTGGGATGGTCATTTTGCTTTCTAACTGCAAACACTGAAAAGGTATCAATTCTCTTCACGCTTTACACTAATCAAAGCTAGAAAAATCAGACCCAATATGAGGTATATCTGCAACTGGTTAAAACATCAGCTGAAATTAAAGGTTCTCATCTTTTTGTTTGTTTGTTTGTTTTTAATCTTTTGGCTAAAATGAAATGTTGTATCAACTATGTATCAGATGCCTCCTCTACCAGGGGACTATGTAGCACATCTGATGTTCCAAGACATCTTTTCTATTTCTAACTTCTATAATTTTATTTGAATTCTACTTACTTTGCGCTCAAGTAGATCATAGAATTAACAAAAAAAAATGTCAATCATGGAGGAAGTGGCATATGCTGAGGTATATGCTTTGTTGTTTCATGATTGGCAGTTTAATTGCTTATCTCAATTCATTCCTGATGACTGCCGAGGGCTGGCATTAGGCGGCTAAGAAAGGTGTGCTGCTGAAAACAAATCTGAATCGAAAATTCCCGCAACAAATCTCAACCAGATTTAAGGCCCTCACTCTCAGTAGTCACGAGAGAAGATTTAAATCTCAAACTTTCTACAGACTGCAACATAAATGCAATGTACCCGATGGACATGAATATTTGTTAGCAACAGTGGACCAGATGCTCAGCTCAGCCCTGGGTTCAGGCAGTGCAAAAGGGGGAGGGATAGCTCAGTGGTTTGAGCATTGGCCTGCTAAACCCAGGGTTGTGAGTTCAGTCCTTGAGCGGGCCACTTAGGGATCTGGGGCAAAATCAGTACTTGGTCCTGCTAGTGAAGGTGGGGGGCTGGACTTGATGACTTTTCAAGGTCCCTTCCAGTTCTAGGAGATAGGATATCTCCATTTATTTATTTATTTATTGCTAAGAAGATGGATGTGACCACCTGAGAAATCCCCCAGCATGGGGAGCTAGCAGAAAATATATCACTAACCACCGCACCACTCATCCTACTGGGCTGTGGCATGTGGGTGTTTTGAGGGGGCCATGTCAGGGCAGGCAGACAGTGTGGCTGAAGTATGCTTTGCTCCAGCTTTGCTCAACTGTATATCATCCCAACTGGTAAAATATAGTACAGCCCTACGCATAGGGTGACCAGATGTCCCATTTTTAAAGGGACAGTCCCATTTTTGGGGACTTTTTCTTATATAGGCGCCTATTACCCACCACCCCCGTCCCATTTTTCCACAGTTGCTATCTGGTAACCCTACCCAAGCTTCTCTAACCAATGCCAGGGCTCAGGGTGCCATAAGAATCAGGAAGCCCGGAGCTGTAACAAGTTGTCTCACAGTCCCCCTCTCTGCAGCTGTGAAGCAGATTAACTATACCACTGTGTTTTACAAGGAAAAGCAGAACCGTTAAGCTATATGAAGATCAATTACTTTATATAATTACAAGATCCAATGGCTACAAGTTGAAGCTAGGCTGGAAATAAGGTGCAAATCTTAATGGTGAGAGTAGTTAACCATTGGAACAATTTACCAAGGGTCATGGTGGAATCTCCATCACTGACAATTATTTCAGTCAAGATTAGATGGATTTTCTAAAACATATGGTCTAGGAATTATTCTGAGGAAGTTCTGTGTTTTGTGTTATGGAAGAAGTCAAACTAGATGATCACAATGGTCCCTTCTGGCCTTGAAATCTATGAATATTTTAAGTTTTTGTATTAGGATTGGTACCTTTCAACTAGAGTGTATAATCCTGAGTTGGGATGCTTTGCTATTGTATCAGTAAGACAGGCATGCATGCAAGGTCTTAGGTTTCACTAACCTAGCTCTGAAGTCTAGTCATCAAAAATATGTCCCTATTTTTAAAGACTGGAGCCAACATGTCCCAAGTATTACCTCTCAACAATACCATTAATTCTGAATAGTCTTCCAAAATGTTGTCTGGGAACGCCCCTCTTCCTCCATACTAGATCTATTAAACTGCATTGGTTCTGTTCAGGCTCCTAGAGACACATCTGTATCTTTTTCCTCCTTCCTGTTTTAGGTTGCCATGGTATTATTTTTATATGTGCAATCGAATCATGGCTGCAGATACAGTATGATGAATTTGTAAATAAAGGACAATGTTTTTAAACTAAAGGGAGGATTGGGAGAACAGAAGTTTTTTTTTCTGGTGGAATTAGTGCCCTGTTTAGATTACACCTAAGTGTGTGTGTGTGTGTGTGTGTTTGTACAGTGCATAGAGCAATGGGGTCTTGATACATGACTGAGGCTACTGCAATAGAAATAATACCAGTCAGTATTCAACTCTATCCCTTTCTACTGATTACTGAGCTTGAGCAGTAGTTTTGAAAGATGCTTTCTTCTATAAATGAAATTATTTGGTTAAATCAAATGAAGAATTACCCTTTTTGACCTAACATGAGTAGACGCTCCTAAATTCTATAACATTTGTTCAATTTAATGAACAATCATGTTTTCATACATTTGTCCGCTCTGTCAACTTGTTGTACCTGATAAAAATTAAGTTATCTTCTGTCTGCTTTGTATACAAATAACATCAACAGGCAGGTAATCACAAATAATTTGGATTCAGGAGTTCAAATTAACTTGAATAACTTTAAACCAGATAGGAGACAACTTAATTTCATAAATTGCAGCGAAACTGTAGTGCCAAAGGCAACTTGAAACATTGCCATCTTGTAAATTCAGCAAACCTTTGTCTTATCTAATTAGATTATAAACCCTTCATGGCAGGAACTGTCTCTTTCAGCACTTACCATGATGGGAGGCACAATCTGAATCGTGCAAACAATTGATTTTTTCTTTCTCTGGCCAAACTAGGGGAAAAAATCGTTTACTTCAACCCAAAATACAATGTTTAATTTTGTTTTAGAATTTAAGCATTTAAAAAATAAAACTGAAGTAATATTCTACATGAAAGGGCATTTTTAATTAAAAAATAATAATCATGAAAACCTGGGCTCTTTTTGGTTGAAACAGTTCAGCAAATTTGACACACATTTGTGATGTATGTTGGTCAACCCAATCTACATTTTTAAGTGTCTGTGTGTGGGGGGAGGGGGGGAGGCGGGGTTGTCTGAAAATTTCCCCCAGCTTTAGTGACCATCTGAGTTCGGGCCTCTCAGAGCTACTGTAATACAAAGAATGATACCTACATCTCTCTAAACTCACTGGTTGCAATAGTCTGTCTATTCTGACATCAAGATAATGTGTAAGGCATCTTCTAATGCAACTGGAAAGTTTAAGGGTAATCATTGGAAACTGGACAAAACAATGTAGTTCTGCTCCATGGCACAGCCAAGTATAATTTAAGAACCACGTGCAGTAGTTTCAGAGGGGTAGCTATGATAGTCTGTATCAACAAAAACAATGAGGAGTCCTTGTGGTACCTTAGAGACTAACAAATTTATTTGGGCATAAGCTTTCATGGGCTAAAACCCACTTCATCGGATGCATGGAGTGAAAAATACAATAGGCAGGTGTATATATTACAGAACATGAAAAGATGGGAGTTGCCTTACCAAGTTGGGGGTCAGTGCTAATGGTGCCAATTCAATCAAGTTGGAAGTGGCCTATTCCCAACAGTTGACAAGAAGGGATGAATATCAACAGAGGGAAAATTACCTTTTGTAGTGACCCAGCCACTCCTAGTCTTTATTCAGGACTAATTTGATGGTGTCAAGTTTGCTAATTAATTCCAGTTCTGCAGTTTCTTGTTGAAGTCTGTTTTTGAAGAATGGCCACTTTGAAGTCTGTTATCGAGTGTCCAGGGAGATTGAAGTACTCTCATACTGGTTTTTGACTGTTACAGTTCTTGATGTGTGAATTGTGTTCATTTATTTTTTTGCATAGAGACTGTCCGGTTTGGCCAAAGTACCTGGCAGAGGGGCATTGCTGGCACGTGATGGCATATATCACATTGGTAGATGTATAGGTGAACGAGCCGCTGATGGTGTGGCTGATGTGGTTAGGTCCTAAGATGGTGTTTCTTGACTAGATATACGGAGAGAGTTGGCAACGGGGTTTGTTGCAGGGATTGGTTCCTGGGTTAGTATTTTTGTTGTGTGGTATGTAGTTGCTGGTGAGTATTTGCTTCAGGTTGGGGGGCTGTCTGTGAGGGAGGACTGGCCTGTCTCCCAAGGTCTGTGAGAGTGAGGGATTGTCCTCCAGGATAGGTTGTAGATCTTGATGATGTGCTGGAGAAATTTTAGTTGGGGGCTGTAGATGACGTCTAATGGCGTTCTGTTACTTTCTTTGTTGGGCCTGTCCTGTAGCAGGTGACTTCTGGATACCCTTCTGGCTCTGTCAATTTGTTTCTTCACTTCCTCAGGTTGGTATTGTAGTTTTAAGAATGCTTGATAGAGATCCTGTAGGTGTTTGTCTCTGTCGAGGGATTGGAGCAAATGCAGTTGTATCTTAGGGCTTGGCTGTAGACAATGGATCGTGTGATGTGGTCTGGATGAAAGCTGGAGGCATGTAGGTAAGTATATTGGTTAGTAGGTTTCTGGTATAGGGTGGTGGTTATGTGACTATTGCTTATTTGCACTCTAGTGTCCAGGAAGTGGATCTCTTGTGTGGACGGTGGCGGCATTAGCACGTCTGTGTGTGTCATGAATATTTAAATCCTCATGACTTACTATAAATCTGTACATCTGTAATAATCATAGCAGCTTCTGGCTCTGTGTAGGTGCAAGGTAGAGGTGTGAAGTCTTAAGTGCTTTTGGACAGTGAGTAGCAGTAAACAGTCTGTGTGAAGGAATGACAAGGTTCCAGGTCAGAGAGGGACAAAGCCAGTAATTCTTACATAGAGGTAAGATTCAAGTCTTGAAAGCTTTCTGTGGAAAACGTAGGAGCGTAGGGCTTTGGTTATGTCTGTGTACCTCATGTTAGGCCCAATCCTGCAAGATGCTGAATGCCCTCATTTCCTGCTGGCTTGAATGGGAGTTGAGAACACTAAGCACCTTTTGGAATCAAGGCCATTGCTAGAAAACTGCAGTGTCATTTTAACGGCCCAATCACCAGCCATGGCAAAAAAGAAACCAAAAATCTCTTGAATAAAAAGAAGACAGTAGCAGGAACAGAGGGAAAAGAACTAAAATGTGAATCATATTATAGAGCAAGTGAATTGTGTTTTTAAGTTTCTCTTTAACAAGCAACTGAAGTAGATAAGAGAGGAGTAGATGGCATATAAATGAACAGTGGAAAACAAAGCAGAAGATAAACTAGATGTGTAGCAAGTGTATGATGCAATGTTTGGCTAGTTAAGAACTAAATTATGCTATTTAGGCACAGCCTCAAGTTTAAGACACTGCCCCCGTGAAATTAAGGGAAGGATTTGCCTCAAGAAGACAGCATCCTCCCCTCAGCTCCATGGAATACAAGACGAGGCAGCCTTCTCCACCCTAAAAGTGGCTGTCTCCTGCCCACTCGGCTTTGAGGAGGATGTGTGCTCTTGGGGACGTGTGGAGGGAAGAGTATTCCCAGTGTGCCCTTCCGCACAGATTTTGCAGTTTTCCCTGACCCTTGTGTGCAATTTGGCTAGAGGCAATGTTCCTCTTCATCTGGCTCCCAAGTTTACACAGAAATGTTTGTGGGGCTTATGAGCTGTGCTGTGAGCTCTCCAAGTCCACTAGTTCCAGAGCAAAGAAACAACAAGTTGCAATGGTGAACTCCCTACAAAATGTCTGTGCTGATGTCACATCACAAGGAAACCATCCAGCCTTAGTACACATGAGTCTTTGGTTAATTGGAGTTGGGATAGATAAGTTACATGAATACTGACACGTGGCAAAGTTGTTGTTTTTTTTAAAAAAGGGGGAGAAGCCAAAAATTTGCTGTGGATACATGTGTTTGAGCCTATTTGTGGACAGCAAGAGAGGCAAACATATCCCTGGTGTAACTCCATTAACTTTAGTGGGTTTACATCAGGAGTCAATTTGGCACATAAAGCCACATTAATGTTGCATGGTATGAGTTTAAAAGTCAAGGCACTTTCATAGTAATGAAAGTTAATGTATCAAAAGTATGCTCTTCAGGAATGATACTCTCCTACTTAGGGTATGTCTACACCCAGCCGCTAGTTCGGCGGCTGGGAATCGAAGTTCTGGGTTCGACTTATCGCGTCTTGTCTGGATGCGATAAGTCGAACCAGGAAGTGATCGCCGTCGACTGCGGTACTCCAGCTATACGAGAGGAGTACCGCGGCGTCGACGGGGGAGCCTGCCTGCCGCGTGTGAACCGCGGTAAGTTTGAACTAAGGTACTTTGACTTCAGCTATGTTATTCACGTAGCTGAAGTTGCGTACCTTAGTTCGAATTGGGGGGTAAGTGTAGACCAGGCCTTAGATATGGGGTGAGCTCTGGCCTGGTGCTCTGAAAAGAAAGCAGACACCCAATCTGAGACTCAAGGCCTCTCTCCTTCTTTGTCTTTTCCCCAGTTTCTCCTTTTCTCAGTTTATGCTCCCCTGCTCCAGTGTTTCTCTGTTGGCTAGAGTCTTTATAGCTTGTCTGTCTCTGCTTGAAAGACAAAATAGCTCTCCCCCCCCCAAAAAAAAATACAAACGTTCAAATAGCCAAGCTTCTCTGCCCTGGGGTTCCTTCCTCTGGGTCCTTCTCAGAAGTCTTGGCAGCTATACTGCCCAAATTTCCCCTTGCCAGGGTTGTTTCTTTGTAGGCATCAAGGCTCCCTCCAAGACCCTTTAATAAAGAATCCTGATCTGTACAGTTGTTTGCCTATGAATGAAAGATCCATAAGTATACCCATGAAAAAAGTAGTCTATATAGTCTGCCCCCTTCCCAGCATGCCTTCTGGTGACAGCCTTTAATTCCTGTCTGTCCCTCTGGAATAGAAGTCCAACCATCCCCTGGTGCTGACAAGACCATAAATCATCAGTGTCTTTAATCCGTATTTAGATACATGAATTGCACACAGTACTAGTTTAGTTTACTAAGTAAATCACTTGTGCTTTTGAATCTAATTATTGAAGTAAGCCTTGAAATAAACATGGTTACTTTGCAAATTTGACAAATAGCACCATAATCCGCATACCTCTCAGTGACTATTACATCACAATTATTGTTTATCATTTCACTATGATCGCACCCTGAGATTGTGGCCCTATTGTGCTCAGTCGTCCTCTTAATATATATTTAATTTAAATAGACAAGACAGGTAAAGGATGGGGGGGGGGAATATATATTATACCTAGTTTACAGAAGGGGAAGGACCATCCTTCTTCTGTAATATTATAATTTCTAAATATTGTAAGCATTGCACGGTCATGCTGTTACATTATGTTGTAAATGGCATGTGAAACGTGCCCTTCATATGAGACTTTCAAAGCGCTTTGCAAACATTTAATTGAACTTCACACCACTCGGTAGAATAGACAAAAAGTATTTAATCCAACAGGGAGGTTGAGTGACTTTCCCAATATTATATGGCAAGTCGATGACATGGCTGGGAAGAGTTACCAGGGGCTAAATTTAGCCCTGGTGTGAGAGCAACTCAAATCAAGTTAATGAAGTTGGACCTTGCTGCTTCCAAGTTCTCTGCTCTGACCACTAAACCATCTGTAATAAAAGCTGGTGTTTAAAATATCAGCTTTTATAGTCATGTCTCAAAAATTCATATACTTAGAGTAGCCTTTATATAAAAATGTGTATATTAATGAAAATTACTAATGCGGTAGGGTCATGTTTATGTAATTTTATTATCATTGTGAGCACTTTTAAACAGTTCATTGATCATTTGTATGACTTCATAATGGCATGCAGTTGGAAGCTAATCCAAATATGAATTTACATAAATGAGACGGGGTAGACCATGGGTGTGGTCAGATTTTCATACTGTTTGCAGTGTTTGTGGGACTTCCACTCTCATGTTGTTAAATTGCTCTAGTTCGTTTTTCATGGTTTGTTTATTTCAATGCCACGTCTTATCCCAAAGTCTAAGAGATCGGATGCCCACTAGAAACATACCCTCTTGATGATGAATCCCTGTTTAAAATTACATTTTGAAACCCATCTGTTACTTGGCTTTGAATCCATTTATTGTGTGCCATGCTAATTTTATATTGTATTTTTTTTAATCAAAATGTCATGCTGTACCATGTCAAACACCTTAAGAAGTTCAAGTATATTACACGGATACTATTCCCTTTATCAACCAAATTTGTAATCTCATCCAAAAAAAGATTATCAAGTTAGTTGCACATGATCTATTTTCCATAAACCCATGTTATTGGCATTAATTACATTATGCTCCTTTAATTCTTTATTAATCAAGTCCTATATCAGCCACTCGATTATCTTGTCCAGGATTGATGTCAGACTGATAGGCCTATAATTACCCAGGTCATCCCATTTACCCTTTTTAAATATGGCACAACATTAGCTTTCTTCCAGTCTTCTCAAACTTCCCCAGTATTCAAAGACTTATTGTAAATTTACGAGAATGGTCCAGCAAACTCCTTATTCAGCTCTTTAAAAACTCTTGGATGCAAGTTATCTGGATCTGCTGATTTAAAATGTGTAACTTTAATAGCTACTGTTTTTCGGCCTCCTGAGATACTAGTGGAACAGAATGTTCTCATTAACGTATGATGAGACTATATCATCTCTTTTCCCCTAAATACAGAACAGAAATACTTATTGAACCCTTTTGTCTTTTCTCTATTATGATTAATGATGATACCATTTCTATCTAATAATGGATCAGAATCAAGGTCAGTATTCTTTTTGTTCATAATATACTTTAAAATACTTCTTACTATTGTTCTCAACTCTGCTGGTCGTAGATTTCTCCATGTGTTCCTTTGCTTCCTTTTTCAGTGTTCTACAGTTCTTAGCTTCTTATTTATATTCATTACTATCAACTTTCCCTTTCTTCCAGTTGTGTATATACATATTTTTTTATACCTGCCTTCACTTCTCCTCTACACCAGGTTGGCTTTAACTAGTACAGCCTTCTTCCTCGATAGTGGGATTGTGGCTTTTGAGGCGTCTAGTAAAGGGTTCTTAGTTCCCAATTATCATTCACATTTTTCTGATTTGAACTCTTCCTCACAGCTGATTTGGCTCATAACTGTTTTCAGCTCTCTGAAACTGGCCCTTTTAAAGTAGCAAGCCTGCGTATTACTTATTTGGACGTGATTCTGTTTGCACATTATAAATGTCATTAAGCCATGATTGCTTGTACCTAAGGTACTAGTAACTTTTAGTTTTGTTATCAGTTCCTCTTTAGCTGTCAAGAAGAGGCCTAATATGGAATTCCCCTGTGCTGGATATATCACTTTTGGGTTAAGAAATTGTCATGTGTAATGCTTTGAAATTCTAGTAGTATTTTAGCGCTGGCTGCATGAACCCTCCAGCATCTATCATTCACACTGAAGTCCTCTATGATCATGCAGCCTTTTTTCCCTACACATTCTAGATAGGTTCATAAGGAGTCAGTCATCCTGTTCCCTAGTGTGATTTGGTGGTCTGTGGCAGACATCAATTAATACCTTGTCTTGTGTTTTAACTGTTAAGACATTGATCCGTAAGCATTCAAGATCATCTTCTTTTGAGTTATCAGTGACTCAGAAACAAATAATGCCATTTTTGACAGAGTGCCCCTCCTTCCACCTTTTTGTCTACTCAATACTTCCTAAACAGGTTAATATTCCAATTATGTGGCTCATCCCACCGGCTTTCAGTAATACCAACTAGATCAAATTTATGCTCATAAATGACCAATTCCAGTTCCTCTTGTTTGTTGTCCAGAGTCCTAGCATTGGTGTATAGGCTATTACAGAATTTCTTCTCCATGTCCTTTGGTTCCTAGGTTAATTTTATTCTTAACATCTCAATTTTGTGCTAAATGAGTGCTCATACCTTCACTGGTTTTACACTCCCCTTCTGTTGTTAGTTTAATGCCCTTCTGAGTATGCTAGCCAGCCTGTTCCTGAGCAAATTGGCTCCCCTTCTACTGAGGTAGAGACCATCTAAATTATACTGCCCTCTCTCCCCATAGAAGGTCGACCAATGTTTCACAAAACCAAAACCCTGCACCACTTATCTAGCCAGCTGTTTACTTCCAGAAAATCCTCAGGTCTGGAGTAGGGGAAGGTCTCTCACAGTAAAATTAGAGTTTGATCCTGAAAGATGCTGAGCACTGTGAAACACATAACTGAGCTTAGCTTTAAACACATGAGTAGTTTTACGGAGTTTCAAGATGACAGTTACAATGGGTTCTGTGGCTGAAGACTGTGGGCCATGGGAAAATCATAATCCAGCTATTGTCTTTATTACCATGACTCAAGAGACACTGCTGACTTGCCTGCCTGTCAATTGCTCTTCAGCTCTGAAAACACTAATGTGGGATGATGCAGGGCTCCACTTTCTCACCCCTCTTATTCACAGGCTATAGAGAAAGTCAATCCAATTGCTCTGTTACCTATGTATTATTTACCTTTATTTTAATTTTGTCACTCCTCTAGTGATGATTATTGAATTTCAGTATTTCTCAACCAGCAGCCCTGGGGCATATTGTAATGTGTCGTTATCTCCATATGCACCAAATATAATATTGAAATTTGATCATTAAAACTATTCACTGCAGGGCAAAAAGAGATTAATAAGAAATAGAAATGTAATTCTGCTCTCTCCTCTTTCACTCTTATTACTTCTTATTCTAAGCTCCCCTTAGGTACTTGATTCTTCTGTTTCTTGTCATTGTTGATTTCTGGAGACCCTTGTCTGTGGAACACACCATATTTGCAGCCACTGGTTAACATCTGTGTGGCATACAGGGTCACACATGGTATTGCAGAGCCTCACGTTTACACTTGTATTTGACTGTTGGGATAACAACTGATAAAACACTCAATAGTTGCCCTTGACTCCGAAAGAGCGGTCCAAGAAAAACCAACGCAAAGGCACTATTTTAATGTTATATTCCACATAGGTATAATTTCCTTAACACTCTCAGATTTGCATTCTACAGGTACCCAAGGCAGATAGCTATGTGGTTCCTTTTTCTACCAGTTCGCTTGGTATCATGTCTCTCTTGTTTTGTAATGCTAGTTTGTAGGCAGAAAACCTAGGCTCCCACCAGTCACTTTTACATATCAGTGCTTGGTATTTGGGCTAAGATTTTCAAAAGTGACCAATGAGTTTCGCTTGCCTCAAATTTTGGGTGCCCAAAATTAGGCACTTTTAGGCTATGTATACTCCCTGGTATCACTCATTGAGCTAGTGCACTAAATAGTAATGTAGCCATAGTAGCACAGTAAGTGGCAGCACAGGCTAGCTACCCTGGGTACAAACCCGACTAGACCCTGTGAGTATATTCTTGGAGCAGCTAGCTCAGGGATCGGCAATCTTTGGCCTGTGGCCCGCCAGGTAAGCAGCCTGGCAGGCCGGGCCGGTTTCTTTACCTGTCACGTCTGTAGGTTCTGCCGATCGCGGCTCCCACTGGCCGCGCTTCGCCACTCCAGGCCAATAGGGGCAACGGGAAGCGGTGCGGGCCGAGGGATGTGCTGGCCACCACTTCCCGTCGCCCCCATTGGCCTGGAGCGCCGAACCACGGCCAGTGGGAGCCGCGATTGGCCGAACCTACAGACGCGGCAGGTAAACAAACCGTCCTGGCCTGCAAGGGTGCTTACCTTGGTGGGCCGCGTGCCAAAGGTTGCCAATCCCTGAGCTAGCTCATGCTGGAGCTTGTCGCTCCCCACGCTATGCTACTATTTTTAACACACTAGCTTTCATCAAGCTAACATCAGTATGTGTGCTCAAGCTGGGAATCACACCCCTGGGTCCAAATGTAGATGTAGCCTTAAAGGTACTGAAGCTCAGAAAATCCCTCTGAAAAATCAAGCTCCTTTAGTGTCTCAAGTTGAACACCCAACAATCAAGGCACCTGAAATCATAAGTCACTTTTGAAAATCTTGGCCTTCAGCTTCCCCTTCAGCAGGAAAACCCTTAGCTTCCATTCCCATGTGGCCATAGCTGAGAGACATCTGATCCATGGAATGAAAAGGGACTGCCGAGGGGAGGGAAGGTGCTGTGGTATTTGGAGGAACACCGCAGCATATAGCCGCACAAGCGACATTGTTTTGCTAGAGTCACAATGGAGCAGTCATTTGCCACCACAGGAAATGCACCCTAGGTGGCAACCTAATACCGGGGCTGCCCCTCTCTTCTGGTCATAAAACTGTACTACCTCCAAGAACTTAATGGGCTACTGTAGGGAAGAAAGCAGAACACTACAAATCCATTTCTCCACAGACCTGGTTAAAAAATGTTAAATATATTTTATCATAGGACTGGAAGGGACCTCAAGAGATCATCTAGTCAAGTCCCCTGCACTCATGGCAGGACTAAGTATTATCTAGATCATTCCTAACAGGTTTTTGTCTAACCTACTTTTAAAAATCTCGAATGATGGAGATTCTGCAACCTCCCTAGGCATTTTATTCTGGTGCTTAACCACCCTGACAGGAAGTTTTTCCTAATGTCCAACCTAAACCTCCTTTGCTGCTTTTTAAGCCCATTGCTTCTTGTCCTAGCCTCAGAGGTTAAGAAGAACAATTCTTCTCCCTCTTCCTTGTAACAACCTTTTATGTACTTGAAAACAGTTTTCATGTCCCCTCTCAGTCTTCCAATTTTTTCCACTGGAAAAGAGGTTTGTTTAATATCTTCCTTCATAGGTCATGTTTTCTAGACCTTTAATCATTTTTGTTGCTCTTCTTTAGACTCTCTCCAATTTGTCCTCTTCTTTCCTGAAATGTGGCGCCCAGAACTGGACACAATACTCCAGTTGAGGCCTAATCAGCACAGAGTAGAGTGGAAGAATTACGTCTCGTGTCTTGCTTACAGCACACATCCTATTACATCGCAGAATGATGTTTGCTTTTTTTGCAACAGCATTACACTGTTGACTCATATTTAGCTTGTGATCTACTATGCCCCCCTGATCCCTTTCCACAGTACTTCTTCCTAGGCAGTCATTTCCCATTTTGTATGTGTGCAACTGATTGTTCCTTCCTAAATGGAGTACTTTGCATTTGTCCTTATTGAATTTCATCCTATTTACTTCAGACCGTTTCTCCAGTTTGTCCAGATCATTTTGAATGATAATCCTATCCTCCAAAGCACTTGCAACCCGTCCCAGCTTGGTATCATCCACAAACTTTATAAGTGTACTCTCTATACCATTATCTAAATCTTTGAAGATATTGAACAGAACCGGACCCAGAACCGATCCCTGCGGGACCCCACTCGTTATGCCATTCCAGCATGACTGTGAACCACTGATAACTACTCTCTGGGAACAGTTTTCCAACCAGTTTTGCACCCACCTTTATAGAAGCTCCATCTAGGTTGCATTTCCCTAGTTTGTTTATGAGACGGCCATACGAGACGGTATCAAAAGCCCTACTAAAGTTAAGATATACTGCATCTACCGCTTCCCCCCCATCCACAAGGCTTGTTACCCTGTCAAAGAATCCTATCAGGTTGGTTTGACATGATTTGTTCTTGACAAATCCAAGCTGACTGTTACTTATCACCTTATTATCTTCTAGATGTTTGCAAATTGATTGCTTAATTATTTGCTCCATTATCTTTCCTGGTAAAGAAGATAAGATGACTGGTCTGTAATTCTCCGGGTTGTCCTTATTTCCTTTTATATAGATTGTCACTATATTTGCTCTTTTCTAGTCTTCTGGAATCTCTCCCGTCTTCCATGACTATTCAAAGATAATCGCTAATGGCTCAGATATCGCCTCAGTCAACTCCTTGAGTATTCTAGGATGCATTTCATCAGGCCATGTTGATTTGAAGACATCTAACTTGTCTACGTAATTTTAACTTGATCATTTCCTTTTTAGTCTCTGATCCTACATCATTTTCACTGGCATTCACTATGTTAGATGTCCAATCACCACCAACCTTCTTGGTGAAAACCAAAACAAAGAAGTCATTAAGAATTTCTGTCATTTCCACATTTTCTGTTACCCCCCCTTCCCCCCCCCCCCAAGTATCAAGCCTACTCTGTCCTTGGTCTTCCTCTTGCTTTTAATGTATTTGTAGGAAATTTTCTTGTTACCCTTTATGTCTCTAGCTAGTTTGATTTTTGTGCCTTGGGCCTTTCTAATTTTGTCCCTATATACTTGTGTTATTTGTTAATATTCATTTTTTGTAATTTGACCTAGTTTCCACTTTTTGTAGGATTCTTTTGATTTTTAGATCATTGAAGATCTTTTTGAAAATTTTTCCATTTATTAAGTAAAATTTTGTTGACAATTTCTGATTTTCAACAACAAAATTAAAAAAATATATATTTTGTTTTAGTTTTGCAAACCGAAAGTTTTCAGTCCCCCACCCCCCCCCACTTTTTCAGTGGCTAATGTGAAAAGGGAAGAAACAAGAGAAGGAAGAGAAATGAGGGGGAGAAAAAACCCCAAAGAGTGTGCACAAATTTTTTTCATTTTTAATTTATAAGAAAAGCTGTGCTATAGAAACAAATATTTCAAATACAAATTTTAACCAGTTGTACTTTTTGATGTATATAAGCAGCTTGTTGTGTAACAATAGGAGGTGGAATTGTATGCAACTAAAGATTTAAAGGTTGTTTTAGTAAGGTTACTTTTAAGAAAACTGTATGATTACATGTACCAGTCTTGAACTGTTATGTTGAAATGTTTGGGCAAACTCACTCTTCTATTTATTTTATCCAGAGAATCAAAGGATGTGGAGTTTGAGTGTGTTTTTATTAAGGTGAGCCTGTCACTAATATTTAAGGAGCAATTTCAGTCAGCAAAACAAAGCTCTTCACACCTTTCAGTGGTGATAATACAGATGGGCCATCAGGGCACAGTAGCTGGTGTTCTTTTACTAAAAATTACACACTTTTTTGGTTCACTATATGAGTCATTTTGTGATTTCAGTAAGGAGGGACGTCTTCTATTTTACCAGCAGACAGGTTCAATACAGCTAAAGGCAGCAGCAAAGTGGTAGAAATGAGATTTACAACAAAGTTAGAATCACAATTTGCTGGAAAGAAACAAGCTTTTCATCAAAGTGGATTTACTGTTGCTCCAGCGCATATGTCTCTGCAAATCCGCATAACAGGAGCAGGCAAATTGACAAGCTTTATACCGTACTGTGGTAGGGTTTATAGGGATGTGCTAGGGCATGGTTTTAATAAGCTAAAAGGAGATTTGCGTGTGTATACACTTTTTCCTTACTGTAAGCCACCAGAAATTGATAAAATGTGACCTAAGCAAAACATTTGAGGCTGCAGTTTGAGCCATTACTCATATGAAGGTAGTGAGACTGCTAATGTGAAAAAGGGTTGAATAATTGGTCCCGATGATAAAATTCAATAGCATTTTCCTTTACCCCAACTATTCTCTTTACCAATGTATCGTGATAAGTAATTAATTTCAGAGACAGAAAATGTAGCGTAAAGATAAAAGTTGTTCAAGAAACAGATTGCTGAAATAATTATAGTCAATTAAACATTGTGAAATGATAATTTGTTTGAATGTCTTTTATTTCTATTCAAGATGCAGTCAAGCAAAATAGAAATTAAGATACTGGTGTTTGCATATATCAAAATTCCTAATAAATTCTGTACTTAAACTCTCTATATAATTAAATAAAAATATTCAGAGGTTGTTACTGCTGCTAAGCACTCAAGTCAGGCAATGCCAGTGTTAGCATTGTATATGCATCCTTTAACCCTTAACACTACCCATTGTATTCTTTCATTATGATACAATAATCAACTGTATGAACAAATACATCTACTAAAATAATAATACATGAAATATCAAAAGAGCTTTGCCTCCACCTCCTCTTTCCTTGGTCGTAGTTTTACCTCAGGAACCATTAGCAGGATATTTTCAGAAGAGGGTTCTCTCTTTCCTGTAGCACTTGTGTCCTCTGGGTTGTTCTGCAGAATTCAGTGATCATCAGGGTGCAACTGCAAAATGCATTGGTGCAGGCAGATCTTAAAATAAGACTTTCAGCTGAATCTCATTATAGGACAGTAAGTCTACTCGGTGGTGGTTGTGGGGTGTCGTGTTTTGCAGAAAAAAAATGGTAGGGATTAGAGAAAAACTTATATCAATAATAAGATACCATAGAACCAGTGATGTTACCTTTTCAAAAAACATGAGGGACCTATATGCTGTTTGGTTGTTTTGATTTATATGTAAGCAGAGACTGAATGAGCTCTCCGCTGACATCTAGTGATGAGCTGATCTCATTTGCATGGGCACACCCACCCTGCCTGCATGCTCAGCATAATGGGATTGCTTGCCCAAATGATTGCTTTTGGCTGGTGTTGGATCCCAAGTCTCCTTGCTATTGGGGCAGGAGTAATAAAGCGTTGTTATCCTTGTTGTGTGAATAGAGGGCAGCAGAACTGCACTTGGCATACCCCAATGGAGGGACTCACCCTCAACTGAAGGACACTCGCTCAGCAAGGGACATGGGTTCCAAAGCCCAGTGAGTTGAGAGAGGATGGGGACAGGTACTTGTACCTGGTGGTGTGGGCCCTGCGTAAGGACCCCAGACACCATTTTACCCTTCCTCTCTACACTGTGTAATAACAGAGCGAATTTAGACTCCATTGAGTGTCTTATTACGTGCTGCAGAGCTAAAGTTACTGATACCTAAATCTGAGTATTAGACCCGCTTAGGGACAGTGTATCTGAGGCTCCCCCACTAACAGCTGGAATCACTGAGAGCAGTGTTAAGTGTTGGGCGCTGAAGACATCTCGGCAAGCGGCCAGCAGGGCGGCTGGTGGAGTGGGCCAGAGGAGAGCCCCACAGAGAGGGAAGGCGAGAGAGTACCTGAGCAGCGGAGTGAGTGAGGTGCCTCCTTACACCCCCTCCACCCAGGGTGGGAGATGAACTCTGGGTCTGCACTGACCAAGGACAGCAACTGGGAGTGGGGGCGCAGAGAAGGGATGGGCACATTAAAGGGAGTTTTGGGTTGCTGGACTTAAGAACCTGAGGGGAAAAGGATGCTGCCCAACTTACTTGGGGGTGGGTCTTTTGCTCATGGTTTATGTTTGAGACCTGTTTGTGGTGTTTTCCCAAATTAATACCGAGTTACGTCCCTCCTTTTATTAAAAGTGTTTTTGCTACACTCAGGGCTTGTCTCCACTTACCGGGGGATCAGCGCTCTGCGATCGATCCGCCGGGGTCAATTTAACGGGTCTAGTGAAGACCCACTAAATCGACCACCGATTTGCTCTCCCATCAACTCCGGTATTCCCCTGGAAAAAGAAGCATAAGGTAAGTTGGGAGTTTCTCCCAGCGACCCAGCACGGTGTAGACACCGCAATAAGTTGACCTGAGGTACGTCGACTCCAGCTACATTATTCAGCTGGAGTTGAGTAACTTAGGTTGACTTAGCCCCGAAGTGTAGACCTGCCCTCAGTCTTTGTGCTTGCGAGAGGGGAAGTCTTGCCTCTTACAGGTGCTCAGGAGGTGGTGTGTAATTGTCCCAGGTCACTGACTGGGGGCTCGAGCCAGTTTTGTGTTGTATTATTGAAAAAGAACCCCTAGATACTGAACCCGGCCGTTGTTGCTGCCGACTCTGACTGGTAGAAGGGTTACATTTATAATGCTGGTGGGGGGAGAAAGCATCTTTCCTCGGCCCAAGATGCATCTTGCATAGGTTTGAAAATACAATTGCATGTAAAAATGCAGCTGCTGCAAGAACTAGATGTAAGTTAGCCATCGAGAGATATCACATCAGACTATCCCCATTATCCAAACCATACCTTGCTATGCTGTATCAAAAGCCTGGGTAAAAATGGACACCATATGTAAATTCATACATAGAGAAAAGATTTTTTTTAATTATTTTTTTATTTTATGATGGTGTTTTCCCTCAGGAATGTTGCAGAGTGGGTTAGAAAGGTCATGGAGAGTGAACAGAAAAGTATTCTTGGTGCCCGGAGATAGCCCCAGGGCAGACAGACACTTTTGTGTGAGGACTCTGGCTATATTAAAGGATTGCTCGATTTCAAGAAAACGGGCCTGCATTACCCAGTACACTGAATATGTAGCTGTCAGATCAGTGATTTATCCCGACTTGGCACAGATGTAAACTGCGTTTTTTTTCCACAATATCCCATCTTTACTTAAAGTCCTAGCACCTGGAATCATGTGATTTTAAAAAGTTTCTATCCCTCATATTTGCAAAAGAAAACTTGAAAATGTCACCCGAGTGTACTCTAATGACTCAAAAGGCAAATAAAAAGACCCCCAAATTGTTTTAAATCTCATAATTTTTAAACCAATCGTGTTTTTTGAAGGGCTGACTAATGGTTTTTTTTGTTTTGTTTTGTTTTAATATTTGGAATTGGCAGCACTGTGTGATGGCAGCACACACTGCAGGGCAGTGAGAAATATCAGTCCCAATGTGGTGTCACCTCATTGTGTCAGGTAACCCTAATGCTGTGGTATGTTAACTGGTGCTGCTGATACTGAGCTTTACATTACTGATTGTCTCCGTTTAGTGTCATTGACGTTTTTTCTAGTACAGTAGGTAAAAACAAAGTTTTACATATTTCATACAGTGAAAATCAACAGTACCAATGTCAGAATTTTGAAATGTCCGCAGCTGACAGAAATCCTGTGTTATTTTGGAAGAGTCTAATTATTTTGAAAAATGAACAGATGGATTCAAAGAAGAGGAAGGAGATTATATTTGGAACAAAATAAACAGCAATTTTGTTTGTTTCATCCCTTGGTGCCATCAAATCTGATGCTATGTTAATCCTGTTGTTTCTTGTAGCTTTTTCCTCCCTTCCCTGCACATCTTGTGCAATATACCATGCAGTTTTTGCTGCTGCTTCTTCTGCACCCTTTGACACTCTACCTAAAACGCCTGAGACTTGTCTATACCAGCACTTTCACAGTTGCTATCATTGGTATTGGACAACAAATATAACATTCTGGAGTGCCGATGCACCATGAGATACATTTTCAGACTTGTTGAGAGAGAGTATTGTATCTGTATGTGCGCAGACAGTTAAGGTGCATGGCACTCAATAATATGTTGCATAGGTCCTGTGTTTTGTAGATCCTGTAAGACTTGTATACTGCAAATGACTTTGTGCCACACTTTATATCAGCTTTTTTGACAGTATTAGAAGCAAAACCTTTTTTAATGCTTCTGTTCGTCATTGCGGTCATGAACAGACTTACTTCGCGTGTAGAACAGAATATTTTGTTGGTGTTACATGTGGAATTCCAGGATGGATTTTACTGTGGAACGACCCAGGCTAGCTGTAATCTGAATGTGGAAATGTGGGGAAGTTTGTTCCTTATGGAACAATTACAATGATAGGCTATACTATGGTCTTGATTAAGTTTTTGATTACAGGAAAAAGTGACTACTTGTGAAATGTTTGGTGTAAGTGACTTGCCCAGCATCACATAGGAATTTGGTGGCAAAGACAGGGTAAATCCAAGTCTCCAGGGTGGCATTCAACTGCTGTAACCATGAGACCATCTTTTCCTCTTCCTGCAGTCTCCTGCTTCATTCACTATACACCTCCCAACTTCTGCAACAAAGGAAATAGAGGTCCTAGAGATAACAGCCTTTCACTGTACAACCCTGATTCATCCCCAGAGCAGATCCCTCTGGTGCACTGAATGGGGCAGGAGTCCTGTGTGGTTGGTTTGTTTGTTTTAAATCTTGTAATAAAAAACTGTTTTCCAACGCATTTGCTCTAGGGAGCTGAATTAAAGTTGCATGGACCACATTCACTCTGGCATTTCTTAACTTGAGAGTACTTTAATCCTTAACTTTGTATTTCCTAACGTTTCATGGTTTAATATATTGATGAGAGCAACCTCAACTAATGTGAAGTGAAGCTTTGTGTTTGTGAATATAGACAATATGTAGACTAGTGGTGGGCAGCCCACAGGCTGCCCACAGTCCATCAGGTAATCGGCTGGCGGGCTGCGAGACAGTGTTTACATAAATAAATTTCTATCCTGTTTGTTTTCAGTGCTTTGCTGCTTTTGTTCAAGCAATCTGAGGCCCCTTCACAGCTCCACATGTTCTCCTCTTCCGTATCCATTCAAGTTGATTCTATCCATTAGAAAAAAGTCTTAAGTGGCTGCTGTGTGACCTGTTTAAAATTTATGCTCTGTTGTCATCCTCTGTTTCTTCTAGAACCTAAACATTTCAGGAAGATGAATAGAGCTTTGATGACACAGTTCTATATCTAGCTTTGCCATTCACATCAGTGGGATTAGGAACAGGATCTATATATGTCTTTGTAGAACTGCAGTAGATATATATTTGAGACCATGTATCTTTCACTGTAACAAAACATGTATACAGAATTATATAAATACGTTGTCTAAGATTTATTTAAAACCTTATTGCTTTTGTTTTTATATGATATCTGTACTTATACCTCTCAGGAATTTTGAACAATAAATACCTCTACAAAATTAAGTACAGAACAGACAAATAATTTTAGTCAGAGTTGTAACTTCCAAGGGGCAAAATAGAAATATATTCAGTTGGGTGGTTTTACAGCTAATATATGATCAAATTGCAAATGCAAGTCTCTGCAATGCTTATCCTTCTGTGATTGTGAAGTGAAGTCTTTTTTTTTTTTTTTTTTTTTTTTTTTTTGTAAATTAGTTGATTACAGTAGTTATAATTAGGAGCTATTGGATGGAAATGCACATCATCATATGCTTGGTAGTTGGGCAATGATTTTTAGCAGGGTATGCATTTTAATTGCCTGTCTTTTATTCTGTTTATGTATTTCAATTTCCACCATACACCATAACTGACTTCCATCATTCTTCTTCCCTGGTGGCCTTTTGATAGTTTTTCTAGTATGTCCACATAGGATTCACTTGTGTAATATGTGGTCATGTGTTCTTCTAACAGCTAGTCCACAAGGTGGGCAACAGCCTACTATAGCTACCAGTTACTTCTCCAGTGTGATGCGGAGATCTGTGCTATGGATCTGATTGTCCTTGGTTTGAACTTAGTTAATAACCCATGCCATGGTCATTGCACCTGGTTGTTGGTATCAAAACATAGAATTGTCGTCTTTGTGCATCAGAGACTCTTATGATGGGGGGGGATAGCTAAGTGGTTTGAGCATTGGCCTGCTAAACCCAGGGTTGTGAGTTCAATCCTTGAGGGGGCCACTTAGCCCCCTCAAGGGGATCTGGGGCAAAATCAGTTTTGGGGGGGAAGGATAGCTCAGTGGTTTGAGCATTGGCCTGCTAAACCCAGGGTTGCGAGTTCAATCCTTGAGGAGGGCCATTTGGGGATTTAGTTGGGGATTGATCCTGCTTTGAGCAGGGGGTTGGACTAGATGATCTCCTGAGGTCCCTTCCAACCCTAATAATCTATGATTCTATGATCTATGATTCTATGAAGTAAAGAAATGCAGATTAAAATAGTCTCAGATATAACATTTTTATTTCCTTATGTTGGTAGCTAATGATTGAATCCTGGAGTGACAACTATGTAGATTTAGGCAGGGAAACTTCTGTATCCACACCCTCTGCAGTAGAGATTGGAGACCACGGAAATGTGATTACATCACTCCAGTATAAGCAGGAATCTCAATTCAGTCTCCATTAAATTGGAAACAGTTGCACTATGGCCCACGTAGTTTAAAATAGCTCCCTTAGTTCTCATATTTTAGTTTTTCCTGTAGTTCATAGTCACATAGTGGGATTTGCAATTACCTCCTCTACCTCCGAGTGCTCTCTATATCCTTCCAGCCAATCCTTTGAAGTTATCCCTTTCTAATACGGTAAATTATGTGGTTAATTGTAGTTTAACACACCTGGAAATAGCCAAGCTTCTGATTTTTCTTATGAAGAAATAGTAGAATCTTTGTAACTGCATCTGGCAGTGAGGGATTCCAGTATGATGTGCTACCTAAATAGATCAGCTTCTAACACCCATAACACAATCATGGTGCACTAGGATGTAGGGCATTGGATTTTAGGAACTAGACATTTCCAATGATGGCAGTGTTGCTGTTTGGACTTTTGTATCTATGTCTCCAGGTTAATGTAAAGAGCTAATGACTACAGTACTATCTGAAGTTAAGCCAATCCAGGGATATGGCTTACTGGGATTTTAATTGCTGGGATGTTAATTGATGGCAGAAAGTGGCTGTCAACACTGAACATATAGGCAGGGAGATCAGGACAAAAGTGTGAACCCAAAGTGTAGATAAGATTAACTTTACATATCTGCACTGGTATGCAAAATGCCTTGCCTCTAGACCATATAAGGATCATTGTCTTGGTCTGTTTTAACCGGTTGTACAAAACTTTTTCATTTGAAGCACATTTTGATGTGACTTACTGTTTTTTTCCCCCATCAGATCTGATTTTACCTTTTTAATAATCATTTTAATGAAGTTTATTTTTTCCTAACATTATAAGGCGTTTAGAATGCTGAGAAAGGCAGGAATTTTGTGGATAAATTATATTAAATGCAAGACCCCCCTTCTCCTTAAACCCTTTGTTTTCTATGCATTGTATGCATTCAAATCAAATGCATAGTTTGGAATAAAGAATCCAGGAATGTCTACGCTGCAAGTTCCCACAGCAACATTAATTTGTTCCCAAGGCAATATCTGCTGGTCCATATTTAAGAGGAAAAACAGTAGAGAAAATGTTATATATGGGCAATATGGCCAAGTCAGTGCTGTTGAAAGATCAATAACCTTTGCATTTCTCATCTTTTCTGTAATATTACTCTCCCTGCAGGGCCTACAGATTTTTCTTCCCTCTCCTCCAATGCCACAGACAGGAACACAAGTGTGGAAATCAGCAGGGAATGCTGAGTGAGGCTGTGTATCATTTCCATGCATCTGTAGAAAAGATAAAAGCGTTAATGCAGGTCCAGGAAGGATGTGGTCCAGCTGGGCTCAGTTACAAGCTCCAGTAGAAATAGGTTTGGCTCCCAGAGGGTAGGGGAGTAAGGTTCTTCCTGAGAGCCTTGAGGAAAAGGCTGTCAAGATAAGAGGCTTGGGAGCACGAGGTACTTGATGTGGCTAGATTGATTTGCTGGTGATCTATTTCTTTTGGAGGGGAATGGCTGGAGCAAATTTTGCTTTCCCTCTTGAATTCCTCTGGATTAGGCTACAAAAAACCCCAAGCGACTCTTGAAAAATTAAGGCTCCTTAGACATCAGGTCGACATCTGTCTCTGAGTGTACCACTCATAAGCATGGAGAATGGAGAATAAAGGTTCTAGATCTGATCTCAGAATAAAAGTTAACAACTTTATTAAAAAAACGGAGGCCCTTTGCCAGAGAGAGACCTCCAACAGGTTCTTTTATTCCTGCTTATGCAGACTGCGGGGAAATGTTCATTCCCTTCCCCTCCTCACAGTGGAAAGGAATCCTGGAGGATCCGCTAGTTGCAAAGGCTACTATGTATGCAGCATTGGACTCAAGATCTTGGCATGTTGGCTATGGTACATACTAAAACTCTTACCCTCTTGTAAGCTGGGTGGAGTGAGTCAGCCGAAAGCAGTAATCATAATTTTTCAGCAAGAGCAAACCTATATCCATGAACCTAAGCACATTGCTAGGAGCAAAGCCAAGCATTAAATAGCCTTATTCTTGTCTGAGGCACCTGGGAGGTTGAGCCCTTCTTGCTTTCCCACAGCCATTTTGTCTCTCTCCTTCTTTTCTAAAGCTCCTTTCCTGAGCAACTATGTAAGGGGAGAGGGAAAGGAAGCTAAAGTTAACCCCTAGCTTACTGGGTACCATGTATTATTGCTGCACCCAGTCATAAGTTAAGGATGTTGAATTGCTGTTTACATAGCATTGTTCGTGTGGGTGGTGCTTTACAGACACATACGAAAACAAGTTCCCACTCCCTAAAGTGAAGTGTATCACAGACTACAAGTACATAGTATGATATATGTTTAACATAATTTGAATGAATTTTGCTGTATTCAGCGATAGTGATCCAAATTTACTTGGGATTATGAAACCCTAACCATCAATGAGAGAGGTGGAACGGTACATTCTAGGAATCATCTGTTCTGTACTTGCAGAACATATATTAATATACCAGGGTGCCTCGTTATTCTTCATATATTTTATTGTACGTCAGTGGGATTGTGTTGTATCCAGCAATGCGATGCTAATTGCTCACAGTACGCTTGCAGCTTGAATGGAAATGCCTACCTTATAATATGGTTGGTAGTTCTACACAAAAAATCTTTGGACAGCACTTGTTAGCAGTGCATGCATTTCAATGCTACTTATATATACAAAATATTTAGTAGTGTGAATAAAAATACTGAATTTTAGGCAAAATATTTTGTATATACTCTACATGCATTTGTTTATATAAACCAGAGCCCAGTGTGTAACTAATGGTTATATAAATAGTATAGCTTGTACCATGAAAAAGTCTGTTAACTTTCTTCAGAATGTTTCATTTCAGTTTGAAATCAGAATTATACAATTCCAAAGCCCAAGGATTTGCTAAATATTGTTATCCAAAATGGGGTTATAGACAGTCAGTCTGTCTGTCTGTCTTGTGGCATTCTCTGTGGATCCCAACATCTATGTTAAATTAATAGGTGCTGTAGAACTACTTTAGTGAAGATTGTATTACCGTCTTTAAAATAATCCTCTCTTTGAGGATTTCAAAATCAATACAGATATAAAAATTTGCTCCATGTTTACAATGTCTCAGCCCAGGGACATTTACTGTTAGACGTTTAAAAATATATTTCAGCTACTTTAAACTGTGTGGATATTCTTCCAAAATGAGATATTAAATCACAAGATCATGGCTGTATATGGTACAGGTACAGAAGGAGAAGCTATTTTCAGTCAAGTGGGGGATTGTGTTGGTATCCTCTACCATTTTCCACCATTTCACTGTTTAGTACATGGTATACTTTCCCCTGCTGTGTCCAAGCCATGAAAGATGGAGGTTTGTCATATCTCCAACCTGTAAAGACTCCTGCTTTTTGCTCTGGAGGTGCCTGGTTCCATCCCCAGTCAAAACCAGCATGGTGGCCGTCACACAGTATGGTGCATGCTAGCTGTCGCTCACTCTGACACCCAGAAGTATCTTCATTTCAATGCCTTCAGTGTAAAGTTTTCTGAAGCACTGTAGGAACATTCATGATAAGGTTGTGGATGATATCCTGCTTCGCTGAAGTCAATAGCAAAATTCCTCTTTACTTCAATGAGGATGAGATTTCGCTGTGTGCATAAGTATATATTGGTCCTCTCTCAAACTAAATTAGGGATCAGAAATATGATGAAAGGTTTAAACACTAAGAGAAATGGATGGGGATAATGTACAAAGTCTGACATATGTCCTCAAACTCAGATGTAGTGGGCTAAAATAGTCTAAATATTAGCGAAGCCTTGCAGTCTTGCTTCTGTGTTTCAATAAGCAATTCTCCCTAGTACAGCCAAATTGCTCAAACCCTTTTGTAATTCTTCTGTTCTCAGAGGTGATAGGGTTTTCCAGTTCTGAAAGATACACTGATTGCAAAGAATGCATTTATCAGTAGTCTGCAGCATCCAATTGCTTTGTTAGATTAAATGAACTACTGTATCTATTTGTTCCACCCATAATAAATATAATGACTTTAAGGGACTATTGTCCTGATCCAGAGCCCATCAATTTCAGTGGAAAGACTTCCATAGAAAGGAGTTGGCTTTGAATCAACACCTTGTCATGAGTGACTCACAGCTGTGAGTGCCAACCTCAGGACAGACTCTCAAGAATCAAGACAACAACCCCAAACTGGTTGTATGTTCTATAATTCGATTTCACCAACCCAGTAATAAGTGTGAACTCCTAAAGCACTAGAACAGTCTTACCCATGGAGTCACAGACAGTCCCCTTGGGCATTCCAGTCTATCTTTCCACCCAGGCAAGCTTGACTGTGACATAGGGTACATCTATACTTACCCGCTGGTTCGGCGGCAAGCAATCGATCTTCTGGGATCGATTTATCGAGTCTTGTCTAGAGGCGATAAATCGATCCTGGAAGTGCTCGCCGTCGACGCCGGTAATCCTGCTCCACGAGAGGAGTAGGCGGAGTCGACGGGGGAGCCTGCCTGCTGCGTGTGGACCCGCGGTAAGTACCTTTAAGTTCGAACTAAGATACTTCGACTTCAGCTACGTTATTCACGTAGCTGAAGTTGCGTATCTTAGTTTGAACTGGGGGCTTAGTGTGGACCAGCCCATAGATGTGATTTTTGGTGTAAAGCAACCAATATTCAAGTTACCTCCAGGCCCAAAGGACCAATCACTTACTCCCAGGTTAATTGTACTCAGATCTCAAACCAAAGACAACATCTGCAGCCAATTCTGTAACAAACTAATTAAAGGTTTATTAACTAAGAAATAGAAATGAGTTACTTACAAGATTAAAGCTGGTAAGCATACATGCACAAATGAGTTTAGGTTTCAAAAGGTAATAGAAATTTCTATAGTAAGCAGACCCTAAATAGCCTTTAGGGCTAACACAGGTGAAACATCTGGGGACTCCTTGCTTATGCTTAGAAATCCTCACCTCTCAGAGTTCAAACAGCGCAGGAATAATAAATTCTCCTTAACAGGCATTTTTATTCCCTTCCCCAGCATTCAAGCTCTGGTGGGATGAGGGCTTGGGCACATACCTTCCTCAGGGTTGTGGGAAAAGAAATCAACAGTCTTTTGTCCACAATGGCTTGTCTGATTTCTGAAGACCTTCTTTTGTTGGGCATGAGATAACATCTCTTGTAGTGAACATACTTGGTAGTGTTTCTCCCATGACTGTGGGGGATTTGCAGTCTTAGCAAACATTTTTATAGTTACAGCAAACATTTAAACATTGCCTTATAACATGGGATGCAGATATTATAAGTGGGATTAATACATGCAGAATCCTACAAGCATTCCATAAAATCTAAACACGTTCTTATAACTCTAATATCTATTTTAATAAAACTAACACACAGGGGAGCCAGACTGGCTTCCAGCTATGCATTTGTCAGTGTTCAGTGAGGCCGAGGGGGCTTGGCATGAACTGGCATCTGGTCTGCAAGTGTCATACCCTTACATGCTATACCCCAACAATATTTAATTCTGGCAAAAAAAAAATGTGGAAATTTAAAATGAGCAACTTCTCAAAACCCATGGTGAGAATTTCTTTGATGGTAATGATAATGCAAACCTGCCTTATTGTTTTTCATAATCTTTTGTTTGAGGAACCAGAGAACATAGCAAATGAAGCACGTGTGTGTGAATATTTTTATATTTGTAGATTATATATAATGAACAGAGCTGTATGAGTAGTAATTTTTTTTTGGTTCTCTGTCAATTCTGAAAAAAAATCATGAAGCATTTCATTTGACGCAAAACAAAATGTTTTCTTTCATTTT
The DNA here is from genome assembly GCF_002925995.2 of Terrapene triunguis. Taxonomy (NCBI): domain Eukaryota; kingdom Metazoa; phylum Chordata; order Testudines; family Emydidae; genus Terrapene; species Terrapene triunguis. The sequence goes on along the minus strand of NW_020699449.1, from coordinate 6,327,242 downwards.
TTTTGTGCCAATATTTTAAAAGCGTAAATGGGATGACCTGGGTCTGTCTGTCTGACATTTGATCGATCCTAGGCAAGATAATGGAGTGGCTGATATGAAACTTGATAATACAGAATTAAAGAAAGGTAATATAATTAATTATGCCACTCAACATGAGTTTATGGAAAATAGATCCTGTCAAACTACCATCATATCTTTTCTTTTTTTTTATGTGATTACAAGTTGGGTTGATAAAGGTGTAATTGTGTGGATATACTATACTTTAAACTTCTGTAAGGCATTTGACTTAGTACAGCATGAAATTTAATTAAATAACTACAATGATATAAAACTAACATGGTGCGTACATTAAATGGATTAAAAACTGGCTAACTGATAAGTCTCAAAATGTAATTGTAAATGAGGAATCCTCATTCAATGCATGTGTTTCTAGTGGGGTCTTGCAGGGATTGGTTCTTGATTCTATTTAATATTTTTATTAATGACCTGGAAAAAAAATCATCACTGATAAATTTTGCAAATGACCCAGAAATTGGGGGACTAGTAAATAATGAAGAGGACAGGTCACTAATTCAGAGGTATCACTTGGTAAGCTGGGTGCAAACAATACGAGTTTTAATATGGCTAACTATAAATATACAACTGGGAACAAAGAATGTAGGCCATACTTACAGGATCAGGAACTCTATCCTGGGAAGCAGTGACTCTGAAAAAGATTTGGGGGTCGTGCATGGTGGATCAGCTGAACATGAGCTCTCAGTGTGACACTGTGGCAAAAAGGGCTTAATACAAACTTTGGAAGCCTAAGAAGGAGAATCTTGAGTAGGAGAAGAGAGGTTATTTTCCCTCTATATTGGCACTGGTGCGATGACTGCTGTTCCAGTTGGTTTTCGTCTTTTGTATCACAAACAATTCTGCAAAACTGATACAAATTCATGAAACATTTTGGTGTTGCCAAATATTCATTTTTTTGGCTGAAAAAGTTTTAAGCCAAAAAATGTCACCCAGCTCCACCAATGAATGAAGGCTTTGGGTTAGCATGTAAAATACTGACTGAACTATTCCTTTGTTTTCTGTCTTTCAAATGCTTTGTTCAGGGAAGTATATTAGCCTCTGGAATGAGGCCTTCTGGTCTCCCATAAATTAGCTTCCCTATTTGCTGATTGTGCAGCTAAATTAGCTGATGCGTTTCCCTTATGTCTGTCAGATTGGACATTCAAATAATATTGACATAGTTGAAGGTTTTTTTTAATACTGTATTTCTCAGAACTCCCAACAGTGCTGAATTTTGCTGTACTGTCGTGCTTTGATGCTTTCAAAAAACCCTGTCCCAGTTGAAGCGACTCCAATCCTACAGGGCTGGCTGCGTTTAACTTCCCTACTCTGGGTTTTGTGACATGGCTCGTGCTGCTCAGGGTTGCAGTACCATTCACTTAAATTTGGCCTGGCTGCCCCCTGTGAGGAACTGGAGCTGCAGCTGCAGGATGAGTATGGGGAAGGTTTGCTCTGCAACCTCCTGGTCGCAACCTCCAGGACAAGACCCATCCCGTTTTAGCCACTTAAAATGCTGGGAGGTCGGTTGTTGCATTTGTTCTGTTAGCATACCATGATCAGCTATAATCTCATCATGTATGTTACCTTACCTGAAATCCTACCTTTATCTGACCCAAACATTTACACACCTATATTTTTAGTAACGTGAAGCATTATGAATGAGCTCAGAGTTATCTCTGAAGTGTTCTTAGAGATGGGTATATATATATTAGGAATGCTGCTTGAATAAAACATAACCCTTGGAAAGCAGTGATGGTAGCAATTTAGTGATGTCTGCAGTTTGATTTGGAAAAAGCCAACGTGACGTTTGCTTTATGTGCAAGATAATGCATGATAGACCCGAAGTGCAAAAAATCTTTAAAAATGTACCAGTGAGGCAGCAAAATTAATGCATTCCTCCTTATCTTTATGTGATATCTTCTTGCACCTTTCCATACATCATTCACTTCTATTCTTTCTTCCTCTCTTACTCTTCTCCTCAACCTCTCTGTCCTCAAGTTTCTTTCCTTCACAGAGAAACATGCTTTGGTTTCCCTTCATCTTCCACCCCTGCTGCTACCTGCTTCTCCAAATATTGTCCAGTTCTCTCCACTTCAAAACTCATTGAATACCATCTAATACCATCTGCCTTGAGTTCTTGTTCTCCGTCTCCATCCTGGAAGCTCTCTAGTTCATGTTTCACACTCTCCATTTCAGTGAAGCTGCCCTCACCAAAATCTTAAATGACCTTTTTCATGGCCATATCCCAGGACATCTACTCCTCCTTACTCGTCCTCCTCCTCCTCAACTGCTTGGCTCGCATGGACATCATCCATCATATACTTCTAAAAATTTTGTTCTCCCTTGGCCCTCAGGACTCTGACCTCTTTTGGTTCTCCGATCTCTCACTGAGCCTTCAGTATCACATTTGGTGGGTCCCTATCCTTTTTTCACCGACTCTTGGGGGTGTCAAGTCAAGATGTTAAATCATAAACTGGAATTGGGCCAAAGCTATAACATCAAATCTGAAACCTTAAGAATTAACATCTGTTCAGATTCAGATCCCTGAAATGGAGCCTTCCCCCCCCCCCCCCCCCGACCCCTTTCTTGCTTTTGATCATGTTCTGGTCTCTGCCACCGTTTTACTTTGGCCAAAGCACTCAACTATGTGTTCAGCTTCTGCTTTTGCAATAGAGGATAAATAGTACTTCTCCACTTTTTGTTAAGTGCTTTGAGATCCTCTGGTAGAAGGCACTGTATAAATGCAGAGTATTACCATTCCTCTGTGGCAGTTCCTTCTGAATTGAAAAGTAATTACTACTAATGTTTAATAACTTGTCATTGAGCTATATGAGCCATCTGCCAATGAGTCCAGCAGGTGTTTCTTCTATTCTATGCAAATGAGGATTTATGGAACATTACATCCTCTTTATTCACAAGAGTAAATACTGGCTAGCTAGAGAATTCATTTTGCTTCTAACAGTTGTTCTCAACCAGGGACGACCCCCCCCCCGCCCCGGTGCGGGGGCTGCGAGCAGGTTGCAGGGGGTCCATCAAGCAGTGTTAGACTTGCTGGGGCCCAGGGCAGAAAGCCGGAGTCCCACTGCATGGAGGCTGAAGTGTGGGGCCCTGAGCCCTGCCACATGGGGCCGAAGCAGAAACCTGAGCAACTTAGCTTCACGGTGCCCCCTGTGGCATGGGGCCCTGGGCAGTTGCCCTGCTTGCTACCCCTTAATGCCGGCCCTGGCTTTTATATGCAGAAAACCAGTTGTTGTGGCACAGGTGGGCCAGGGAGGTTTTCATAGCCTGTTTGGGGGGAGGGTCTCAGAAAGAGAAATGTTGAGAACCCCTGGCTTATAAATAGCTTCAGTGCTACAGTTTAAAGCACAACAGTAGCTTTAAATACTTGTATCAAAGCTCAGCACTTCTGAAACTTTACTCAAATGTCTTATTTTAATGTAAAAATGTTTACATTAGTCAGTCATTAAATTGTTGTCTTATAAACTGCATAGCATGGTAGGGATGCGTTAATACATCTTGTTTGCAATATCCTTTGTGCCAGTCTTTAGTTGCTAGGATGTAGTGCCAGAAAACCATGATAACCAAGTTAGAGCAAGGGATTCTTTGCATTGATGTATCTATGTCCATCTGTGTGTGTCAGTAATATATAATCTTTGTCCCTAAAACTCAGCTGAAACTTGCTCTTTCTTAACTGTGTCTACTGCCATGAATCTACCACAGTAACCTTTTAGGGTTTCATTTTCTTATCTCAGAATAAAACTGAAAGAAAGCCTTAGTGCCTCTGTTATGGCTAGGGATTATGTATAAATTGGATACGTTTTAAAAAAACAAAGCATGGTGGTGTATTGTCAAGATGTGTTAAATTGTTACTTTACATCTGAAAAAGAGAGTTAGCTCAAATACTAGTAAAGGTTGCAGGCCACAGGTCATTTGCCCCTGGGATGATGTATTGGCAGGATTTTGACCTTTTAAAATGACTAAATCTTGGTCTTATTAAGACAGTGCCTTTTTATTCTCCTTTATGTCCACTTTTGTCATGCCAGTCCATTGAGAATTATACATATCAGGTTGTAAAGAACTCACAGATGAAATTATTCTGTGGTTTGGTAAGAGTGTTCTAAAGATATAGAAGGGAAAACCAATTTAACAACCAAGTTAACTTTCAGCTAAATCCAATAAAAATCAATCAATCCAGTTGTTTTCTGGAGATAGGGTCAAATCCTGAGTCCTTGTGGAGACTTGATTAATGCACAACTCTGTGTTGGTGAGTGTGTTTTTTCAAGGACTATTAAAATTTGTCTTTGGAAAAATGTCATTTTCCTTATAGAGACAAGGTGAGTGAGGCAATATCTTTTATTGGACCAATTTCTGTTGATGGAAGATATTACCTCACCTACCTAGTCTCTCTAATATCCTGGGACCAACGTGGCTACAACAACACTGTAAATCATGTTATCCCTATAGCTTATGTGTAGCTACAATAGTGCTATGTGGCACCTGATACAGAATTTATCTCAGTGTTACTAAAAATACCGTACACTTTTTTCCTCCAAATTGGGGGTGGGGGGAGGACATGCAGAGAACATAAATATTTGTCTAGACATTTTTTTAATAGTAACATTTTATTTTGAATACAGTGATTGGTCAGGAATTTCCCCTTCTTGTTTAACTAGGAAACACTGAGGTTGACTCAGTAATATAACCAAGTTTGTAGTCCATAATGTTCAGGTCTGTTTGAGATCTATCAGACCCTGAACCTGCAATTAGCTGCACTCACAGAGATCCAGGATTGTATTGGAATCCGCAGGAATTAACTTTAATTAAAAGATTAATCTTTGTCATGTGATGAAGCCTCCAGGAATACATCCAACCAGAGTTGGCAATCCTATGTAGCTGTGTGAAGCCCCATTGACCACAGGGGTCTTACCACACAACCAGTTGCAGGATCAGGGCTTGACACTGTATATGGATATTATAAGTAATGGTTCCTGTTATAGGGCTCAATCATTCACTTGCTTAAATGTGAGTTAAATCACCTCTCCCCCCTGGTGGATTGGGCTCGAAAGCTTCTCTTTTTCACCAAAAGGAATTGGTCCACTAAAAGATATTACCTCGCCTACATTGTCTTTCTAATATCAAGCAAACTTGATTTTTTTTAATGGTTGGTGAAGATGGAAAACCCTTGTTAGCCCAACCAATGTATCCCCTTGCCAATGTAGATTGTTCCATACAGTGCACTTTGTTTTTTGCCTAATCTAGGTTTCAGTGTCCCAAGCAACTGGGTTTTTTCTTCTTTTGGGAAACCATTTCACAGGCTAGTACATCTCACTGTCCGAAAGCTTTTCCTGATATTCATCTTAAGTTTTCCCTGTATTAACTTCATATCATTACTCCTAGTGATATTGCTATGTATCCAGCTAAATAACTTCTCTCCTTTGAATTTACACCTTACAAATATTTGTATACTGTTCTGTCCCCTTAAGTTGTATTTTGGCCTAACTGTATAAACTATATACTAAAAAAATTAGTCAAACTATTCTGAAGGCATCCTTTTAATAAGTTGTTTCTAGGCTGAGTGCAGTGATTAAAGCAGGAAAATGGGAGTCAGGATCTTCTATGTTCAAATCCCTCTTCTGCCACTGACTCTGTGGCCTTGGGCAAGTTATTTGACCTCTTATTCTTAGTTCCTCCAACTGTAAATTAGAGATAATATTTATTTACCAGTCTTAACAGCATATTGAGTTTTAACTAGCTGTTTTCCTAGTGCTTTGGAGTGTACTGCATAAGTACTGTAACTGTACAACTGTTAGAATAAAGCAAAAGTTGTAAGTTGATCTTCAGATTCAAGTGTGCAGCCATTACTCATGTTAGGGAGGACTCACTTTTGCAAGTAGTTCCACTACTTGTATATAAGTGACCCCAAGGAAGCATTGTACAGTGAAACTGTGCAAGTGACAGTAACTCGAAGTATGTTGCTATATCAGAAAAAGAGAATTTATGTACTAGCATTATCAAAGTGTTGCCACAGAATGTCAGTGCTCTGTAAATTTCAGGTCAGTCAGTACTTGAAGTTATAAATAACCTAAAAACAGATGACCTTCCATGTTTCTATTAAAAATCTTCACCTCTCTCTTTGTGAAAACTACTCAAGAAAAAGAAAGTGAGATTTAAGTTTGGAATGCTTTCTGTTTAATAGGTTATAAATTCCCAAATTATTCTGCACCTACCGTTAGTCTCTCATGGGTGTCTTTGGTGTGAAATACTCTGAGGTGATGGTAAACGGAATTATTGATTTACTTCTACACAAGTACACATGACAGGGATTTAATGTATTGCTTTGAGATGGCAGACCAACCTACAGAAGACAGTTTTTAAAAAAGGAAAGGATGTCAGCTAAATAACAATAAATACTATTAAACTAACTGACATATAGTTAGGACATCTCAATTCTGTAATAAGAAATCCAGATTACTTTGCACATATATTTCCATAAATCATTTATTTATCTCATAACAGCCTACACCACTTTTTAAATTGAAATAGTCTCTTTCCTGGTCAGGTTGAACTTATTAATTTAACTACATCCTCAATAATTTCACTATTTATATGTACAATGTCTGTTTTTGAACATTTGAATAACCACAGTTTTGGGTGGGAAAGTCAGGAACAGATTTGTTAATCTACTCCAATGTAAATGTTTCTGAAAAGTCATATTGACAGTGTGCATTTTTGTGTTTAGATATACTTGGATGTTGATTACTTAATAGAACTGGTTTGGCATAGTTGGATGAAACGGTTTTGTGAGAAAATGCTGATTCATTGAAACAACAACTTTTTGCGAAAACGTATCTGTTTTGATGAAACTTTCTTTGAGAAGGTTTCTCAGGTCCCGAGAAACTGACCTGCCCAGTAGTTACCTGGATGTGGGCAACCCAGATTTCAGAGCAGGAACTTGAACATGGGCCTCCCACATCCCAGTGAATGTCCTAACCTTTGGAATATTGGCTATTGTGGAGAGAGAGTCTTTGTCTGTTTCATTCACAAAAAAATTCCCAATGTTTGTCCAGATGCATAATGGGAAACATTTTGGAAATCGCAAATTTCCGAAGGATGGTAAAACAGTTTTCTGGCCAGTTCTAATTAATTTTAGGCATTAGGGTCAAAACGCTGTTCTTGAATGTGCTCCTGTCATGTAACTTCAGTATAAGTCAGTGTAAGTTCCATGTACAATAGATGATATACAGCTTATGGGGAAATTATGCTTAACTCAGAGATGCTGTGGCTGAGTAAGTGAAGAGAAAAGCAGACTAAAGTAAAGAATTTTGCTTTGGAGACATTTAATTTTTTTTAAAGGTGTGTGTGTGTGTGTGTGTGTGTGTGTGTGTGTGTGTGTGTGTGTG